>NC_133960.1:1218535-1518535 GCF_031877795.1 Strix aluco | reverse complement strand
GGATGTATATATATAAAAAAGGCTCTAGTGTGTACATACGTATATGACATATATAACGTGTGTCTATGTCTATGTACAGACGCTCTGTAAGCAATTTGTTGCCGTTTTGGAGCTAATCCCAAACACAAAATTCTCTACAACGTCAATGAATTCCTTCATGGAAACCTTTTTGCTCTTCCTCTGCTTTTTTAATAGTATACTTTAAAGCACTGAAAATGTGAAGTTTACTGCCACAATTTTGAAGTTATAAGTAATTTCCGGTTCCTGACTATTTTCACTGGATGTTGGGAATTCAGATCCCTAGATTAAAAACCTTAGGAAACATTTACCACTTTAAGTAGACATCCTGGAAGACAATTCCTCCATTTCATTGCATTCTTTGAGTTTATCCCACGTTGAGTGGCACGCAGTACTACAGGAGATAGGGGGATGCATGTGATTGGCTGGTGGTCTCATCTGAATAAACATCAGTACCTGAACTGGTATATTTTTCTTCAATTTATTCTAATTTCTCTAACTTCTGGGATGAAAGAGTTCAGTTCTCAGTTGGTAAAAAACATATTTTCTATGCATAGGCAGTCATTTTCAAAAGTTGAGGGGAAAAAATAGAAAAGTTGTTTGGGATTCAGGAGATTAGAAAAAGAAATGAGCTGGTTAAGAGCATGAGAAAGATCTGCGGGAGGGAGTAAGTTGCATTTCATCAGCTCTGTCTGAGCTTTGAGCCTTTCCTCCTGCTGTCATCAGCCCATAAACTCACCTTCCTTCTGGGTGTGTGTTTCAGGTTACCTGCATCAACAAACGATGACTTTCTACAGGGACTTCTGTGATGATGGGTGCTATTCACCATTTGGCTATGAAGACCTCTATGGTTTTGGGGGCCTGAACGGCTACCGATTTGGGAGCCCATATGGCTACTACCGGGACCAGTACCGATATGGCAGCCCATACGGCTACAGAAGCTTTGGGGGCCTGTATGGGAGCAGAGGCTTGATTGGTTATGGGGGCTATTATGGGTATGGGGACTTGTACGGATTTGGGTACCCCTTCTCTTCTCGTTTTGGAAACAGATACAGCTATTGAAACTGCTATCCATGCTGAACCAGCAGAAATAGCAAACAAGAACTGAAATGCAGGACATGGATTCATGGCTAAGATTATGGTGCTGAGAAACGCCGAGCACCCACGCCTCTGTCTGAGTTCAGTGGGACATGTGGGTGCCAAGCTGCATAAAACTACCCCATACATAAACCTCTCTAATATCTCCTGTTTCTTCAACTATTACTCTAAAGGGCAACTTGAATTACAGCAAGTACTGAGGCGTCTTTACAGCATGTTGATGGAGTAAAGCAAGACTTTCAGGTGTGAGTAAAGTGCCTTTTAAGTTAATTCACAGCCACTTTGTATTGCCGTAGTAACAGGAGTTTCTGCAACCACCATGAACAAGTCCACTTTGCTCAGCTGTAAACCTCACCAAAGATGACATCTAGCAGAGAAACTCCTGGTATATATCCATGCTGTGCCTCATCTGGCAGTGAACATGATTTACAAGCAACTCTGTGAGCAAGACACATGTCTGGACTGTCAAACTCCACCGTTTCCACAGGGACAAAGCATCATTCATCATCAGACACACTCTGCTTCCTGAAGACCCTTTTGTAAAATTGTAAACTTATTCTTTCTGTTACTCACTGTTTCTCATTTTCATTAAAATTACTCTGCTAATAGTATCAGATGTTCAGTCTTCTCCTTTTGTCTGTGCTCACACACCACTGTAAAGGGACAGGCAGCGTTGCCACTCTAACCAACTGTAAAATAAGAGGGAGGTCTAGACTCCAGATGTCAGAGAGTATCACCACATCACCTGAAATGCTCCAGCCCCGACTCATTTCCCAGAGTAGGAAGAAGTTCTACCTCACTTTAACTAACCTGTGACCCTGGGTTTACACAAATACTTCTGCAGAGAAGGGCATCACCTGACTGCCTGTATTACCAAACACACACACTCCTGGAGCAAGGCAGGTTTTGTGCTTGAAAAAAACTTTCAAAAGCAAGAGATTGAGTGGAAATCTTGTAGTCTGCCAAAGAAAGATAGCAATGACACTCAAGGTTAAAGACACCCTAGAGAAAATACCAAAGGCAACCAAGCCATGACCATCTGCTGGAAAGATCATCTCCTTTGCAAACTGAACAGCCAAGTTATTCAGGGAGTACCTGTCAGCCTCTACCATGTCACTTTAGGAGATTGAGTGTTCTTGATTTAGATTTATAATATTCAAGATTATAATCTGGCATGGAACAAGGTGGTTCAACAAGCATAGGCTAGACAGAACTGCATGGATCCCATGCAAGCCCAGTTGTACATCAAAGACATCACCAGGAGTCAAAAATCTTGTTGCAGTAGTGACTGTGAGGGGGCATGTCTGGGATGATTTTCAAGAGATACCCTACGTGGCTACTCCTTCTCTTCTCATGGTGGCCACCTGCATAAGCACTTCCACATTCCTCAGCTGGCAGAGAAAAGCAGAGGAAAGGGTCAAGAAAATAACTAGCAAAGCAGACTGGAGAAGCACTTTCTCAGGCAGAAAAACAGCTATAGTTAGCAGAATAGTCTCTGAGCTGTAAATGTTATTCCTCCAGTCCAAAGCCCATTTCTTTACATCCACGTCATTGCTTTTACTTAAACCATTTGACCTTGAACTGGATCATAGCAGATGAGCCCCACAGATCCATTTACTCGTCTGGAAAGGAACAGCCACAGCCAAGAGATGGGCCTGGTTTGCTGCCTCGTTGCTCAGATCACCTCTTTGTGTCCTAGTTTGAGCAAGACAGAGCCAGAGCGGGATGCCCCAGGAAGAGGATAAGGGCAGCAACATCCACCCTAGCCTCCTAGAAGGGCACGTCGGCAGTAAATCAGTACAACTCTTTGAAACTGGCAAAGCTATTAAGACAGCTTTAGTAATCCTTCTGTTAGCTGCTGTCAGCAGCAAAAAGGGCTGGGTTCCCCAGGGAAAACATTAAGAAATGGTTGAGTCTCCCAACACAACAAATTCAGCTTATCTCCCGTGGATGCCCTCTGGCACACAAGGCTTTTCCCACCCGCACATACAGCACAGAAGGACTTACACAGAGATGCACAGGAAGAGAGACAGAATAAGACATAGAAAGCCAAAGATTTGGGTGCAGGGTCCTTTGGCGGCAACTTAACATCAGGTCTCTGTCTACATTTGCCAACACAGCAGTATTTATGATGTTTCTTCCCTTCACCACATCCCACTTGGTTCGTTACCAGAGGCACTGCCACTTCCGACAGCGGGTGCAATCACACCCGATGCCTGGGGAACATGGCCCACAGGCTGCAATTGCCTGCCAGCCCCAGCCTTCCCAGACCTGCCTCCACCACAGTGCCTCAGAGTCGCCCGGGCACCACCTCGCTTCCCTTTATGCTTTGAAGATGCCACTACTGTAGTTGCGACTCCAGCTCTGTACATGCCGCTGCTGCCTCCCAGCTGAGCCTTCCCTTGCTCTCCCCCCGCTCCAGGGATCCAGGATCTCCTCCCCCGCTGCAAGACAGCCTTATGCAAACGCTGGAGCCCACAGGGAGAAAAAACAATTTCTCACCTCAGTTGCCCCTACCACAGGGCTCTCTCAGCCTTTAGTTACCGTACAGGGACTGTATCATTTTATTACCTATTCATTAAAGAACATCAGGGTGATTCAAGAAGTCCCAAGTCATTGCAGAACTGGGGTCCAGGCCATTCTCTGGCCCCCCAAGCATCAGTCAACAGCACTGATGCTCAATTCCCTGTGGATCCATCCTAACATCTCAGGGAGCTCCAAGTTTCTTACACCTGTTCAGGGGTGTGTGAAGAGCATTTTCCCTGTTTCATAGGGTTTTATGCCCTGAGGCTTAAGAAAAGTTGGATGATTAGAGGAACTTTGTGCCTGCCTGTGAGATATTATCATAATAGATGACAGATGGCTAATTTAGCTAACAGAAAACGAACTCCTGTAATTTCATTTAAACTTCTGAATGCCAGTCTGAAGCAGGATGTATTTATTGGATGCATGTGGGAAATTACCAATTTAAATGCACCTTGTGAACAACCCACACATGAGGCATGCTGCGGGACATGTCTCCAGCACAAAGATTCACTGCAAGAGTGAGAATCTTTTTTAAAGAACAACCTTATCCCAAATGAGATATTGGACACCTGACTATTGCACAAACTGGACGAGAACGTTTTGAGAAATATTTCTTAAAGAGTGCAATACTACAGCAAAAACTTTTAAAAGAAGGGGAAGTGGGTCATGCATGGTATAGGAAAAATTACCTTACTGGAAGCAACAAGAGAAACAAGAAGCATTTCAAAATTCACCATATTTAGATGAATATTCTTAGCCCATAGTACAATAATGAACCTAAGAGACAATAACAAAAGCTTCTACTATCTTATGACATTGGTTGTTTCTTGGTAAGATACTCAATACTTTGATATCTAAAGATATCAAATTTACATCAGAGGATTTCACATGAGTAGCTTTATATAAAAATGAATAGAAGACGTATTAAATAGTTCCATAGAAATCCCCTGGCAAAATTTCCTAATTTTACTGACACTTGGTGTTTTGTGGTAACTGCAAGTCTCAACTTATTACGTGAAAAGTGCAACTTGAGAGGCCTCAATAATAAACTTGGGTTCATTTCCAAATACACCATTAGCATAACAATAAAGATTTCTTCATCTGGCTTTTGAGGTTTGGGGGATTTCTCTTTTGTAGGGAAGGATTATGTGGTTGGTGAGAACCTGGTTTAATCACCTCGTCTAAGGCTCACCAACAGTCAATTACACACTATTAAAATGCCTGGTCAACTTTGTTTTCCTTACACATAAGGATAATAATTCTCCAAAGAGTGACTACTATGAAATAATCCAGCATTCTCATGTCAGCTTGTGATACTGAATTATAGTGTTGCTGTAACAAAGTATTAACATGCTACATAACATTTCAAACACATACTGCAGCACAGAAAGCTTGTGAAATGTTTATTATCAATATATTCCTGAAGAAATTCAAAATTCCATGAGTGAACATCACCATCCATTCTCACATGCATGGGTTACATCGTTGTAAAACACTGAGAAGAGCAGTAAAGCCAGAAATTTAATTTTTACACACAAAAATAGCAACTTTTACATAACACTTGGCTTCAGATTCTTCTTGCTAATACAGACTCTCCTTGTGCCTCTGTGATGCGTTGTATCACTGCCTAGATGGGGAGGTTGAGCCTGAGGACACCAACTAACAGGGAACACACTGTGCCAGAAAAGCCAATATTGAGGAAAGAGCTTCACAGAGCTGAGCAAGGCCAGGAACAACGAAAGCAAAGACGTGGGCAGCAGTTTTGTGAAGGGACAGCTACAGCATAGAGGTTGCTGTGGGAAGGAGACACACGCACAACCCACTGTCAGATCCCTCAAGAATATAATTGTTCTGAAGCAGAACGATAGGATCAGTTTGGTGAAGCAGGACAAAGGCACCTGAACCAGGATGAGCAGAGGGGAACACAGACTTGCACACACGCGTAGAGGCCAATAACATGTTGCAACGTCATGTTTAATGAGAAAGAAGCAGATCATACAGAGGCAGGATTATACAGTACAGATTACAAATTGCCCACAACCTGTGGTTTGATGCATGAATCATGTAATAACTGATGTTGCTTCCCTATTGCAGCTGTGTTGATACTCAGCCCTGATCATAGCAAGATGTGTACAGCACAGAAACAGAGCATAGGCTAGTTAACTCCACAACCCTTTTTTAGCCATCTGTAGCCAGAGAAAGAGCCTACAAAGGGATCTAAAATGGATGTCATTGCAGATCCCTTCACACTGCCACAATGATACCTACAAGACCCCAAGGAATTAGCAATATAGTCCATAGCACTGAGAACGGAGCACTTCAAAAGGATAGGAAGGCATTATAAAAAGAAAGTCAGGAAGAGTAATCTGAGACAGATGTAAATGGATTTTTCAGAAGATCTGAGCATCTACAGATGCATTTAATGGCAGCCCCAAATGCTCAGTCCTAAATGCTGTGCCCTGGAGCTCAGCCACAGATTTACACCCTGCTTGTCATCTCATGGACATTCTTCTTTCAGCAGCAACTCTCAGTAGGTTTAGCATGGTCTACAGCTTCCAACCGGGTATCCCCGTCCCCATCTGGCACCACCATAAACATGCGAGCCCCCAGGAGTACGGGCAGCACTAAAGCCACTTCCAACTTCAGGGGCTCCTGCAGATCCCACGACGCTATGCTGCGGGAAGGTGCTGAGGATCGGTCCAGGGAAAGTCACAACCACCGGTGGAGGGTAGATCACCACCCTGGAGTCAGGACACTGCCGAACACAAGGCTCGTTGCAGCTGTCGGCAATGGGCTGTGGCGCAGCCACCCCACATGAGGAGGCACCACCGCCAGCGCATGAGTTTAAAGAGTGCACCATTTTTCAGGGATGGTTAATCTGAAGCGCAAGGGAATAGTATAAAAATAAGGCACAAATTCTTATAAGTTTCACAACCACACATTATAATAAAAGACTACAAACAAGCTAGAGGGAAAGGCAGAATTTTCATAGCTTAGTTCCTAGAGGACACCTATAAATCTTGTATTGAACACAATAACATCTGGAGATGAGTTTTCATGAAAAATTATTTGGAGCTCATCGTCCAGATCTGCATTTACCAAAGCCAATAGCCGAACTGTCACAAATTTATTAATTTACATCAAGAAAACTTCAGACTGATACCAGAATATTTGCATAGGATTCAACTTGACTTAAAACTACTAACAAAGGCTTTGTTAGAAGGAGGAATTCAGATGGAACTTACCTACTTCACAAGAGAAATAAGACAAGAGAAATGATCATACAAGATCTGATGTTGAGCACTTTTATACTCGCCCTTAGACTGCCCAAAGCATGAATCACTTAAGTGCATAACATCCTAATCAATTACTAAACACATTTCTTTCAAGACTTAACTTTGTTAATGAATGTCAATTGTTTTAAATAAATCACTCTTTGTAATTATTAGTTTGTCCTTCTACCCCGTATGACCTGTCCTTTATTGCCTTCCAGTCTCTGCTATTTCAAAACTTTATATAGAGGGGTTATTCTGCTTCTGCATCTTCAAGACAGACAAAATGTTTATATGGTTCATGCTGATGTCCTCCATGAACGGACTTGTTCCTGGGCAGGTGATAAAAAGCCATTTGCTTGGAAAAAAATGTACTTAACTCAGCCCAGAAAGAGTTGTTAAACTGAGGGAAAACCTGTGTTTCTAGGCCTAGGGGTAGCCATGGCTCTGTGATGAAATTGGGCTAATACACTGTTTGGTCAAAGCTCTGGCACACTGCAGAAATCCTGAATTTTATAGCGTTATATATCCAAATTAGTCAGTGCAACTCTTCCAATTAGACACCAAGTGTGGGTTCTTTAAACATGTAAGCTTTAACAATAAAAAAGGTAAAAAGGGTAAGGCCATATTTTATATGAAATTAAATGTCCCATGCTGCAAAGCTGTAAATCATGACCTGATTAAGGGAATGGCAAAAAGACGATAAATAGGGTGTGGTTTAGGCAAAACCTCGTCAGGCATTTTTTCCAGCAAGTCACTTCTTCAATAAAAGTGCACCTAAAGCCATTATAATAACACATTGCACATACAGAACGAGTGGAAGATACATTTTGGAATCCCAGCTGCTGATGAATTGCAACTGCCAGTGTGGGGTTATCATCCCTGTTACACACCAGCATGAGGAGGAGGCTTTCTGACACTCAGCAGTAGAGTCAACAACAGATGCCAAGGATGGCAGCGGCGTGTGCCATACAGACACTCCCACCAGGCCACAGGGGGCAGCAACTTGTCAGCAACAAAGACATTTTGCTACTTCTGTAGTGAGAGGACTTCTTTGGCCCGTTCTATTATACTAAACCTCACCTCAAAGCCTTCTCCCTTTCAGCAGCAGCAAGTTCTTGCAAGGAAAAGCCTTCCTTTGGTGGCGTTAGAGGTGGATGTGGTAACGCTGCAGAACAAAGACCCCCCGCTTCCAAGGAATCTCAGGGGAAACATCTTACATATCATCAGATTGGCAGCAAAATTACTCTGAAGGGCAGGACTAGACCCCATTGCATTATATGCTACTGTGGAGTAGAAACTTCAGACAAGATTTCCACAACAATGGGAAATGACTGAGATGCTTTTCCAATTTAATTGCATACTAAGATTTATCTTCATAGTGTCATAATGCTTGAGGATGACATAAGATATTTCTAATTCCTTTGGAAAATTGGCTCTGCCTTTTCTATAATTGAAGATAATCATGTGAATTGCAACATATGCCTTTATCTCAGATTGGATAACAATTTACCCCTAAAGTAATTCCTCAAAAACATTGGAATTAAATTCCTAGTGACTATTTTCAAGTTAGCCAGCTGAAGAAAAAACTAAATGTTAAGTCTTATTTTAGAAATGTATTCATAATTCTGTCTTGAAAAGTCAAGATCTTCAGTGTGAGAGGAATCCACACTGCTGGAATTTGTTTCCTTCTCTGCTGCAGACAGCTTGGGGTTAATGTCACTACAGGGTCCACTTAACATAAATGTTAACACTGACAGTAGGCAGGCCGATGTTTTCTGAAAGCATTTTCAAAGCACGTTGTAAAAGCTCATTAGTGTTCTACACAACTGATGTTGTCATATGTGTTTAACAAGAGTATTACAACTGTCAGCTCAAACATTACCAGTGAAGACAAGGAAATAAGTGATGTGTCAACCGGTGAACCACAGCCAAGACTCGGTACCTAAAGAGTGCGTCCATAAGGAAACAATGCAACCAAACAGTGCCCGTGTCAGCTCAATTTACCAGTTAAAATAAGTTTAAGAATCAGATTCCAGCACCTTAAGAGCTGAAGGTACTAAACATAAAAATCGTCATCGTTGTATCCACCAGGAGACAGAAAAAACACCTGAGCTGCAGACAGGTCATCAAGCACTCAAAGATCTGACAGGACGTATTTATTCTGTATTTAACTGAAATGTTAAGATTTGTCAAAAGACTTTAATAGTCCTTTGTCTGTAAGGATATGCAGGAAAGACGTATAAAACCTTAAAGGACCAAGCTAGAGCTCACACAAGAGCAGGGAGCTCTCTGAAGACATCCATTTGATTATACTGTTCAAAAAAGCAGAGAGGTAGTAAGAATCCGATCCATCCCCGAGACCACTGAAACACCACAACAAATAGATCTTATTTATGAAGTTTAAAACTCCAAAACTGTGTGTGGTTTAGTGTGCACACCACAGCTGGTGAGGCAGGAACCTTAGAAATAATTACATCAATTACATGTTGGCTTTGGCTAATAAGGACATTGTGCCCAAAAAGGTGTCCTCTCCGCCAGGCTGACTAGGAAACTATATAAAAGTAATTTGAGGCTCAGTGCTTCATCCATTTCTCTTTGTTTCTCCTCCTCAAACCAGGTATGTGTGATCAGCTCAACTGCTTTATAACTACCATACTACAGCTAAACAGACTGTAACCTTGAGAGGCTTAGCACATTTAATTTCATAACATACAGATGTGAGAAGCCACTGAGGTTTTACCCACTTTGTCTTAAAGTTAGCAAGACCATAAAGGCTGCGAAGAGACAGCAGTTGCAGGGGAAGCTGAACTTGTTTGTGACTATGAAAGCGTGGAACATACAGTGTGTAATTTTAAAAAATAAAACCTGCTAAAACCCTGGAATTACATTTATCTTAATTTGCTTTGCTTCAGACAGCAGTTGTGCACTCCACTTTTCCTTTGCATTAAAAGATTGCATTTTACTGTTACATTCCATGCTTTATTTCTCTCGAAGGAAATAAGATTTCTTATGAACAAGGCTTTAGATATCTTGTGAGTAAAAGTCCAGAGCTATTCTACTTCTGAATGACCAGCCATGCAGCTTGATGCCCAGCTTACAAAAAAAAAACCACAGGACAGGCTTGGAAATCTGCTGCAAACACCCCAAAGACAGCCTTGATGCCCCATAACACTAAACCAAAGCTATCACTTATCGCTGCCCCAGCCCCAAACCACCCAGCATCCCTACATTATTCTGCAGAGAACAACACACTTGTCAGTAACTTAGCCTTCCATTAGGTGCTTTGATACTTCTTGTTGCTCTATGTGGTAGCCCATGCATTAACATTAAGCCACGAGCCATGAATTCACCAGGAAGGTTGAGAATGAGAGAACGTTAAACTTCATTGAACCACATGCCTCATGGCATGACCTGTATCAGAGCCTGTTCTCACTCCACACCTCAGCTTTGCTCTATTGATAAATTAAGATGGTCCTCACTGGTACCATGTTTGTGCAGACCTATGTTTACCCATACCTAAAAACAAGAATAGCACTGACAGAGGCTATTAAATGGCATCTTCATAACAGGACCTCTTAAAACTCCTCACAAATGCTCATTAATATTTTACATGAGCAAAGCTCTTCAAGCTGAACTCCATTATAATGAACGCCAGCACATATCCAATTTAAAAGATGCGTCTCAAGACATCAAAGGTGATTAATTACATCACGTGTAGGGAGCAGTTTCCCTTCGGATGGACAAACACAAGGCACGCGTACAGGCAGCATCTGCACAGGCACAGCTGAGGTCTAGGTGCAAATCAGCAGCTGCTGGGATGGTCACAGAGCAAGATAATGGGGTCGTGAGAAAAACAGTCCCCCCTTTGCTGTCACTGAGATGCCATAATCTAGTCCAACCTGGTAATTCCTTGTTTCTCACCAAAGGAACCCAACCAGATGTCACCAACACCATTGTTAATCAAATCAGAGTGCCTGTAGGACCACAAGCACAGCCAGCTTTTAAATCTTTGGCAAAGTCATGATTCCGTGCAAGTTAGCTGTGTCGGTTTCCAAGCAGATTTCAATTTGCCACGGGACGAGTCCTGGACACAGCCCTGAGAGTTTTACGCCCCACCAAAAGGCAGTATCAGCGTGCCTGCACACCCTCCACTGGCCTTGTTCCCAGCCATAAAAACCAAGCAAATGTAAAGCCTAATAAAATCAGGGAATGACTCTTATTAAGTTTGAAGAACACTAGATCAGCCATGCAGTGAGTAGTTGAGTGCCAAGCTTTGGGTACATCTCTCCTAACCTCACTTTGCAAAGCCAGATTCCTCAACGCCCCCAGGTGCCTACTTGCATTTAAATGAACAAAAGGGAAAATAGAGTAAGGACAGATTACTGCCTGCTCCCCCCCTGCTGCTTCCTGATTGTCAATCTGCTAAAAGAAGCTTTAAGAAGAGAGGGATAGATTTCTTTACATAACTAATGAGGTCAATGGAATAAAAGGCGGCTTTTACCTCTCCCATAAAGATTTAAAATGGAAAGAACCCGCAGGGTGTGAGGTGCATTTCATGGTATTTGGGGATAAAAATATATTAATAATCACAAGTGCGTAAAATAATTACAGCCAATGAAAAATTTGTGTATGAACAAATTCTCTCTGGTATCTAATTAGGATTTGATACACAGTGGCTCAGGATTTCCATGCAGTCTAAAAGACCATATAAAAACACGCATTTCCAAGCTTTCAATCCAGTTCTTGCTCTCCGCTGTGAGCTCGGTAAGTTATTTGCCTATTTCTATTTCTAACTAGCAGAATATCCTTTTGTTGGTACTTTGAACTTGAATCTAGATCCAGCAGAAATATTCTGACACTGCAAATTAAGAGGGTTGTTTCTTTTAAACGATCTTTCTTGCGTATTATTTTTTTTTACGGGCATAGACAGATACAGGCTTTTAAAGTTGAGTCCAAGATTCACAGAACCTCACACAATCTGGGATGTGATGTTACTAGTTTGATCTGGCCATGTAGGTACCTTTAATTTTCTTTGAAAACAATGAATTCTATATTTCTCCTATATTGGAGGCCACTTATTTTAGTAGCTCAAGTAACTATTTCTGTTGGCAGCTGACCTTTACCATCCTAATCAGAGACTGATGTAGATTACTTCTACTGTACTACAGAGGCTAATTTTTATCTGGAATAACTGCAGGAAAGTTTGGTTTCTGTATATTCAAGACCCCTTTTATACACACTCTTTTGGGGATTCTTCTTTACAAGAGTAAAGAATATTACCTAACCACTTTCAAAATATAGCAAATCCTGCCTGCCATTTCTCCTGTGTCAGCAGTTAATTGTCAGCTGACATCTCTGTAAACAAATCGTGTTGATCTTCAGTAGCTGGGACCTGACCCTTGGGAGCTTGTTCTTAGAGAGGTCCTGTATAGCTGCAAAAGCAACTGCCACCAAATTGCAAAGTACAGACACCTAAGTGTCATTTGCTGATGCTGAGGAAAGCTGTTTTGCAGTCAGATTTTAAATTTTAATTAGGAAATCCAAGGTCTCAGCACTTCTCCATGCTCAATCACACCTTTGGAATGGATGCTTCTTGTCTTCCGAGTACGGCAGAGACAGCTCTGACGTCCCACAGATAGACAATGCCTCTCCCTGGCACCTGGGACGGACCCTGCACCCTCCTGCCTTCAAGGCAGGCCATCTCCACGCCAGGAGCTCTTCAGCCCTGGTGGTAGCAGGTGCTCCACAGGCTAATTCAGGCAGCTGAGGTGCAGACATGAGCAGACACCTCTTGTGATTCTTGCAGCCCTTTTGTCCCCAGCTTCCCGTGGAGCAAACTTAGAGAGAAAGAGCAAGAGACAGCAGAGTACAGAGTAGCCAGTGAAGGAACTGCACAGCTGCGTCCTGAGATGCAGAGAGTTGCATTTGACTTTTTCTGCTCATATGGGATGTTGGCAGCTTGAGCCAGACTTTCAAAAGTCACTCTGTCCTTAATGAACTTCAGGCTTTTAAAAATAGAGCTCTGCCACATCACCCTGCCAATTACAAAGATAACAATCCTCTGTTCCGCAATTTAAATTAGCATAAAGAAGGGCAATACTTTCTTTTGCTTTACCTAGTGCCAGCAGAAAGCAATTCCAGTTTCAGCTGAAGCGTCTGGAAAGCAAATAAATGATAGACCTTGCCACAAAAAGATGAGAACCTCAGCACTAATCCCAGATACGCCATTGCCTCACTAGCTGAAGCATGTAGGTCACTTCACAGCTATGCCTGAAACTCCCCTTCTTCTAAGGATAATAGCTACTGGCTCCACGTGACATCTGAAGCTATGAAAGAGATCCTTAGTTAAATGCAATGCTGTGCAGTTTCTGCTACAGAGATGAGGGCTGCGAGTCAGTGCAGCAGGCTCAACCAGCAGAAAGGCAGTTGTCAGATACAAGCAGGGAATTAATTTACCTTTCTTTCCTACTTTGTTTTTTAGGCTCATCTCCATCCCCAAACAATGTCTTATTATGGGTACCAATACAAGCAGCAGTGCTATGTTCCAGGTGGAGTGAAGTATGCCACACCGGTCTTCACGCAGTGCCACCACCCCGGTGTGAGGTGCGTGTCATGCACACCGTGTGCTTCCAAAGGCGCCAAGGTGTGCACTGTGAGAAGGACCATCCAGAGCAGCCCCAGGTGCTCCGCGCCATGCTCATCGCGGTGTGTTGAGACTCACATCGTGGAAGACCACTCTTCCTCCTGTAGCCCCAGGTCTCCTGATCCATGCACTGTGGCATTCCCTCAGCCCCACGTGCAGGGCAGGGAACATGTCTGCGTGTCACACTGTGGACAGCCAGGCGTTACGAGATGCCCTCAGATATGCGCTCCAGCTCACACGTACCAACACGGCTCGTGTCCTTATTCGTACCAGTGGTCCAACAGCTACCACTACAACTGTGGGCAACAATAAACTCCACAGAGGTGCCCACAGAACAACCAGGCAATGAAGAACAAGATGCACACCCATAGCTGAGTTCACAGGCACAGCTTTCAGAAGCACGACTCTTCTGCTGCAATCACTGGGGCTTGTGGACAACCTGACACCTTCACAAACCAGCCCTTATTTAATCCTCTCCATGTTATACTCTGCATTAGATTTAGAGGTCTCAGCTTCGTATCTACAGTCTCCTATCATCTACAGTGAACTCAGATCTCAACTGCATGAAGACAGTTTTTCCATGGCCGCCAGTGTAAAGATTACCTATTTTACCATGGGCATAATCACTCACATGGATGACACTGCATCATCAAAGTGGCCTCAGCTAGCCCAGTGCCAACAAAAACCAGGTCCTTCCATGCTAATACTGCTAATAATACGTAATTCTTTCTGCTTTCAACTTTGCTCCAGAGGAGATTCTGTAAAGAAACTGGGGTTTAATTCTGTGCTTTGTTCTATATGCAACCAAGAGAAATAAGACAAGTAAATGTAAAATGGTGGAAAAACAGGACTTGACTTCAAGTCAAAGGGGTCTACTATGTGAAACTACTCATTCTGGAAACACAACTTAAATATCCACCTCCGATGCACCAGCTGTAAGTCAGAGAGTACTTGCTCTATAGTCTGCATTACATTATTCTCTATGGTATATAACCAACATCTCACATAATAAAGCCTCTACTGCATCAAACTACCCACTTTCTACTTTGGGTTTTTTTTTTTCCTCCATCCCTTTTCACACTTGTCTCAGAGCTGAAAATCCCCCATTGTACAGCAGCCATGGAAAGACAAGCTCTGCTTCCACCTGCACTGGTAACAAATACTCAGCTTCCCACAGTGGATCTTAAAACAACGTACAGAAAAGCTGAGACAGCTGTAAAGTGACTAACACAGTGAATCAATAAACTACCAGCAAACACTGGAGTTGTCAGGGCAGTGCTCTAACCCCTAGACCACACTGCCCTATGCAGTAGCACATTAAACTATTCACAAATTGGGGTGTATGACCCCATCCACCAATAAATCCCCATTAAATTTACCCTAAATCATTCCTCATGCATTTGTAAGCTGCACCCCAACAATTCCTTGTGATCCATCATGTGGCAAATGGGTTCAGAGATCATGAGGGAGTCCCAGGCAGGCACAAACTCCTTCACACCACAGCAGCTGAACGCTCAGCATAAAACTCCCAGGCTATCAAGAACCCACAGCGCCACAAACACCCAGCCATTCAGTATCAGAACAAGGCAGATCAGAAATTGTTAGACTTGCAGTGATTTATTTTTTTTCTCTATCAGCCATAGCATTCATTGAAATTGATAACTCCCAAATATGTTACTTGTGACAAGGTTACACAGGCACAGGACTCCAAATCCAGTTTGATTTGCACAGCAAGGAATCACCTTTTAAAAGAACCAAAGTTTTGAAGCCAAAAATAAAGCAAGTAGACTTTCTTGGAACCAAAAAAATTAAAATCAGAGACAGCAGCTCTGAAGTGGCACAACTTCTCTGGAGTCAGCAGAGGTGAGGATGACTTAGACCTGCTCCAGATCTGCCTAATAGAGAGAAGTAATAAAGTTGTGCTCTCCTCCAAGCAGCCGAAGGGCATGTCTCTAATGTAGTCGCGTTCCAACAAGGGTGAAGCTGTTTGGCTGTACCCAGCAAGGGGAGCACTCTCCCCTTCCCTCTCCTGGCTGCTACACTATAGCCTGTGAACACAGCACATCAGCAACATGAACAAAGGAGCCTTTCTGCATCTCCCCTCATGGTTCTTCACCCGTACCTTCATGCTACACCCAGGCTTTAAGAGGTCCTACGTAGTCAGAGGTTTCAATACTGTGTGTTCATCAAGGGAACTTCTCATTACCTCAGTTCATCATGCTCGCTACATCACTCGCCTGCAAACATTTGCCCAATTCTGCTGAGCTCCACCACTTCTGGACAATAGTATTGCAACAAGAATGCGTGTGATTTGTATTTAAATGCGTCTGTGCAATACAGATGTCTGGTCTTTCAACAAGCTGGGTGGCAACTGCCACATTTTTACTATTCCTAATTAAAAACAAAAAGGGTGAGAAATTAGGAAGGCATTTAAAGTGTCTCTACCATTCAGAAACCTCTATCAGACTTTCAGAACTGTCTACAGAGGCAAGCAGATGCATCAGTGTGGTTAAACTCATCGTGCCACACAGTCAAGTTAGGCCAGCCCAGGGAGACAGGGCACATTAGGTCAGAGATATGCTGCAAGCGCCACAGCCCACTGGTCCAGCAGCAAGGCCAGCCTGCCCCAAGGAGCTCAGCCTGGTCTGCACCCGCCACCCAGCCCTGCCCTTGGATGCTTGGAGGATGTAAACAAACAGCAACTCAGTCACCTAACACAAAATTTGCCTTTGACAATGTAACATTAGGTATATAACTAAAGACTACAGAATTAAAATAATCTTTCAAAATGAGCAGTAGCTGATACCCAGCAATTTTAACTCAGCAGCCTCACAGAGAATCATTCTAATGAATACTCCAATAAAAAATATTGTGAATGCAATTAGGACCATGTTCTTTCCAATTTCAGGCTGGAGAGCTTAGGAACATGCTAGAAACCTTTGTCTCATCCTACATTTAAGTCTTACTCAATGTGCTTGTCACCAGCCACTGTCCCACAGGACGAGGGAGCCACCTGACAACTCTGGGGCTTCTCAGAGAGCACGTCAGGTTCTCAACAAGAGTCAGCAGGGCCTCAAGCATGTGCAGTCTGAAGCTGACTTCACAGGGTGAGTTTGTTCTCTCCTGATCAGCTTTGACTTATCACATAGCAACAATTCAAAACCGAGCATGAAGAGTAAGAGAAGGACAGAAGCGTGATTTACTGAACAGTGACATCATCTCTACCAGGCAAGAGCTGAAGCCAACCAGGAGCATTTCTTAGCTAGTAATTTGCCCTTTAGTGAATTTCTGGTGCAATTCAAAAGCATGGTATTTGGTGGTTTGACCCCCATACCATAAAAAACCATCCTGCCTCCAACATCAGCAGTAAACATCCAAAGCCACTTCTAGCACACGGTAGCCAACAATTCACAGAAGAGCAGACCCACAGACTCCTCTTCCTGATGTGCATGACCAAAACCATCCATTGTGCCAGACGAGATCAGAGCAGACATCCCCAGGAAGACAGTTCCCTACGTGTCCCCCAGAGCTGCATTCCCTGACCCCAGACCAGGACCAGCTCTGCAGCCCATCTGCTCATCATTGCCAGCACCAGTTGCTCAAAGTCTTTCATTTAGTACAGTTTCACATGTTGCATGCAGAGTTTATTACTAATTTTCAAACTTTTTTTATATTATACTTGGAGCCAATTTGGTGTTAGCTAACCTTACAAAGTAGCTGCCTTTATTTCAGTGCATTATCAGGCTGTTCATTATTTTATAAGCCCAGCTTGCTGCAGACAGTAATTTACACTGAAGCATCTCCTTGACATGCTCACAACTGTCACCTGGTGGATGTGTATCTGTACTTCAGCCACTTGCACTAGAATAAGGCTCAGGATTTATTTCCAACAGTCCAAAGATCATTCCAGCTCTCCCAGCACATCTGCAATCCCAGCCTGGCTAACGCAGCTTCGCCGTGCTCTCCTCCGGGTACTATCAGTTTATGCCATTCCTGGGTTTTGCACCAGCTGCTCTCTTGTAATTAGCCAAGCTGCATTTTCAGCATCAGCAGCTCCTTCCCCCCTCAAAATGGACCAGGTCAAGGACACACCTCAGTGCTGAGAGACCAGAATTGACCAGCTGCCCAGCAGAGACCAACGGTACACAGTTGCTCAGCACCCAAAATCCTGGCGATAGAGGAGAGCAAGCAAAAGGTTAAGATGCTGTTCTCTAAAATGTTAAGGAGGTGTTTTGATGCCACAGAGAGGTTGAAAAGCAGGCAGAAGCCTCTCAGGCTTTCTCCCTGCAGTCTTTAGCCCAGGTCTCAGGCAGAATTCCAAGGCTTTAACTCCTTGAGAAGCTACAGAAACAGACCGTACAGAAAAACAAGAGTTAGAGCAGCCCAACGACTATTCCAGCTAAAGATACTCTATGTAGGTCTTCCTTTTGGTTGTTGAAGCGAGAGTTGTGGTCTGTCTTTAGTAGCTTATTGAGCACATTGGATAGTACTGAAATAGGCCCTGTCAAATCTTTGATGCACTGGGTCTGGGGAGAGTTCTGTCGCTAGTTTCTCTCTAGCACAGAAACCTGTTCACAACTCCCACTACTTCAGAAGCAGTTTGCAAATCTAAAACCCAAAAGTTAATATGGGGCTCTTTTTCTGCTCAAATCTTTTAGAAAATCAGCATCCTAGAAGCTGTCTGAGTTAACAGCAGGTTTTGCCTTTTGTTCTGTTGTGATGTATATGCTAAAAAAGGCAGGGGGGTTTGAGCAGGGCTACTATACTTTGAAGGACATCTGTTGGTGTTGCTAGGTTTGGGAGAAATAGTAAAAGGTGGCTGAGAATAGCTTTTAGGGAAAGACTCTTCCTGTGTTCATACAATTATTTTAAATTCCTAATCACTCTAGCACGTGTGGGAGCTCCTTAACTCTGTGGGATTGGAGAAGTCCTGTTTTTTGAGAAAAGTGATATAAAGTCTTCTTCAAAGCAAAGAGAATGAGGTAGATGGTCATAGAGCACCATCCTGTGGCAGTGTGGGTGCTGAGCTGCAGGAAGGTGTTCCCTCCTGACTCACCACCCCTCATTCCTAGCAGAGCTGCAGTGCTTGTTGTAATTAGCTGATGCATAACCAGAGCTCAGCTGATCCCCAGCCCAGATATTACTGTGGATGCAAACCAGTGAGGAGTGAGATAGGCAGATGAGCTATTTGCACAACACTTGTGGAAGGTCTGGTGTTCTCCAGGACCAGCTCAGCCCCTGACTTGTATCAGTAAAAGAGGCAATTTTTCACCTGCAGCTTTGTCAGGTTTTGTCTTTCACTTTGAAGGGAGAATCTGAGATGTTGCATAAGGTGATTTTGGCAGTTGCAGAATGAATGTGGGTGTGGGAAGTTAATGCGACGCAGGAATGATGTGCCCTGCTGTTGAAATTGCAAGTTGCTGATGACAAATTTCTGGCTGCAAAGTCAGTAATAAAGTGATGCAACACTGCCAACAGTGGAGGAGTAGAAAAGCAGGTATACGGTGCTGGGGACTCCTAGCATGGTACTGGCCTGCCCGTGACTAAGTGAAGTGGTTGGAGAAATGGGCCAGCTTTAGAAGGAAAGAAGTAATAAACATGGTAAAAGTTAATATCAGATTACTGTGGGAAACAAAAGGTTTCAGCTGCAAAAGCCAAATTCTGAATCTTCCTTGGCTGTAGAGGTCACAGACCAAATGTGTCAACACCTTTCCACTCCTGAGGGACTTGCTATTTGACTCGAGTCTCTGGGAGTTTATACGTGACTGTCCATACCATCAGTTTATGCATGTGCCTGCCTTATCATTGCCCTGTTCTTATCCTACAGGGATGTCACCAGCAGCTGGAGGCTTTGAAAGGAGAAAATCCTGTTTCAGTGCTGCACTTGGTTGTGTATATCAAGTCTTTTCACTGCAGGAAGAAATAAGGGTTACTGCAGTCCAAAGAGACAGCATTTTTCCCTCTCCACCCCAATTCCATTTAGCTTTCTCTGGGTGGTGCTGATAGGATGGGGCTGAGAACAGTGAGGAGGACGGATCTGCATTGCCATACAGCTGCGCTGTATGCGTAATTCTAGGAGGAAAATTTAGGGGGACTCTCCCCCTGAAATAGGAGTCATAAGGAGACCTTCTCCAGGTGTCCCTACCCCATGTAAAACATCACGTTTCTGATATGTCCTGTAAAACAGGTCATGGTTTTGCTGTCCTCTACTTACATCCTTATGTAAGTAACTAAGAATCAACTGTTGGTGAAGGGGAAATCATCCATAATCCTTAAAAATAATGATGCCCTGGATCCATGAGGTTTCTCTGTTTCAAAGTTGTCAACTTTAAATCTGCGCTGGTTCTGGTGGACCCTGTGTCCTAATTCAGGGTAGCTGCATGGTCAGTAAATGCCCAAATGGTGCCATAAACTGGGGTCATTGGAAGGGGTCCCTGTGTTGGTGGTATTCCTTACTCCAACTGTCCTCACCTTACTGTCAGACCAGCTAATCCTGATTTAGTCTCTAAGCTCTCTTGTGAAGCCTGTGGGGAGTTCCCAGGCAAGTAAATTAACTGTCGGATATGACCACTGATGATAATGAATGGAGCAATTAAGACTTTCCATTTGATGACTGTAATTTTAATGGGCTGGTGCAAACCAGCTGAATAATATGGGAAGGAAGCTGCATCTGTGTCATAGGTAAAAACTGGGCAGATGACCCACTAAGCAGCTGGGTGGATCATAAAAATAGGAAGCTATGCAGTTAAACTTGTCAGGTGATGAGCAGCTCTGTCTTCCCAAGGAGTCTGTCCTGCGCACAGCCATTGTCACCATGGATCCATACTGGACACTAAAATGAGGTTGACCGTGACGAATTTTGAGTGCTGCTGATGCCTAGGTGACAAATGACATGTTCTTCAAGCAAGCTCTCCTGGCATCTCAGAAATGTTCTTATTCCCTCTTGGAGAGGAGAGAATGAGAAAAATGCCCACTGCTGAAGAGGTTCTGTTGAGGAACAAGTTGCTGAGGCAGAAGCCATCACCTCATCACCACGCCAGCCCCCTCTGTAACCCAGTCCCATGGGGTGCTGTGCATGGGCTCTGCAGAAGTCCTGCATGTGAGGATAAAAGGCTTGGTGCAAAGTAGGATAAAATAAAGTCTTTCTCCAATATTTAGTGCTGCAGATAGTGAAAAAAGCCAAAACCACATGAGTTCATTACCCAGCTTTGCAGTGAATGCTGTTCTCTTTCGGTAGATCTTGAAATGTTGAGTTAGTGAGGGCATGATCTGCCTGCTTGGGCTTACTGGGAGACAGCAGAACTACCTTCCATGAGGGGAGCCTCCTGCATAAATAAGATGTGAACAAATGAAAGGCCTGGATCTTCTCATACTGCCACAGCCCAGGAATCGCTTCATTAAAGGCAAAGGACTAAAATATTGCTTGCACCCAGTGCCAGTGTGTTGGACAGCGGGCAGACACCAGATGCTTCCCATGAATGTCCTGTCACATGCCCCATTTCCAAAAACAGGGATGTCTCTGAGCCACAGCCCTGAGCTGAGTGAATTAATCATGTCCAGCCTGAATGTCCCATAATTGCCTGGCAAACCATATTTTCCCTTATCAGGGCAGGAAGTCTGGCTCAGGAGGTGATGTCTCTGGGTTCAGCCACCCCGCAGGACTCTGGGGTGGGTGTGGGCTGGTGGTCTTTTCTGTAACTCATTCCCCATCTGTAAACAGAAGGAAATGGTCTTCTCCCACCTAATGAGGTGTTGGTGGTCTTGGGCTCTCTCCTTGGTCACCATCTAACATGTGGGAAGTCCAATACCAGAGATAATGGGCTCATTTGACTGGAACTGGAATTATACAAACAATATGGGTCAAAGATTGACGTTTGAAGGAAGGTAGTGGCTTTTTACTGTGGGATTTAGGTTGCTTTATGCCCAGGCTCTGCTGGGTGCTGCGCATGTGCAAGCAAACCAAGAATGAGCGTTCAGAAACCAGGTGCTTCCCATGACGCAGGCTCTCACGCAGGATGCGCCATTGCCTTCCTCATTGTTCTCTGCTGCAAAGCTTGTGCCTGGGTCTGTCTCCCCCCATGGCTGCCAGCACCAGAGCCATGGAGGGGAAGGGCGACCATGGTGTCAGAGGGCACCGTGCCTGCAGCACCGCGATGCCTTTCATCACGTTCTCCTTCGTGCTCCAGTCTTCGCTGTCATTGCAAAACCTCCCAGTGATGAGACTGTGGGTGTGATATGAGATATGCATATCTAATGTAGCAGGGCTGTTGCTCAATTTTGACTTATCCTCCTTTTTGCTTTTCCTGCCTGTTGCTATCTTAATTCGTAAGACTTGTCTCTAGGTTGAGGTATGCCAGAGAAAACATGAAGACCTATGTATAATTTTTTTTCAAAATGTCCTTCCACTTTTTCCGAAATGTTAGACATTTCAGTTATTTAAAAGTTACCATTTCTGTTTGCCCACGCTGCTGTTTCTTATCACTTTCAGCAAACATTGGTTGATAAAAGTGAAATAACAAAAAAAATATTTTCCCTCTTTTGTTTGGTACAGCATTCATCCTGTGATCTAAGTTTTCATATAAGTATGAGGCAAAATATAGCACTTCCATACATAACCTAGAGAGCTAAAAACCATTTGAAGTGATCAGCTTTTTGGTATCCAGCAGACTCCAGGTTCAGTGTAACATCCAAGCACACTTGCCACCAGATTTTGTCAGGCATTAAACAGAGCAGTTGGAAACATTTTGATCTCCAGGACATTTCTTTGATGTAGCCTCTGTGATATGCCATGATTTAAAGCCAGACAAAGTTGCGTTGGCGTGAGCTTTGCTGCATGCCATCGCAAAGCTGCAGTGCTGGGCAGGTGTTGCTGCTACCAGTAGGGCAGGCCCAAGTCATCCTACTTCATATCTCCCAAATTCCCAATGAGCTTTGGAAGAATGAGGAACTAAGATGGGGGAAAAGAAAATTGAAAACAGGGTGTGCCCATGACTTTAATGTATGTGGCAAACTGTGGGGACCAGATAAAAGTGAAACCAGGAAAGGAAGCCACAGCTGGACAACTGACTGTTCAACTGCCAAAGCCATTGTATATTAATTATTGAGGACAGTTGTTCTTGTTGGGGTACACAGACCTCATCATCACTGTGTCCACATTCCTTGGCAGAGGGATACAAATCATGCCACGTGTTGAAATTAGGAGAAATGCACACAGAAAGAGCCCTAGCCAAGGTCATAGATGTTAAGTATCGTAATAAGGGCAAAAGGGCATTTTCTCAGTGGACAGACCTGGGGCAAGAGCTGGCACTGAGGAGAGGAAAGGATTGAAAGCTTTGATCCCCAAAATAGGAGCAGAACCCAAGGGGTGGAGGCAGAAACACTTCCAGATTAAAAATAATCCTTCCTTTCCAGTTCCTGCACCCATCTGACACGGTGGCTTAAGTGGGTAGAGAGGCAGGCTGTGCCTTGTCTGAAGAGATGGGGAGTGAGGAAAGAGGTGTGAAAAGGAAGTGATACTGTGGGAAGGAGAAAAGCAATTTTTGCTCAGTAGAGATGGATCCATGTCCTCAGGACAAGGGCGCTGACTGCACCAGAGCAGGGCCACCACCATGAACAAAGCATGGCATCAATCCTGGCCACTGCCAGGGACTGTCAGCCATCGACAACACAAGTTGGACCTGCTCTCTGGCTGTCTGTCATGCCCAGCAGCAAGTCTTGCATCACCAAGTCGTCTGGCAGCAAGGGCAGGCTGCCTGTCAGCAGAGAGTGGGTAGGTTTTGCTCTGGTGGCAGTGAGCTGATGAAGAGATAAAGCAGTTCTGAATATTCTTCATGAAACACTGCTCTTCTCAAGGACCATTGAGCCCAGTCCCTAAAGGCTCAGAGCAGATGGGGCCACAAGGGAGACGTCATTCTCCTGTAGCCCTGAGAGTTGCCCAGGGTGTGCCCAGATCTGTGTCCACCTCACTGGCACAAGTGTCCCACAGTGCCTCGATGTGTCATATGGGGATGCTGGACACAGGTATTTTGTGCATTAGGCCATTTTATTAAATGTTTTGCTCTATTAACCTAATGAGAGAGAAACTGAAGTCTTAGGGAGAGATGGTTTACATCAAGGAACAGAAGACGATCTGCCATTCCACCCACCACATTGCCTTTACGTCCCCATCCTTACCCACCAGCCTGCAATGTGCAAGAAGCACAGCTAGAGTAGAGAATTAAACAGAAAATAATCTGAGGGCTTCAAAAACTGGCTAGATCTCCAGCGTGCCTTGGCCACACTGACATCCAGCCCATCTGCTACCCGTCATCCGGCAGAAGCGTGGCCCTCTCCTACAATCAGGACGGATGTGAGGATCACACCTCTTTCATAACCCACACAGAGGATATAATCAGGAGGTATCGAGCAAATGCATCATGAGAACACGTATGCCTCTGTGGTAATTATACTCCACCCTACTGATACAGCTTTGGTAGCTACAGACTGTGCTTCATAGTGAACAAAAATATTCAGTGTACACAGTGTCCTTCGGGGGTCTCTGCATTAAATTGCTTAAAGAAAAGAGAGCTCTGACCCCCCCCAAATACTGGGGACTTCTGCCTCCACAATGTGATTTCCCTCCATTAAGGAGGGCTTTATCTGGGGATGAGGCATTAGGCTGAGATTTTAAAGGTCTGGATTAAGTCCCAGGTTTGAGACTTTCCCAAATCAGTCTCCCCTGTGCATAAAATGGGGACATAATTCTGCTTTCTCTGATTTCCAGTCTTTGGTACTGAAACTCCCATTTATATGCCTGGGAAAATTGGCCTTCAGTAGTGGGAAGGAGCAGTTGGTTGGAAGTAAAACTCTTTTATAATTAACAGATGAAAGACTTCAGTTAGTTCAGCCGGGACTGAGACTATCTGTAAAGCTGATTTCAGTTAATGTGAGCACTCTACTTTGCTGTTGAAATGCAGGAATAAGATCTCAAATTATGATTGTCTTGCTGTCTCTTAAAAGTTTGCAGCTATTACTGTTTTGCTGTTTGCAATGATTCCTTTAACAAAGTGGCAGCGTGCACCAGCACCTCCGTGTTGCTCTGACTTATCCAGCCAAGCTAACAGGCCTCATTTGGAGCAACAAAATCAAGCTTTGTTATGCTTCACTCCCCAGTGCACGTACCTAAAATCCCAGAACTCATCTTTTATGTGCCAGAACATGCTAAACCTCTTACTACTGCATCCTGATTGTCCTTGATCTTCATAGCAGAGATAAACAAGCTGTTCTAGATATGCTAAGTATACGCTACAACCACAGCCCATAATTTGGTTTTCAGACAAACAGTGAATCCCTTGACATCTATCTTCCTTGCCCTACTTACCTCCCCAGTCCAGGCACACCACAGAGGGTCTCTGACATTACCTGTGATTGTGTCACATCAGGAGTCGTATGGTCTCAGCTGGGTGTTTCTAGATGTAAACATAGCAGTCGTATTGTAGGAAATACTGCACCAAACCTTAGTGAAAGGCCCAGCAGGAGGGGGAGATGATTTTTATTTTATTTAACTTTATTTGGCTCTACCCACTTGGATACTCAAGCAGACAGATGTGTGTGAGTACCTTGTGCAGGATCCCTTGGGAGTGACACAAGGGACACCAGGTACTGAGGTACTGCATCTACTGGGCTCCTCTTCACTGGCAGCAATGAGCAGTGTTTTGGACAAGCCTTTCATAAAAAACAATAATTATAATGGGATATTTTGCCTCAGTCACTCTCTTTGGTTCCTGGGCAAGGTTGCAGCCTGCTGTCCAATTTCGTTATTTTACACATCATACAGTTACCATCTGTCTTCTTACTGGGATAAAAGAAAAAAAAAAAAAAAACACACACCAGTGATATGAATACTCTTCTACTCAGAATATGGCTTAGCAAATTACACGTTTTTACAGGTGTTTGAAAACTCAGGCTGGCTGATAGACTTCCAAAGGTTTTCCTAATAGACAATGGAAATATATTTTTGAGTGTCTTACAGGCGAAAGCCTGCAGTTGTCCCATGAAATCTCTTTCAGGTGAAAGCCTTCAACCCTGGGAAGAGGGTCCCTTGTCCTCCACCACCAACAACGATGCCCAGGGGGGTGGCCTTGTGCAGGGGGTTCTGTGAGGGTGACAGGCACCTCTGCTGGAGCATCATCTGAGAGGCACGAGTGCAAAGATGAGATAAGGCTGAGCAGGTCTCGTGCTCCAGGGCAGGAAATGCACACAGACAAAGTAAGGAAGGAGACACTTAGCTCCTTAGAGACTACTACAGGTGGCACAGCCTACGGCTCTGTCGTGAAGCGTGGCTCTGTTGCCTCAATCAGCTCTATCTGAGTGAAAGATCCTTCAAGCACTGCTACTTAAGAGCTTCCCTGGAGCTGGAGGGTTTTACTGGAGGAACTTGCTGCTGCTGTTTGTAATAATTCCAGTTTGTCAGAAGAAAGACATGAAAAGTGTGAGCAAACTGTATATCCAGAGCAAATTCCCCTGTGGCCCGTACAGTTAAGGGATGAGGTGCTACAGGAGGAGAATGGCAAAGATGATCCCTTTTATCTCTTAGCCCATGAGTAAATGTAGCAAAACAGTGTGTGCAGCCTGCAATAAATGATACTCTCTCAGCAAGAAGGGCTTTCCTTATATGCTCCTGAGAGGTTTAAAGAGACCCTGTTGTTTATTTATCTGCCCACTGGATATGAAACTCCCAGTATTGTCCCCATTTTTTTCAAAACTGCTCCTTCTCATGCTACGTTCATGCTACCTACAACAATGCTGTCAACCCCCAGAGCATCCAAGCATCTCTCACTGCTGTTATCTATATAACAGGGAACATTGCAATGAAATAGCTTTTGGACTTTTTTTTAAACTAAACTTAGGTAAGTTGGTCACATGTTATGTCAGGCACAGTCAAAGCAAAAACACTGGGAAGTACCAATGAAATATGACAGTCCACCACCCCGAGGGCAGACGGCTTTTCTAGTGCCTGCATAGCTGTGGATGACTCCCGTGGTGTGACGGGATGTGGTGGCCATACTCTCGCAGTGCCACCAGCTCAGTGACATAACTGTCAGGGAGGACAACTGGCCCCTCTGCTCTTGTGCTGAGACCTCTGCAGGCCAGTGTGGTTAAAAATAAAAAGGTCACAGCTCTAACGCAGGTGCTCTTATGCCATTGCAATTCTACATGAAGACCAGTTCACCGCTTCTTTGGCTGTTTGGGTTTCTTTCCTCTATTTCTCTGTAGGTCAAATCCTCCAAGGCTGTAAATCACCTGGAGCCTCCCAGATTTGCATCACTTCAGCCTTTGGCTCTATAGGCATGTGTTGTCTTTTGGGGAGCTTAAACTCATTGGACCAGAGTCCAATATGTGTCTCTACAGCCCCTGGCAATAATGTGGGTGTCATTAGAAACATATAATACACTCCTACCAATCTGCCAGTTACAAAACAATATAATGACATGCCAGAGCCACGTCTGAGTGTTCAGAACCATTTTCTAGAATGAGATATAAATTATCTGTGTCTATAAAGACAAAAGTTTCTCTTTTCCCCCTCACGTTTCCTTTCTGGAATGTTGGACCCCTCTGTAGGGAAGATGTGAAAGTAAATCACTTGTTCTTTCTGAAAATCCAAGACCATCTCTGCTTTTCCCCATTTCTTCACTTATAGTAGGTGGAGCCATCCAATGACTTTAATATAGCTGAAAACAAAAGAGGTGGTGGAAGAGAGATACCAATCAGAAATGACGAGCCCCAGATTATGCCAAGTAAGTGGGTAGTTGTGGTTGGGTTTGGCTGGTAAATAAATCAATCATTGTTTCTTTCCAAGATGAGGACTAGGTACTATATAAAAGTTCTCACACACCACGTTTCCTCACTCCATTTGACTTCTTTCCACTGGTTCGTGCCGTGGGACACGGTAAGATATTTCATGCTACTGATGAAAGCTAACTCATCTGATTAGCCTTGGAATGCTAAACTGAAAAAGATGGGAGTAAATATGGCTTTTGGGTCTCATAGTCCAAAGATTCCTCCTTATTTACAGTCAATTTTTTTTCCTAATGATTCAGTTTGTGGGATTACTTAATCACGCAGAAAAGGGGGAGAGCTGAGACATAAAAACATGGTCTTTGGAGCCCCTTTGATTTCTCTGGGCCCAGCACTACGTGGTACCACTGTATACAGGCAGTTCCTAAATAGTCCTGGAATATAAATCTTAAGAAAAAGGACAGGACAGAGAGTTTTTGTAGGCACTTAGCAAAGAGTGGGAAACAAAGGAACTGAAATACAAAATGGGAGTCTATTCTCATTTTCCAGCCTTTTATCTAAATTGGAAAGTGTTCTCTTTCAACCATCTTTTTTCTTGAAGGAACCGTTTTCTCCTCTGGCATGTTTGGACACCTCAGTCTGCTGACCTGTAGATCCTTTTCATTAGCAGAGCTGTCACTTGCCTGTTAGAGGAATATAAATTACTACTGCCAGCAGACAAGGATGTGGGCTATGATGGGAGTTAAGTGCCAAAGAAGTGTTTAAACTTCACAGCATCCCTGTAGGTTTCAGCCTTGGGTGCAGGCACCCATCAAGCCCTTGCAAGTGGTGACCTAGAGAATTCCACTGAAGCTTTGTGCAGCTGCTTTTCTTTTTTGCATTGCTGATATGTTTTCCACTGGCCATTCTTCTTTCTTCTCATTTTTAAGAAGAAATAAAACAGTCACTGCGCTCTTTTGAAGCCAAGATTGAAGAATTTCAAAGTGCTATGAAGTTATTGCTATGCAAATGATGACCTATGCTCTTTGTTTCTTGTATGACATGGAATATTAATACCTATCCCCGAGCATTACAGCCCTTTCAAAATTCCCAAACCACATTTGAATAAGGTTAATGCTGGTGTACCACGGCCTTGTGTACCTCTTGCAGTGGCATGCCACTCTCACAACTTGCTGCAAGAAGGAATTATTAAGGAATGATTATGGTTACACCTGTCCTAGAAAAAGAAAACCAGTTATATATGGATAGAGGAGGTTGACAATACCCTTTTGCTTTAGCTATCAAAGGTGGGGTGGGCAAAAAGGGATCAGAAGACATTTTCCTATAGTGGCCTGCCTTTGGAAGGGGATGGGTAGGCACAGTAACACAATCTTTCCTCCCCTTGGGTTCACTAAGGCCTGTTTTTTCTTTCTCTTGGAGGACTCCCCAACGCCTGGGACAATGGGTTCCCATCAGCAGAAAGGCGACGGCCAAGGGATGTCTGAGCAGTCTGGTGGATGCCATGGCAGTGGTGGCGGAGGAGGTTCATGCCACGGGGGTGGCGGAGGAGGATCCTGCCACAGTGGTGGTGGAGGAGGATACCAGACCCAAGGATCATCCTGCCATGGAGGAGGAGGCAGCGGCGGCTCCGGCGGCGGTGGTGGTGCTATTTACCAGACTCACATATCTTCATCCTCCTTTGGAGGAGGAGGAGGTTCAGGCCACCAGAGCCAAGGATCCATCAGCGGTGGTGGTGGAGGTGGAGGTGGTGGTGGGTCAGGCCACCAGGGACAAGGACACATCTGCATCATCGGAGGAGGAGGAGGAGGTGGTGGTGGTGGAAGCAGTGGTGGCTCAGGCCACCAAAGTCAAGGCCCCATCTGCATTGGAGGTGGTAGCATGGGAGGAGGAGGTGGAGGTGGTTCAGGGCACCAAAGCCAAGGTCCCATCTGTATTGGTGGTGGTGGAGGAGGAGGGGGAGGTGGGGGTGGTGGTTCAGGCCACCAGGGCCAAGGGCCCATCTGCATTGGAGGTGGAGGCATAGGAGGAGGAGGTGGAGGAGGTGGTTCTGGCCACCAGAGCCAAGGCCCCATCTGCATTGGTGGTAGTGGTGGTGGTGGAGGAGGAGGAGGTGGTGGTTCAGGTCATCAAAGCCAAGGCCCCATCTGCATTGGTGGTGGTGGTGGTGGTGGTGGTGGAGGAGGAGGAGGTGGTGGTTCAGGTCATCAAATCCAAGGCCCCATCTGTATTGGTGGAGGAAGCAGTGGTGGTGGTGGTGGTGGTGGTGGTGGTGGAGGTGGTTCAGGCCACAAGGGCCATGGCCCCATCTGCATTGGAGGTGGCAGCATAGGAGGAGGAGGTGGTTCTGGCCACCAGAGCCAAGGCCCCATCTGCATTGGTGGTGGTGGTGGTGGAGGAGGAGGTGGAGGTGGTGGTGGAGGTGGTTCAGGCCACCAGGGCCAAGGCCCCATCTGCATTGGAGGTGGTAGCATAGGAGGAGGAGGTGGAGGAGGTGGTTCTGGCCACCAGAGCCAAGGCCCCATCTGCATTGGTGGTGGTGGTGGTGGTGGTGGTGGTGGAGGAGGAGGTGGTGGTTCAGGTCATCAAATCCAAGGCCCCATCTGCATTGGTGGAGGAAGCGGTGGTGGTGGTGGTGGCCACCAGGGCCCCATCTGCATTGGAGGTGGCAGCATAGGAGGAGGAGGTGGAGGAGGTGGTTCTGGCCACCAGGGCCAAGGCCCCATCTGCATTGGTGGTGGTGGAGGGGGAAGTGGTGGTTCAGGGCACCAAAGCCAAGGTCCCATCTGTATCGGAGGTGGCAGCATGGGAGGAGGAGGAGGAGGAGGAGGAGGAGGAGGTGGAGGTGGGTCAGGCCACCAGAGCCAAGGGCCCATCTGCATTGGTGGTGGTGGAGGAGGTGGTTCCAGTCACCAGAGCCAAGGCCCCATCTGCATTGGTGGTGGTGGTGGAGGAGGAGGGGGAGGTGGTGGTGGTTCAGGCCACCAGGGTCAAGGATCCATCTGCATCATTGGGGGAGGTGGCTCAGGCCACCAGAGCCAGGGATCATCCTCTTTTGGAGGAGGTGGTGGTGGAGGTGGTTCATCCAGTTCTGGAGGTCTGTCCATTCAACAGCAGACCCAGCCAATCTCCTGGCCACCGCAGACCAAACACAAGTAGCATCTGCAGAAGGGACTCTCGGATCAAGACACAAACATGCCTCACATTTCTTTCTCTATTAAATTTAAGAATATTTGCATTATTCCTTTCTCCTCTTCCTTGGGATTTTTCTGTGCAGCTCTCCAGCTGACCAGAACCTCTGGTGTTGTGTATCAATAACTTCCAGCCAGGGTTGTTTCATATGTCTGTTGTCTGCTCCAATTTTCTAGTGCTTGCACAAGGCAATAAAACTTGCAGTTCTACAGAGCTTCAGTGTCTGAGTGGTTGGATTTTGCTTTATACCACAACGTTTGCATTATTTCCACTATCATGTTTTTATTCTGAGCTGATGTTGTTGTAATAAAGCTCCAGAGCACAAGTGCATTGAAAATCCACCTGTAGAAGAGATGCTGGATTCACTAAATATTCTTAGATCATCCTTTTAATGCCTGTTGCTACTCATGGTCCTGGCTTGCCCATCAGATAACATACCACAAAGTTAAACATCGTAGTCTCTCTACCTCATCAAAATGTCATGCAATGCCCAAGGAAGTTTTAAATGGATTGGGTGAGAAAGGATGCAAAAACTCTAGTACAAAAGATTACAAGGTACTATTACAGGTGTGAAGCTGAGGGCCTTGCACGTTTATGATGCAGGAGTTCTTGGTGCTCACAGCTGCACCAGGGAGATGTGGAAGAGAAATGTGGGGTCTCTCCAACCCTTACTCCAGCTCTGAACCCATAATGGAGCCAGTCATGGGGACAGGACTTCAGAAAGCCCCTTCCAAGGGCTGAGATACTAAGCCTGGAGTAACTAGGGATCTCGTCATTCCCACAGGAATAAAACACAGCTCCAGGTATGAGTCTTCAGAGGGAGTTTCCCTATGGGAAGTGATTTCTTTGATGTGGTATATTCTGGTAATTAGCAGGGAAAGGAAAATAAACCTTCTCTGCCTGAATTATTCTACATGAGGCAGATGACAGGTGCCTGGAAGTGTCCCAGAAGAGACAGGAGTGACCCACACCTAGAAAGGGCTTCATGTTTATGTGTCCCTCTACCCTCTGTGCTCTCCCTCTTGGGACCCCAGGGATGAAAACATTCTCAAAACAAGCTCCTCCAGCCAGTGTTACAACTGGAACAGCTGAGTTGCCTGGGATTTTATTATGAAAAATCATAGGATAATAAAATACCAGTGACCAGGAACTGCACCAACACTGCTGTTGCCTGCACAGTGCTAACAGGAAGCTTGGCGTCCCAATTCAAGGAGGTGGGAGTATTGCTGTTGAACATCCCTTCACGCAGAAATGGCTCAGGACCAAAAAAGCTTGGAGCCAAGTTTCAGAGGCCCTCAGGGTGACAGCAGGAGCACAGCACATCCTCAGATCTTGTTGCTTCTTCAGAAACACCATCTCCAAAACTGGGATGAATTCACATTTTTGGTTAATATCCATCAAGATGCTAATACACAGGGTGGGTGTTGGACCTGGTACTCTCTACCTGCAGCACACCAACTCCTTTCTAAAATAGGCATCACCCCTCCTCCCAGAGGCAGTGTCTGACCTCTGAACTGTCCATAGTGGTGCACTCAAACAAAAATCATCATCAACACTTCACTGGTGTAGTGGGGATATCCAGGCTTGTGGTCTTCCTTTGCTGCCCCAGCAGCAACAGCCCTACTCAGCGCAGCCCCCTCCATTCCCCTGGACATCTCCATAGTCTGTAACATACAATAAACATGAGTGTCCACAGTTCCTTCTGCTGTCAGTCACCACCCCAGCAGCATCTTCCAGCTCAAGTAGAGGGTCCTAGCTGGAGTCCCACAATTCTACCTTGGGAGTCAACCGCAGGAGGGGAGCTCACATGTGAGACCTGCAGTCAAACTGCAGGTAGCCTAGGAAGTGATGCACTGGAGAAGCATTGGTCTGATTCAATGAGTCAGGACAAGTGGGCTGAAGGAGGACAGTTTGTTTAGTAAATAAAGCTATCACCGTTCCTTTGAATGCCTCACTTCCCACTTGGGAAAACTGAAAGGGTATAAAAGTTGCTGGATCTCACAGTGCTTCATTCGCTCAGCTTTGCTCTGTGGTACACGTTGTCAGAGACAAGAAGGGTAAGTTGATTTCTGCCAAAGGGAGTGATTTTTCTCTTACTTTCATGCTTGCAAAACATAAATACTTTGGTGAAGTACGTCTGATGGGTGGTGGCTTCAAAGGCAGGAAGGTTGCTGTGATGAATATAAATTTCTTGTGGATGTCAGCAAAAATAGGATCATCCCACGCTACTGAAAGTCATGTGTTTCATCAGTACAGAGATGGAGATGGAACAGCTATGGGATAAAAGAGTTTAAATGGTGGGCTGATTAAGTTCAGGATTCTGGTAATCTGTCAGCAGAAGGCTCTGTGTGTGATTGGGATCTACGAAGCACAAAGTGCTTAGAAGAAAGGAAGTTCATTATGTCTGGAGAATGTCTGCAAATGTAGTTGGGCTGTACATGGGTCCTTCTGGATGGGGGAAAATCTTATAATTGACAGAGGTCACTGCTGAGTAAACGGCATGCTGTTTCTTGCAGGGTCACTGCTCAAAGATGTGCTCCAGACAGACATCCGGAGGCTGCCATGAAACATCCTCCCAGTCCAGCGGATGTCACAGTGGGGGCTCGTGCTGCCACGGGGGCAGCTCCTCCGGCTACCAGGCACAGGGCTCCTCCTCCTGGGGGGGCTCAGGCTCAGGCAGCTACGGCGGGGGCAGCGGGGGCTCTGGCAAGATCATTGTCAGCTCCGGCGGTGGAGGAGGTGGATCCTGCTGCAGTGGAGGATCCTCAGGCTACGGCATGGGAGGAGGATACAGCGGTAGCAGTGGAGGATCTGGCCACAAGATCATTATTAGCTCTGGTGGTGGAGGAGGTGGCTCATCTGGATGCTGCGGTGGGGGATCCAGTGGTGGGTCTTCAGGAGGCAAGACCATCATTGGAGGTGGAGGGAGTGGAGGTTCCTCTGGATGGTGCAGTGGAGGATCCTCAGGCATGGGAGGGGGATCCAGTGGTGGGTCTTCTGGATCAAAGAGCATAATTGGAGGTGGAGGCAGTGGAGGTTCCTCTGGATGGTGCAGTGGAGGGTCCTCAGGCTACGGCATGGGAGGGGGATCCAGTGGTGGGTCTTCAGGATCAAAGAGCATAATTGGAGGTGGAGGGAGTGGAGGTTCCTCTGGATGGTGCAGTGGAGGATCCTCAGGCATGGGAGGGGGATCCAGTGGTGGGTCTTCTGGATCAAAGAGCATAATTGGAGGTGGAGGGAGTGGAGGTTCCTCTGGATGGTGCAGTGGAGGATCCTCAGGCATGGGAGGGGGATCCAGTGGTGGGTCTTCTGGATCAAAGAGCATAATTGGAGGTGGAGGGAGTGGAGGTTCCTCTGGATGGTGCAGTGGAGGATCCTCAGGCATGGGAGGAGGATCCAGTGGTGGGTCTTCAGGAACAAAGATCATCATTGGAGGTGGAGGGAGTGGGGGATCCTCTGGATGTTGCAGTGGAGGGTCCTCAGGCATGGGAGGGGGATCCAGTGGTGGGTCTTCAGGATCAAAGAGCATAATTGGAGGTGGAGGGAGTGGAGGTTCCTCTGGATGGTGCAGTAGAGGATCCTCAGGCATGGGAGGAGGATCCAGTGGTTGGTCTTCAGGATCAAAGAGCATAATTGGAGGTGGAGGCAGTGGAGGTTCCTCTGGATGGTGCAGTGGAGGATCCTCAGGCATGGGAGGGGGATCCAGTGGTGGGTCTTCAGGAACAAAGATCATCATTGGAGGTGGAGGTAGTGGGGGATCCTCTGGATGCTGCAGTGGAGGATCCTCAGGCATGGGAGGGGGATCCAGTGGTGGGTCTTCAGGATCAAAGAGCATAATTGGAGGTGGAGGCAGTGGAGGTTCCTCTGGATGGTGCAGTGGAGGATCCTCAGGCATGGGAGGGGGATCCAGTGGTGGGTCTTCTGGAACAAAGAGCATAATTGGAGGTGGAGGGAGTGGAGGTTCCTCTGGATGGTGCAGTGGAGGATCCTCAGGCATGGGAGGGGGATCCAGTGGTGGGTCTTCAGGATCAAAGAGCATAATTGGAGGTGGAGGGAGTGGAGGTTCCTCTGGATGGTGCAGTGGAGGATCCTCAGGCATGGGAGGGGGATCCAGTGGTGGGTCTTCAGGAACAAAGATCATCATTGGTGGTGGAGGTAGTGGGGGATCCTCTGGATGCTGCAGTGGAGGATCCTCAGGCATGGGAGGGGGATCCAGTGGTTGGTCTTCAGGATCAAAGAGCATAATTGGAGGTGGAGGCAGTGGAGGTTCCTCTGGATGGTGCAGTGGAGGATCCTCAGGCTACGGCATGGGAGGAGGATACAGCGGTGGCAGTGGGGGATCTGGTCACAAGATCATTATTAGCTCCGGCGGTGGAGGAGGTGTCTCATCTGGATGCTGCAGTGGGGGATCCAGTGGTGGGTCCTCAGGTGGAAAGATCATCATTGGCGGTGGAGGCAGCGGGGGATCCTCTGGATGCTGCAGTGGAGGATCCAGTGGTGGCAGTGGCGGTTCCTCGGGCCACTCAATCATCATCAGCTCCGGAGGTGGCAGTGGAGGGTCCTACCAGTCCACACAGCAGAAATGCCCCATTGTCATCCCCTACATCACATCCCATCAGACCAAGCAGGCCTGCCACTGGCCCCCCAGCCACCAGAAGTAACAGCCACAGGCAGCCTTGGCACTCAGCAAGAACAACCCTGCCTCTCTACCCCAAGTTTGCCTATTTCCTCCCAGCATGTCCTCTTCCCTTGTCTTCCCTTGATGCAGCTTCCCTGTGCTGTGAACTGCCAGGTGGCTTTTCTCACCCATCAATATGAAGGGAAATAAAGATTACTGTGTACAAAAGAACTGGTTTTTCAAGGTTGCTTTTATCTTTTGCCAGTCCCCTCTTTACTTTCAAAAATTGATTAATTACATCAAATACATTCGGCTCTGAAATCTTCAGTCTGCAGTGCTGGAGCAGACAGTTATTAACAGATCTTGCTTGAGAGAAACCTTGTTGCTTAAGCAGATGATTATTTTCCCTCTTGCAAATAACGTTCACCAAGGCTGCAACTTCAACCTGGGAAATAGTTCCACATGGTTTCCCCTTGCCAGAGAAGGAGGCAACCACAAGCTCTGGGTTTCACTTCAGGGATTTCCAGTGCAGACAGCATCATCTTTTGGACACGCAGTTGGGTTCTTATGTGCTCCATTTCCTTAGATTTATCACAAGAAAAACATTAATTATGGTAAAAAACAATCAGTGGCATTTGTGCTGAAGCTCGCAGCAAGTCCTCTTCAGGACAGGTCTGATTACAGTCTTGTGTTCAGTAACTTTTAAGCTAACAGGTTTTTCTGTCCATCTCACACACACAACCCCTAGGCAGGAAACAAAATTAGGAATAAAAGGGGTCACTGCTGCGCATGAAGAAAGCTGCTGGGAAAAAGAATTGTAGAATCTGGCCAAGATTTTTCTCTCACTCATAACAATACAGACCAGGGCAGCATCCACTGAGGTGTTTGCAGTGGTGAGGCTGAAAGACAAAGTGACCTGCCAGCCCATCCTGAGGGTGACTGGACTGCAGGGCAGAAAAGGGCCCAGACAGAGCATCAGAAAACAGGCAGCATGGCCCTAATGTGGGGTCACCACCATGAAGCCTCCACCATGAAGCCTTTTGCATCCACCCTTGCCTTTACCCAACGTAGGTATTAAAGCTGCTCTTTAACCTGGGGAGGGTTGTGGCAATGCCAACCCCTCCAGCAGCTGTGGTTCCAACCCTTCTCTTCCTCCATGTGTGGCAAGTACCACACACGGACGTGTGCTACATGTTCAGTGTTTCCAGTCCCTGCAGGGTCCAGCCTTGGGGTGTCCACACACCAGCGCGGGCAGGAGCACCTCTCCCCACCCCTGCCAAAAGCCTCCACAGCCTTCCCTCGCACCCTGGGTCCTGATGAGCTGCAAATCCTGGGTGTCCTTTTGTGCAAGTCCCTACACGTTGAATGCACGGAAGGGATCAAAGTGTTGCGATGCTCAGTAGTACAACACCCACACTTCACAGGTGAGAGCCAGAATTGCAGTGAGACCTTAGATTTCCCTTTGATGATGAGAGTGGAGCTTAGGCCACTGGAGGGAGTCCAAAGCAAGGAAGCCCCCTGCACCCATGTTCCTGGTGCCAATGGTCCTGTCCCCATACCAATGGAGTTGCGTGCATGCTCAAAATTATGTCCATCGTGACAGGGCTGGGCAGCCTGCTGCTGCTGTCATGCATCCTCTCAGCTAAAACCTCCCAATTACGCTTTCCTCTACTCAATCTCCCATGAGGGTGGATGCTGTTGTCAGCCTCCAAGCATGCATGACGCAGTGACAGGATGAAGCTGCTGCAAAACACAGCAGCCAGTGCTGCGATAACCATGCTGACAAACTGTCATTCTCCAGCAAGCAAAATACCCAGATACCTCCCCAGCCTCAGGTGTGGGTGGGCTGGCCAGGGAAGCAGGACCCTCAGAAAATGGGTCCTGCTGAGACAGAGGAAATGTTTAATGTCCTAGAGTTCAAGGGTAGGGTCTTGATGGCCTTCAAATACACCTTTGCAAACAGAAAGATTTCAAGACTTTCCCCACTCCAGCCTGGTCATCAGGACCCCTGGGAAGTTGGATCTGACACAGACGTCTCTGCTCAATCCAACAACAGTGTCCACCTTGGGCTCCCAAAAGGCTGAAGGGAAATGACCCCCACATCTCTGCCATCCTTACGGGGCCCTCTGAAATGGAGCTGGGCTGAGGTGCTCCAAAGTGCTGCACTGCCCCATCGGAGATACCTCCAGCCTGCTGAGCACATGGTTGCCTTTCCCAGTGGGCTGGACATACTCCTGCTCCCCATCCAGCTCCCTTCGCCAGTCATTGAGGAAAGTCTTTCCCCAGAATTCCCTGGGACTCTGCTCCAGCACATCCTTTACCCTTGTCCTTCCATCACACTCTAGCCCTAACTCGCTCCAGCCTCCATCCCTCAGTGTCTGCTCTGTCTCCACTCTCTGCTGAGTACACAAGAAGCTGCAGCCTAGCAGAAACGCATTGGGGAGCCCCCAAGACAGACACTCAGAAGCCATTTGCCCCCAGCATTTCAGAGCAAGACTGCTGGAAATGAATCATTTAGAATTAACAACTGCGATGTAGAACGTAAGTGATACATCTCCTTCGTATCACCTATGTGCTGCAAGTGAGTCAAAGAAGGAGGTAGCTACAGCCAGGCTCAGTAAATAAATCTATCAGCATTCCTTAGAGTGTCTCACTTCCCTTAAGAGCACAATGAATACAATATAAAAGCTCACCTATCCCAAGCCTCCTCATTCATCTGCCACCGAGCCTTGCACGCATTTCCAGTTGCACTGAAGGTAAGTCCATTGACATGGAAACTTCTTGAACCCCTGTGCAGAGAGCTTGCTCCACCAGTTGGTCTTGAGCATGCTTTCCATGAGGGAACCATGCTGGCTCAATATCAGACAGGCTTCACCAAAAAACAATTTGGTGTGCCAACAGGTCTACCTTATTTAGAGAAGGGAGTTGTAGCTGATATTCTAAGGGCACACCAATATGGTTGAATTTTCAGTTGCTGTGAGTTTTATCAGTCTCTACACCCAGAAGGATATACAGTGGGACTAAAGTTTTTAGACTGCCGTCTCTGAGTGTGTCAGGGTGTACGAATCTCTGTAAGTTCTCTAAGTCTTCCTGAACAAAGTTTTCCTGTAACTGTTGTGATCTGCAGAACAGTCCCTGGGTGCCTTTCATTGCAGGTCTTTCCTGTTGTCTAACATGGGTGAGGGTGTTTTTGAACCTGCCACTCTTGGAGGACTGCAGAAGATGGGGCAGATGGGGTATTTCCTAGATATTCCTCCATTTTTGGTTTGCTGTGAAGGCTCAGCAGTATTTCCCAAGGGGTCCTTTCTGATAGCACTGTTTCTTGCAGGGTCACTGCTCAAAGATGTGCTCCAGACAGATATCCGGAGGCTGCCATGAAACATCCTCCCAGTCCAGCGGATGTCACAGTGGGGGCTCCTGCTGCCACGGGGGCAGCTCCTCCGGCTACCAGGCACAGGGCTCCTCCTCCTGGGGGGGCTCAGGCTCAGGCAGCTACGGCGGGGGCAGTGGGGGCTCTGGCAAGATCATTGTCAGCTCCGGCGGTGGAGGAGGTGGATCCTGCTGCAGTGGAGGATCCTCAGGCTACGGCATGGGAGGAGGATACAGCGGTAGCAGTGGAGGATCTGGCCACAAGATCATTATTAGCTCTGGCGGTGGAGGAGGTGGCTCATCTGGATGCTGCGGTGGGGGATCCAGTGGTGGGTCTTCAGGAGGCAAGACCATCATTGGAGGTGGAGGGAGTGGAGGTTCCTCTGGATGGTGCAGTGGAGGATCCTCAGGCATGGGAGGGGGATCCAGTGGTGGGTCTTCTGGATCAAAGAGCATAATTGGAGGTGGAGGCAGTGGAGGTTCCTCTGGATGGTGCAGTGGAGGGTCCACAGGCTACGGCATGGGAGGGGGATCCAGTGGTGGGTCTTCTGGATCAAAGAGCATAATTGGAGGTGGAAGTGGTGGAGGTTCCTCTGGATGGTGCAGTGGAGGATCCTCAGGCATGGGAGGGGGATCCAGTGGTGGGTCTTCTGGATCAAAGAGCATAATTGGAGGTGGAGGGAGTGGAGGTTCCTCTGGATGTTGCAGTGGAGGGTCCTCAGGCATGGGAGGGGGATCCAGTGGTGGGTCTTCAGGATCAAAGAGCATAATCGGAGGTGGAGGGAGTGGAGGTTCCTCTGGATGCTGCAGTGGAGGATCCAGTGGTGGGTCTTCAGGAACAAAGATCATCATTGGCAGTGGAGGTAGTGGGGGATCGTCTGGATGCTGCAGTGGAGGATCCTCAGGCATGGGAGGGGGATCCAGTGGTTGGTCTTCAGGATCAAAGAGCATAATTGGAGGTGGAGGGAGTGGAGGTTCCTCTGGATGGTGCAGTGGAGGATCCTCAGGCATGGGAGGAGGATCCAGTGGTGGGTCTTCAGGAACAAAGATCATCATTGGAGGTGGAGGTAGTGGGGGATCCTCTGGATGCTGCAGTGGAGGATCCTCAGGCTACGGCATGGGAGGGGGATCCAGTGGTGGGTCTTCAGGATCAAAGAGCATAATTGGAGGTGGAGGGAGTGGAGGTTCCTCTGGATGGTGCAGTGGAGGGTCCTCAGGCATGGGAGGAGGATCCAGTGGTGGGTCTTCAGGATCAAAGAGCATAATCGGAGGTGGAGGGAGTGGAGGTTCCTCTGGATGGTGCAGTGGAGGATCCTCAGGCATGGGAGGAGGATCCAGTGGTGGGTCTTCTGGAACAAAGATCATCATTGGAGGTGGAGGGAGTGGGGGATCCTCTGGATGTTGCAGTGGAGGATCCTCAGGCTACGACATGGGAGGGGGATCCAGTGGTTGGTCTTCAGGATCAAAGAGCATAATTGGAGGTGGAGGGAGTGGAGGTTCCTCTGGATGGTGCAGTGGAGGATCCTCAGGCATGGGAGGAGGATCCAGTGGTGGGTCTTCAGGAACAAAGATCATCATTGGAGGTGGAGGGAGTGGGGCATCCTCTGGATGCTGCAGTGGAGGATCCTCAGGCTACAGCATGGGAGGGGGATCCAGTGGTTGGTCTTCAGGATCAAAGAGCATAATTGGAGGTGGAGGCAGTGAAGGTTCCTCTGGATGGTGCAGTGGAGGATCCTCAGGCTACGGCATGGGAGGAGGATACAGCGGTGGCAGTGGGGGATCTGGTCACAAGATCATTATTAGCTCCGGTGGTGGAGGAGGTGGCTCATCTGGATGCTGCAGTGGGGGATCCAGTGGTGGGTCCTCAGGTGGAAAGATCATCATTGGCGGTGGAGGCAGCGGGGGATCCTCTGGATGCTGCAGTGGAGGATCCAGTGGTGGCAGTGGCAGTTCCTCAGGCCACTCAATCATCATCAGCTCCGGAGGTGGCAGTGGAGGGTCCTACCAGTCCACACAGCAGAAATGCCCCATTGTCATCCCCAACATCACATCCCATCAGACCAAGCAGGCCTGCCACTGGCCCCCCAGCCACCAGAAGTAACAGCCACAGGCAGCCTTGGCACTCAGCAAGAACAACCCTGCATCTGCCATGTCACCTTTTTCCCTCCAGACCTGGCTCTCGTTGTGTGTTTCTTCCCAGCATGTTCCCTCCTCTTCTCTTCCCTTGATGCCACATCCCTCTTCTGAGAACTCCAGGATTAACAGTCCCGCTACTGGTGTTGGGATGCCTTCAATAAGGCTCTGCTGCTTTTCCAAAGAGCACTTTTTATATCTAATAAATGTAATAATATCTCAAATCTGCCTGTTTGGGGATTTTTGTTTTTTCTTGTATTCTCATCCAGCATCTTACTGTCTTGGAATCCAGAAGTCCATCTGATGATATATTTCACTCCTTTCTGTAAAGAAGATGATGGGTTCAATAGTGTGCTGCTTGATGCAGCTCTAAAGTCACCCACTTTATAGCCCCAGAGAGTTTGCACCTTCATCTTCCCCCTGGGATCTGTGACAGAGTAATAGCACTGCCTAAAATGTCAACAACCACAGCACCCAACATCCCTTTGATATCAGGTGGAGCCATCCCAGATCATGGCTCTAAGGCCTCTGAGGTACCAGCACCCAATGACCATGTCTGTGGAGCAATGAAGTGCTGCTGGGAGACATGACCAAGGCCATCAGGCTCAGTCATAGGATCATAGAATGGTTTGGGTTGGAAGGGACCTTAAAGATCATCTAATTTCAACCCCCTCTGTCACAGGCAGGGACCTTCCACTAGCCCAGGTTGCCCAAAGCCCCGTCCAACCTGGCCTTGAACCCTTCCAGGGAGGGGGCAGCCACAGCTTCTCTGGGCAGCCTGTGCCAGGGCCTCACCACCCTCACAGGGAAATATTTCTTCCTTAGATCTCATCTAAATCTCCCCTCTCTCAGTTTAAACCCGTTCCCCTTCATCCTATCCCTCCCCCCGCTCCAATAAAGAGTCCCTCCCCCCTTTCCTGTAGCCCCTTTCAGTCCCGGGGGGGTGATCTAAGGTCTCCCCGGAGCCTTCTCTTCTCCAGCTGAACCCCCCCAACTCTCTCAGCCCGTCCTCACAGGGGGGTGCTCCAGCCCCCCCGAGCATCTTCGTGACCTCCTCTGGCCCCACTCGAGCAGGCCCACCAGCCCTGAAGAGAGGGATTGGGGATGACCCTCAATAGCAGCTGTTGCTGCCCAGGGTGGCAAATTACACCATGTCCATGTCCACGTCCTTGCCATCCTCCCCCTTCCCTCCCAACTTTGCACACCTCAGAGCATCTCTACCCAGAGGGTGACCCTCACATGCTGAGTCAGCCAAATCAGCCCTGGGCCAGGCAGAAGGAAATACAAAAAGCAGCAAGTCCCTGAGGCAGTTCAACACACTCCAAATCATGCCTCCGGGCCTTAAATCCTTCCTTGCCCAAGCTTTTGAAATCTGCTTTGAAATGCCGAGGGCAGCACCACCCTGTGCACTGCTTTCTGCCCGGTAGACGTGGCCTGGACGTGGCCTTTTGCCAAAGCTGGGACTCACCGTCCCCATGGCAAAATTACTCAGATCCGAACAGCCCTAGTCCAGCCTGCACGAGCCTGAGCACAACAGGCTGCAGCGGGGACGCTGTACCAGGCCACACTACCAGTGTGGCCACAGCACATATCCCCCACAGCCCTCCAGATCAGTGTCCCTGGAGTCCCTGGTGTTTGGTGCTTTTTCCAAGCCAGAGGAAGGACACAGTACATGAAAATGCAGAAAGAAGCTATCAGGAGGCATAATCCTTCATTAGAGGAGTAATCCAGCCACAGTGGGTTTAAGTGTTGGGACATTCATACCTCCACAACTGTCTCCAGGGCCCCTAAACTTCCTCAGAGCACCTCTAGAACCCTCACAAAATACCTAAGCTGGGCGCTTTACTTTTGACGAGCTTCTGGTTCAGCTGCAAAGGTTTCCTCAGAAAATCTCCCACTGGAGCCACCAGTGAGATGCTGGAGGGATCAATGTGCTGTGTGGCCACCAGATGCTTTGCTTCCCCTCTCCCAGGTATCTGTTGATCACACCCACCCTTACAGTGATGCTCTGAGCCATGAGCGCTGCCACATCCTTGAACCAGTCTCTCAGCCCCTTCCCTGAGCAGGACCTAGTCACCACCACTCTTTGCCCCACATTCACTAATCCTCTTCCTCAGAACTCACCTCCCCCAGTCTCCCCCAGTGGCGCCACCTCACTTGGGGGCCGAAATAGTCCTCCGTAGCTCAGGGCAGGAGCACAGGAATAGGATCATTAAGCAGAAGTAACAATTACTGCTGTGTGCAACGCAACAAGCAGCGTGAAGGAAAGATATCGATCAGATGTCATGAGTCAAAGCAAACACTCAAATCAGAATTTGATTAGTAAATAAATCCTTGCCATTCCTTAGGGTGTCTCACTTCCCATATATGCTAAACGCCATATAAAAGTTCCTGTCTGTTAAAGCTTCCCATTCAGTCGACTTTTATCTTCTAAATGTGTTTCCAATGGCTGAGGAGGGTAAGTTTGCTCTTTTCTGAGGCTTTATTTTTTCATATTCATGGGAGATAGTTTCACTTGAGCTCTTGTCACATGCTTGCAGCAGTACCCACGTTGTCACAGCATCCATAGCAAAGTTCTCGGGATCTGTATGGTTTCTTGCTGTGGTTGGGATCAGATCACTACAAAACAAGGTGAACTCAGATCACTGGACTGGGACCCATAAGGCTGAGCAGACTAAAAGCCCAGATGAGTCTGTAGTAGGACCAGCACATGGTAACTGCGCAGTCTTTGTAGTTTTGGACATGTTTGCAACGTGCAGGACATGTTTTTGATATTATTTAATAACAAGTCTATGTTGTACTTCATAATGGTTACATACCTCTATGGCTGTGCCGATTACTTTATGTAAAAGACCTTTAGGGATGCAACGCAATGATGGCAATAATACAGCCCGCAACATCACCTTGCATGGAAATTTTGATCCACCACTCTTGCAACAGTTTAAAAATTGAAACAAGGATAATCCTTTCCATTTTTACAGCTCTGCAGTTACGGTCATGAAGATGAGTGGGGAAAACCATGGCAGTTATCAGGTGTTAAAAGAATATATTTCAGATTTTGATTCTCTGGAAATACACCCTGGAGATAAGGAAGAGAAAAACTCTCCCAGTAAGAGTCAAAATACACTTGCATTTGAAGAACAGTTAGGCAGTACCTGGTTTCGAAGCCTGGTATTGCCCCAGACCCTCGTAAAGCTTTTCTGACCACACCACTTGAAACCTCCCCACCAGCCATGATGCAAAAATGAAGCAAAACGGTGCAGGTTTGGGTTTTTTTTTTTCCTTTTTCAGATTTACCACTATCTTCGAGGGAGATGTGCCCGGCGGAACAGGGGCTACAGCGATGAGATCTCCTCACACCACAGAGGAATATGCAGCAGCAGTGGGGGTTTCTCAAACCGCCAGGGACATGGCTCCTTCTTCTGTGGTGGGGAAGGCTCGGTCATCTACAGCCGGGGACCTTCATCCTCCATGCCAACATCATCCACCTACAGCATTGCAGGGGAGTACAGATGTGGCAGTGACGGATCTATTGTAATAGCCAGTGGTGACAACGGGGGTACATTTGGCTGGGGCACTGCAGGGGGCGCAGTCCCAGTCTATGGCACTGGGGGAGGAACAGGGTGCAACAGTGAGGACTCAGGCTGGAACATCACTGGCAGCTCAGGCGATGGCGGAGGATCCAGCTGCCACAGTGGGAGATTGGGCATCACTGCTGGAGGAGGATACGGATACGGGTACGATGCGTCACCGAGAGAAAGGGCCTTAACAGGAGGAGGGGTCAGTGGAGGATCAGGGTGCTACAGCGGAGGATCAGGCTATGGCATTGGGGGATACTCGGGCCCAGAGCTCAGCTCTGGAGGCTATGCGTCCTCCCAGGCCATGCAGCAGAAATGCCCCGTGGTCATTCCCAACATTGAGGACCACCAGAGCAAGCAGACCAGCCAGTGGCCCCCCAGTCAGAAGAAGTGACTGACCCAGCAGCCGCCCCTGCTCAAGCAAAAGTGCCCTGGATGTGCCACAATGTGGCTTTTCCCCGACGGTGTCATTACGGTCAGGGAACTTTGCATTCCTCGCATTGGGCTGTGCTAGCAACGTTGCTGCAAGCACTGCTGGGAAAAGTGATTTGTGTTTTGGTGATGGGAAAAGATTCTTCTCTCCATCCCATTTTGCTCACGGGTTGGAAAATAATAAAACTTCATAATCTTTGGGAAATTTCAGTATCTGAATAATTTCTTTAATTTCTGGCTCCTTCACTCAACATACAGATAGATACTCAAGGAATCTACTTCACAACACAAGATTTATCTTCCAACATTTTTGATATATATTTTACGACCATACTCAAATGTAGTATTTATTGTAACAGAATTAAAATACACCATTTTCAACAGCAAGAGAAGGTTCTTAATTTTGCTCTTGCTGGTCAGAGCATCCCCCATGCTGTTCCCAACAAATAAAAACATTGTGCCCCGCCAAGACCCTCTGCATGGGTACGCAGGCCAGACTCTGCGAGCTACCTTAAGGAGATATGCAAAAATCCCAGTTGATTTCCGTCTGATTATTATTTACATTGTGACCTTGGGAGTGCAAGGTTGTTTACTTGGAAACACACACCAGGTTCCTGTCCCAAAGAGATTGCAGGTGATGTTGTAAACTGGAGCACGTAAAGCTTGCACCAGCGGCATGAGGCAACTCGAACAAGCTCGTTTGCTTCCTCACAGTGACCTGCTTCATGACATTTTTTATAGGATCAGGCCCTAAATTAGGCACAGGAAGATCATTCCTCTGTGCTGTGCTGATGGGACAGTGCGGGGGAGGCTTGAACATCCAGTGCTGGTTGTTACATGGTATTTGACAAATATTTCAGGACTGTTCTCTGGTGTTTTTTTACTCCTTCAAAAATTGGTAATGAAGGAAAAAACCAGCCATAGATCTATGCCCATTTAAAAGGGAGACAAAAGAGCATGAAGTTACATTGTAAAACATTTTTTACCATTGTTGCTTTCACCCACCTGTGGGGATTTTGACCTTTTCATCTCAATGAAAATCAAGAAAACTTGGCCCTGATGTTTGTGAAACACCACAGATTACGAAAACCAAAATCCTCTGAGATCCAGCTCCATGTTTGGTGCCACAACAGGTATCTTTCATGCTGTAAAATGCTGTAAGACTGTGGTGCAGGGAACATTACACAAGGTTTTGTCAACAGCCATATTAAATTCCATTCTAAAATTAGACAACATTATCATTTATTTGCATCTACTTATATTTCTAAAATCTACCACTTCATTATTGATTTCTGCTATTTTCTCTACTTCATCTGATAGCATCAAAGGTAGCAAAAGAACTCAGAAACTCAAACAACTCCCAAGAGACTTCCAGAAAACCTATGAGCGTCTGGAGTATTCGAAAACTTCTTGTCTATAAAACTAACTGATCAAAAACCATCCCAAAATTTCAGTCCTCCCAAAAAATAGAAAACACTTACAGTATAAAAAAAGTATATTATTCACTGTCCCACTTGGCTGGTTCTTTGAGGCTTGTATCAAAAAGCACTCCACAAGCTCAGATGTTAACCAAGCTAGATGATATAATATTATAATGGACCCAAGGGAGAAGGAGGATGCTCTTGCATCCAGAGCTTGAACACGAGGAGCTGGAGCTGCATCCCACTGCCTTTCTCTGCACACTGGAGCAGCTGCATCTCACCTCCAGCGTGAGGCTGGGAGCAGCGGAGGCTGGATTTTACACGCAGGTGTACACATGCGCACTTGCACACCCAGATTTCCTCCCGAGTCATTGTGCAACGGGCGAGGAACGAGTCATCCTTCATGGCTGACGAACTGTGATAATGCAGGACTCTTCCACGAGCGTGTTGGTGCTTGCAAAAGCTGTGGCCCCTCTGCTCTGGCTGTTTGTAAACAGGCAGGCTGAACGGTAAACACGAATCTGGCTTCTTGATGAAAGTCACTAACTGGCGCCTCTGGATAGAAACTAAAGAAATTGTTTTAGATATAGCAAGTGGGAGCCACCCCTCTGCTTCAGATGTTCAGTCAATCTCTGCCCAACAAAACCTTGTGACTCCTGTGTTTGTAGAGGGAGCTAAGATGCAAAATGAGTAAAAACACAGAGTGAGTCCTGCTGAAGTTTCATGGTCAAGCTCTTAATAGGAGGGAAAAGAAGAAACAGAGGCTATTGCAAAGTCATGGTTGGAGAGCTGATTGCACCAGGGCCAGGCAAGTGCTCCAGGCTTGCAGCAGTCCACTGCTCTGCACCCAGGGTGCACCCGTCCTGCCCCAGGGAAGAGTTGGGTGAGATCAAGATGCGTGGTGAGCCCGGGTGCGTGGTCTCTGAGCTAGCACTTTACTCACAGCTTACTCATGAATGCAAGGTTTGCCCAAGTGGCTTCTGTAGGCACGCATTTCCCATTGAGGGCAATGGCTGCTGCAGAGGCAGGCAAATACAAAAAAAGTTAAAATATTGGAAAAACAGAAATTTTAATAGAGCAATTCTGTCCGGGGTTTTTTGGTATTGGCCAGAAGAAATGTCAGCAATGAAAATTAGTGGTAACTATGTCAACATCAGTGAAATGGCTATAAAATCAGACATGAAGTAGAAGGACACAGGCAGAGAAACTGCACTACCCTTCTGGGGTATTCACAGGTATTAACAAGACTTTCCAAAAGTGGCCTGTACCGTTACCTGGCTTCGACAGGTCACTTTCCAGTGTGGCTCTTGGAGCCTGCCGCAGTGGCCACAGGCTTCATTATCCTGATTTTATTGCTCTGGGAAATGACATGGTCAGAGAGAGGAAACGGAGAGGGGATCCTGAGCTGCTAAGCTTCTGGCACCTGCAGATGTCTTACACGGTGAAGACAACCTTAAAGGCGCTTTCAGAGGACATGTGATGAGGACTTTCTGAAAACTTGCCATTTTTTATGGTGAGGACCTGAAACCGATGGCTCTTGTCCACTGCACAAGACCCCAGTCCTGCCAAGAGCAGTTAGAGGTGACCGGGCATCATGACCTCTCCTCCCTGCCAGACTTTGGGTGAGAGGTTTCAGGAGGATAGAAACCCAAAAAAGCACCACCTTTGCCATCCATTTTGCAATATAAAACTCATTCTGGCATGACGGTGAGACAGTCAAGCCACCCACACGGTTTTCACTCTTCGTGCATTACAACCTGCGTGGGGCAGGGTGGCAATTAAAGCTGTGTAACACAAGGAAGACAATCTACTGTATGACAAGTCAATCAAAGAAACCGGGTTGAATAAGCTTTTGAAGGTGGTAGATAATTAGAGGTGTGGCTGTTTTGTAAATATGTTGGTCATTTTTCCCCAGGGGTTTATTGCATTTTCAGGAAGAGAGTGAGGAACCGTATAAAAGTTCTCAGATGAGAGACCAACTCATTCACTCGGCTCCACTCCTTCTTCAGAGCCTTCACAGCCAAGGTAAGTTGCTACTCCACCGCTAACTTTTCATTCTTATTAAAATTTGCTGAACTGAGCTGAGCTATGCTCTTACAAAGACGGGTCTGTCTGCAGGTGCTGGGATTACTGAGAGCCAAGTTCTTGCCTCGATGGCTGGGGCAATTTTGTGCTATCAGAATTGGTCTCAAGGCTGCCTATGCTCAGAAGCAAAATTTATTGTTCTTATCACATGTAGATACGTTTGGATTACTTCAGTGCTCAGGATTCCTTTTTTCTAAAGGACAAACTGGAAATAAAGAAGTAAAGAATGGGATTTGGGAATGAATGGGAGACAGGAGGCTGATCTTTCATAAGAAACCTTGGGTTTAAGCTGGGAATTTTAATTGCATTTATGAGTCTAACTCCTTTAGTAAGCTCCTTTCGAAGACAGAAATCTTCAGGAACTGAAAGTATTAAGCTGTCCTTGAAGAAATTTAGGAAAGAACTGAGAAGGCAGATTTAAACTATGAGTGGAAGGAGTAGCATGAACAGCCTTCAGCTCAGCTGGCCGCATCCTGGATGCCTTCTGCCTCCTTGAAATCTCAGCTCTCCTCAGAAGGGGGTTTAGATCTGCATATGGGATTTTCCTCATGCCTCAGGAAACTGGGCACTAGCCAGCCAAGAATCCACAGGGCATGGAGGGAGCAGAGTACACAAGGAGAGAGGAAGGCACAGGAGTATCTTCATTTTCAGCACCTGGCTTTGAAAGTGTATTTTGCCAAGTCTCTAATACCCACAGTCCTGGCTGTAAATTCACTGGCTGTGCCAGGGCCCCTCAAGACTTCAAGCTTTTCAGACCCTTGCCAAGACGCCTCTTGCCGGTGCAGCATAAACGGGCAGCCCACAGCTCATCTGCTCCTCTGTTACACAGCCCTGAGACAATCCCAGGGTATCTTGCACGAGCACTTGTGGGATGCAACAAGGGAGAGCAAGGAAACGGCTCACGGAGCCAGCAGAAGTGGAGATCAGGGCTGCTGGGGGGGGTCATGAGAGCGTTCAGGTGGTGCGGGCTGATCCAGCACTGCGGGAATGAAGCCCCAAGCTGGGGAAATGGGATGGGCAGACAGGCAAATCCTGCTGAGCCCCGACAGGCTGATAAGCACATCAAGGAAATCTGAACCCAAAGCAGAGCAGGGAAAGCACGCTGTCCTTCATGCATCTAACAAAAGTCTCTTTTTCCCAGGGTTTGCCACACCAACTGAAAAATGTGCTCCCGTGGAGACAGAGGCTGCCACAGCACCGAGAGCTCCTCCTGCCACAGCGGAGGCTCCTCCTGCCACGACAGCGAGAGGTCCTGCCACGGCTCTGAGGAGGTCATCTGCCACGAAGTGAGCGCCGTGCAGGATGTGACACCGGTGGTGGTCCTCCCGCCGCAGTGTCCCGTGGTCACTGGGCAGGTGCCGGTGGCCCCCGCTCCCTGCCAGCAGCAGCAGCAGATCAAGCAGCCAGTGCAGTGGCCCCCACAGCAGCAGAAGTGAAGGGGCGAGGACGAGCCGACAGTCAGCGCACACTGTGGGGCTGCACCTCTCCCCTCTCCTCCGCAAGATGCAGCCCTGAGCTTGGGCAGGTCCTGCCCCTTTCCTCCAGCACGTATTACCTCTCCCTGCTTCTGACAACGCAAAGTGGCATTAGCATGGCAGATTTGTGATTTGCCCTCACACACGTGAGAATTTGAATTCATTAATTTCCTGCTTCTGTCTCCAGTAGCAAAGATGTGATATTAAAACTTAAAGCTCACAAAACATCCCAGTGTCCTAGTGTTTTTCCACCGTTACCCTCCTCCTCATCTTTAGAATCCTTCCCAAGCCCACCTTTATTAACCAGAGTTGAGTTTCAGATCTTCCCCTGCTTCCCATTGCACTTCAATGACAGCGATGTGTCAAAGCTCAGCTCTCCACTCCCCACAACTTGTGCGTCTGCCAGACAAATCCAGATGCTGGGTTTGGAAAATCTGTCTGGGGTTGAAGGTGCAGATCTGCATCTCTCATTAATCCCAGCCCTTGGCTCTACGACAACTGGCCCTGAGCCTTGGACCCTCACAGGCACGTTTTGAAGGAGCTAAAAGAGAAGCTTTGGCTTTGTAATACGTACCTGGCTGGTGAGCAAGTACAAAAGCAGACTCCATCTAGGAAGTCTGAAAATCACTGATCACTGTAAAGAAGGGGGTATAAGCAGAGGAAGGACTACATCGTGTTAATCTTCCTTCTGACCTGTTCTAAATAGAGAACATGGGGTTAGATAGATATTTTGTGCAAGGTAACTCTGTTTTTTGAAAATCCCAGCAAGAGTCCCTACTGCCTACATGAAATACTGGCTGATGCAAAATAAAACTGGGTTTAAGTCATGTCATGCACTACAGCACTGACTCCCACTGTGAACTCTAGTCCTGTAAACACCACGCGCATCTGGAAAACAAGAGAAAAATTGTGAAAGAAGAAAAATGTTCCCAGTTCCTACCAAAGTTTAAGCTAACTTCTCTTAGCAGAAACCATAAAAGTTCTGAGCTTCCCTTGTAGATGTAGAAAAAAGGAATATCAAATGCACAGATGGCCATAAAAATCAGTTGTATTTCCCATTGCACTTTCAGGTTTTCCTCCAGTATCCACCAGCACGGAGACAGATTGCTGCAGGAATTCGTGCCTCTGTGAGATGAGAGCATTATTGTGTGTAATGCACTAGATATTTAATTAGCAAAGGGTTTGCACTGAATCTTTGAAAGGAACAAGAAACTTATTATTAGCACTTGTTTTATTATTACTGTTAATTAAAATAACGAGCAGCATCATTCCCAAATGCGAGGTACATGATTGCAGGTGCAAGGAATGAACGACAGGGTCAGAGACGTGCAGCTCTGACTGTACATGAAGGCGTTGTGTGGTGCCACCGACAGTCCCTGTCCCCCCAGACACCCCGGTACCCCTCTGCCAGTACCAACCCCATCCTGTGCCAAACAGGAGGTTGAAACCAAGCCAGACTGGAGGCTCCAGGCTGGGTTTGAGCCTGACTGAAAATGTTTGGGGGAAGAGGAGATAAAATCTCCTATCTTAATTCTTTCTAAGCAGTCCAAGTTTTCACCTACGCTCTCAGCTAAGCTGAAGCGCTGCAGGTTGTGTCATTCATTGAAGGAGAGACTTAGGAAGAGCCTGAGGAATAGAGACAGCAAATCTCTCCTGAGCTGGAGTTTTGTTATCTCAGCACACACATCTGGGGAGTGAAGCAAGAAAGCAGATTGCATAAATTCAGCAGGAAATTGTCCCCCCCTCCCCCTGCCATGAAGGCCACAGCAGCAATGATGCTTGTGCTGAGGGCAACCTCTGCAGAGGACATTTTTTGGACAGTGCCTCAATCAAGTCAGCAGGAGAAGAGCGAGCAAGAAACAGACCGCAAAAAGCATGATAAAGCCAAGGCAAACGTTAGAAAAGCGAGACGCAAAGGGGCCCTGCATGCAGAGCACATTTCTTAGCACTAAACAAGTGTTGGGCAAGTGTTGGACTCCTACAGAGCATTTCTGGCTGTGCTGTTGTGGCTGCACACAGCGATGCTGCAACATGAGAGTCCTGGACCACGCCAAGGTGAAGGTCCCACACACCCTGGTCTCCCGTTAATTGTGGCATCCTCCACAACACCCCTCCAAGCATACCCCATGGCTCTGGCATGCCTCGCACGCCTCGTAGCTGCTCACCAGCTCCCCGGCACAGCAACAAGACCCACTTCCCTGGCACGGTGCCGGCTCGGAGCAGACTGAGCGGCGGTAGCCGTAGTGCCGATAGTCGTGGCCGCAGCGGCATGAGTCGCTGCCACGGGAGCAGCCGGGGCCATAGGCATAGAGGAGGGGTGTGTGCCGGGTGTCTAGCCAGGAACCTGCTGGGTCATACCAGGTTGAGTTCAAGTTGAAGAAGGATTCTCTCCCGGAAGAGCATGACATTTTGGGTGATGGAGTATACCTAAAGGAAAAGCAGCTCAGTGATGGAAGCAAGACAATATTTTTTTTTATGCCCTTTTTTTATCTACTGCACTTCAAGATAAGCAGGGCTAACCAGAAGTAGAGGACTTACCTACAGCAAATTTGGACATTTCTTTTTTCCCCCCTGTTTTATCATTGTCTATAAGATATCTTCTGGATAGCCTATTAGATACTGTAATATTTTTCCAAAAACCTAATTTGTATTGCTATTTTCAATAATCAGATATTATTTATCAACTAAATACAAGAAGTATTCCATAGAAAGTATCTCTCTCTTGCACTATTTACAATAAACAAGCAGTTTGGTTTTAAGCAGAGCCAAGTCAAGTGGGTAAAAAGTCAACAGATAAGTTTCCATAAATGTTCCAGATCATCAGTCAAATGGCGTACCTTAGTCAACACCAGGCGTGCGATAGGAGAAGTAAAGTCAAACTGAAGAGAATGGCCTGAAACAGGAGAACTTTATAGAGCTGGAGGCTTCAGCAGTGAGGCACTCCTGAGGAATGGGGGCTCTGCTCTCCCCTGACCACAGCCATTTTTGTTTGCTGCCCTTCATTCCCCATGTTTACACCTGACACACTTTTTTCATTTTTACTATCTTCTCACTTTTATATGACAGCAGATTTACTCCCATACACGATCAAAGATTTCTAAAGGCACTGCCTAACTACAGCCTAAATAAAACTTTGTGGCAAAGTACTTATAGCTTCATTCTGTACATTGTGATACTGAAGCACAGATGTGAATGGACCTGTTTGAGGGATCCCAGTGAGTCAGTAGAGCATCACCCAAAATCCATTGTGCCTGACATCTAATCCAGAATACCATCCCGGTGTTGACACATTCTTGCCTTTTATGGGACAAGAAAACGTAATTGCTGGGTTAGATGGGTATGACCTGTACATAGACACGGAAAGGAAGACCGAAGTTCATCCATGATTCACAGGAAAATCCAGGATCAGAAGCATCTACCTCTCCCACATTACACTGTTTTGTTTATTTTTTCCTGAGCTACAGCCCTGTCTAATGCACATTTCCATAAGAGCTGAAGAGATGTCATGGCTGAGTACTGAAAGCAGGACAGCAATACTAGTGCTCTGTCCCATCCAGTAGTCCAAATACCATCTTCAACATTATTGTGAAAATAAAGATCTTAAACCTTACTCTGGGGGCAGACACATGGCCCATGTGGTCACCTTCTCACAATCTCAACTGCTAAAAATTTCCAGACAGTAAACTAAAGACACGTTTTATTTAAATTTTGGGGGAAAAAAATAGAAGTACATTAAAGAACAACAGAAGAAAATAGGAACAGAAAATAACTACACCTCTAGGAGTGTGAGCAGGACTTAGGCTGGTGGGTTCACCTCAAACCAATCTGCTCCAGGATTTGATATCACTGTCATCACCATATTGCAGAATTAGACTAAAGCAGCATCTATAGCAAGATGTACTGGGTTTGCGTGGCAAGGTTTTGGTTTCGGGGGGGCTACAGGGGTGGCTTCTGTGAGAAGCTGCTAGAAGCTTCCCCCATGTCCTGTAGAGCCAACACCAGCCAGCTCCAAGACAGACCTGTCAGTGGTCAAGGCCAAAGCCGTCAGTGATGGTGGTAGCACCTCTGGGATAACATATTTACAAAGGGAGCTGGGGGGGAATAAACAACTCTGCAACTGTAGCCAAAGAGAGGAGTGAGAAGATGCAAGAGAAACAACTCTGCAGACACCCGGGTCAGTGAAGAAGGAGGGGGAGGAGGTGTTCCAGGGGCCAGAGCAGAGATTCCCCTGCAGCCCATGGTGAAGACCATGGTGAGGCAGCTGTGCCCCTGCAGCCCATGAGTCCACAGGGGAACAGATCCCCACCTGCAGCCCGTGGAAGACCCCAAGCCAAAGCAGGGGAACGTCCAAAGGAGGCTGTGACACTGCGGGAAGCCCACGCTGGAGCAGGTTTGCTGGCAGGATTTGTGACCCCGCGGGGCACCCACATGGGAGCAGGGGAAGAGTGTGAGGAGTCCTCCCCCTGAGGAGGACGGAACGGCAGAAACAACAGATGATGAAGTGACCGCAACACCCCACTCCCTGCCCCTCTGTGCCACCTGGGAGGAAGAGGGAGAGAAAATCAGAAGTAAAATGTTAAGCTCAGGAAGAATGGAGGATGGGGGGAAGGTGTTTTTAAGATTTGCTTCTATCTCTCATTATCCTGTTCTGTTTTGATTGATAATAAATTAAACAAATTTCCCCAAGTCCAGCCCATTTTTCCTGTGATGGGAATTGCTGAGTGATCTCCCTGTCCTTATCTCGACCCACGAGCCTTTTGTTATTTTCTCTCCCATGTCCACCTGAGGAAGGGAGTGATGGGGTGGCTTTGGGGGACACCTGGCATCCAGCCAGGACCAACCCACCGCACAAGAATAAAAGAAATCCTTGATAGGACATACCATGGAGACAGGCTGAAATTATCAATGAAGGGCATCTTTGGGCTAATGCCAAATCTCTCATTAAAATTCCTGGTACCACTGGGCAATTCAGCTGGAGTATTCCTGCCCTAAACATAATCCACATGACTTAACATCAGTAATCATTTTTCCTTCACATGGAGATGTGATCATGTTTAGCTCTTGGTCCATGTGACATCCCGGCACATCTTGAGGAATTGGTACTTCTGAATTACAGACATCTCTTCCGCTTGATACTTGTTGTCCGTGACCAGATCCATTAGTTTCTTCAGTATTAGCGTCACTTCGCGTGAAATACCTTCCAATCTCTTTCATAGGGAGGTGAAGGAATTAGGGTTCTATTAATAACCTATGGGACAATTACAATGCTAAAAGCACAGAGCATCAAAGGGAAATGTCGGAAGCTGAATACAGCGGATAGAAATGGGCTGGGATATGTAATTAGGTTACACTTGCCAAGAGATGTCTCATGTCCCAGATAACCCTTTGGAAGACTATAAAAGGTTTCTCGTCCCAGTTTCCTTCATTCGCTTCTCTGCTCCTTTACACCTTCATTCCTGTTGCTGAAGGGGTAAGTCCAATTTTTCTGTTTTTCTTGAGTTTCTTTACGAAACCAGCTGCTTTCCTACAAGCTTTGGTAGAGTTGGAGTATGACACTCACTCCTCACCTCTGGATCTCGGTCATGCCAGAGACCAAGTTCTTGTTACCCACATGAGCTCTTTTATTAACGCAAATAACAAGTGGGATATAGGCTCAAGCCAAACTAAAACAACAGAAAGATTGGAAAATACTGAGGGAGGACAGTCAGAGGGATTTATGGAAAACAGGCTTTGAAGTTTTTGATGGAGGCACCAGAAGGTCTGGGGCTGCATACGGACAATGGATGTTCTGAGTAATTTTTCTCTGAAAAGCAAATTGTATCTGCAAAAGGTCGTGTTTTTAATGGGGGATATAAATCACCTCCCAGTACCTAATCAGCATTGAAATCACTTTCTTATCCCTGAAGGACTAGAAATTAGGAAGAAAATGGGAATTCCAGAGCAAATTAGAGAATGCAGGTATGCTCACGTACACTGGGGCCTCTGTACCAGCATGACCATTTCTCTCTTCCCTACAGATTTGCATCCAGAAAGATGTGCTCCCGCAGGCCCTGCCACAGCCACGAAACCTCCTGCCACGAATCCCACTCCTCCTGCCACGACTCAGGACCCTCCTGCCATTACACCATCCAGAGGCAGCCTGTGCAGAAGTACAGCTATGTGACGCCCTGCTGTGCCCCCGTCCAGCCCTATTGCCCCCCTGTGCAGGCCTATTTCCCCCCCATGCAGCGCTACTGCCCCCCAGCCCCGTACTGCCCCCAGTACACCAAGAACATCTGCAAGCTGCCGCCGACATGCCCCAAGTACTAGTAGCAGGATCCAGCCCCGGCACCAGGACCCACCGGCTCACTCCTCCCTTGGATGCTCTCAATGTCTAAAATGAATTTCTTTTCCCATTTTTGGCTTTCATGAATCCTCAAATACCTCATCTGTGATTAGAATTTTCTTCAAAATATAAATCTTATCTATTTTAATTTATTTAACATGCAAGACCCAGCTTATGTTCTTTTCCAAAAGACTGGGAATGATTTCTGCTGTCAGTGGTTTACACATGACGTGTCAACCTCCAAAACATGCAGATGAAAAAATAAAATTTCATTTCCAAAAGTAGAAAAAGTTTGGTTTATTCTTTGGCGTCTTTACTTGAGAATTATCTTTACCTCTGACTTCTTAGTCACCACTTCTCATTCTTTTCTTCTCAAACTTATCACAAAATGCCCACGTCCTAAAGCTCCAAAATGAATGAAAGCCAGTCGTTCCAGAAGCATTTCTGCGGCGGATGGTGCATTTATGGACAGCATACAGGGAGCTCATCTGTACCCCTCAGACTGTCTTTCTCAGTTCCCTACTTCAGCAGCACCTCACACCTCATTTGTCACTCTGACTCAGAATTACAAACATTTTGAGGTGTCTAATAAATGCAAATAGGCGCCTAGAGGCCTTCTCTAACCCTCCTTCTTTCACTGAACTTCAAATTACTGTTTTCAATGAAAATTGCACGCACTTAAAAATAAACACTGAATCTCTCTCTACTTTTTACAACCTAAGACTATCCTTATCTTCCCAGTCGCCAGCCCATCTAGCTGAGACATCTATTCTAGAACAGGATTGCTCGCTTCCTTCTGCCAGTGCCTGTTTCTCGGCATCAGTTTCACGAAGAGCTCAACAATTAGTTTCAGCTTAAATTATTAACTTTGAATATCTAGAAAAGGGTGAGATGAATGCCCCCTGCATGATGGAGAATTGCTGGAAGGGCTTTACCCAAAAATACTGCTTTATCAATCCAGATGAACCATTTCCACATTCCTTATAACTCACAGCGTTTTTCTGAAGACTGCAGGTGAGATTTTCCTAAACAAGGGCTAGCTCTAAAAGACTTTTTTTAAAAACTTTTTTTTTGGCTGAATCATGGCCTTGAAAAATAAATAAAAAGAACCCCAACCAGAACATGAAACCATGCTTTCCTGGGTGTATTTTCAAATTCAGAATAAATTAGCATCTCACAAAACTGTTGGCGGAGTCGCAATTTATTTTTTCTTCACAAATTTCACATGAAAATAAACCCTAAAAGATATGAAGACTAGCTCAATAGGAATAACTGTTCCTTGGTAAGTGACTTTTAGGACCTCTTTGTTCTCGTTGCATCAGGACTGACCCATAGGATGTTCCCAAAGAGTTCCTGCAGCACCCAGCTGGATAAAAGTCACAGGAAGGGAGCAATTACTCATTTCATTCTCCTAAAATAAAGTCTTGGGCCGCTGTGAGAGCAACTTGGTAGTAAATAGTGAAACACTGCAATGAGTAAAAAACTGCTTAAGAAAGACGTGAGCCCAAAGCAATTTGGGATCTGAAAACAGGATGTCAATAGGTGATAGCTTCCCAGCAAAAATCCTTCCTGCTTGGGATCTGAAATCCTCTTCTTCTAGGAGGAATGTAAACAGGATAATATCACAGCACAAGGGGAAAACAGCTGATGGTTGGTGGACTCACAAGCGGAATGAAAAATATTGGAATTGGGGACGTCCTTCTGCGTCATCTCCGGTGTTGAGGCGTTAGGTGAGTTTGGGCTGGTCAACAGGACTTCCCTCTAAGTCCATGTGAGTTGTGGCTGTTAATTACAGTCCCTTGTGTCACGAAAAAAACATATCAATCAAAATGTGAGTCTGCCATGCAGACCAAGGGGCAGCATGCAGGGTAGGAGTCAACACTTTTGAATTGTACATTGATGCAATACTGGTTGCCCAACGACAAATCACTTAATAACTCTAGGGTTAGGTTCATTTTTAATATGTAAATATGCAACTGCCTTCAAAATTCCCTTATAAAGCATGTTGGGAAATTCATTGCTTATTAACATGTTAAGGAAAAAGTCATAATTGTTCTTCCTGACTGTGTCAAATCGGAAATGCTAAAAACTAGACACAGAAGATAAATATGAACATGACTACTTAATTATTAGCATTGCCAAGAGGTGCATAATTTCTCGGACAACCCTTTGGAAGATATAAAAGCTCGCCATTCCCTGTTCCTCCTTCAGTCAGCATCAGCTCTCCGTGCTCTTCCTCTTGCTTGCTCCAACAAAGGGTAAGTTGGATTATATTGATTTATCTACTATTGAGAAGCAGGAACTCACACAGGAATTCTAGTTGACCAGTCCTGTGTTTAGACCTTGCCTTTGTATTAGAAATCTCTTGGTTTTGGTGGCTGGGTGCTTTAACATATAAGCTACGCAAAGGGTGCTCACGGTTTGTTCACAGCAGATGGGATGACAGAAAAATAGAAGTAATTCAAGGACCAGATCTGCAAAGACACAGAGTCTTTGGGATACAGCAAGGAATTAAATCCCAAACTAACTGGTGATGGAGCCAGATATCTCAGACAAGTAGTGCAGTTTTAGAAGTAATTTTTACCTTAAAAAGCCAACAGTAGCTTCTTGGTAGGGAAACTCCCATCAGATAGAATATCCCCCAAAAGACAAGGCAGTATCACTCTCAGGGTCAAGATATCCCATGCATTACAAAACAGAGGAAAAATAATTTCCCAGACCACTACAGAAAAAGAGCCAAGGAATACGCAGAAGGTTACAGTGGAGCAGCTGTACCAGTCTGACGGTATCTCTCTCTTCCCTACAGCTTTGCCGATACTCCGGAAAGATGTGCTCCCGCAGGCCCTGCCACAGCCACGAAACCTCCTGCCACAGATCCCGGTCCTCCTGCCATGAATCCCACTCCTCCTGCCACGACTCGGAGCCCTCCTGCCATTACATCATCCAGAGGCAGCCTGTGCAGAAGTACACCTACGTGATGCCCTGCTGTCCCCCCATGCAGCCCTATTGTCCCCCTGTGCAGGCCTATTGCCCCCCCGTGCAGCCCTATTGCCCCCCCATGCAGCCCTACTGCCCCCAGTACACCAAGAACATCTGCAAGCTGCCGCCGACATGCCCCAAGTACTAGCAGCAGGATCCAGCCCCGGCACCAGGACCCACCGGCTCGCTCCTCCCTTGGACGCTGTGGCCATGGATCATCTCATCCTTACTGAAATCTCTGGGTCTCTGCCATGTGCATCACCGCTGATCTGGATGAAGTGTTCCCCTAATTATCACTCAAGATGTCATTCTTTCTAATTATTCAGGAAATGTCCCTTCTAATTTTCTGTGTATAATCACTGCTGGGAATCTTTCTATGCCATGCACTTCTGTTTCAGACTCATCTGGGTGTGGGAAACAATAAATCTTACCAGTCATGAGATCCGTATTGTCCTTCAATTTCTTTATTCACTTTTTTCTCTAGACTTTTTTTTTTTTTCTGGATTTTTCAGTTGAATTTCCTCATATTGACAGAATGCCCCAATAGTTAGTGGTCAATAACAAAAATTCCCATGTTCATTTGGGAAGAAAACAGACACATTAGTAGAGGAAAAAGTTCTCAACTACCAAAAATCTACATGGACCTAAAGGGCTGAGCAGAACAAAGCTTCCCTTGCTTGCACCAGACGATGAGCTGGTCTACACAGATTTTTGTCCATCATTTTGAAAACAACAAGATCAAAGACAATTGAATGCAAACTCTTTTGTTTTGGAGACAAACATAGCTCTTTAAATGAAAGAGGAATAAGTAGTTCACAGTTGTTAATATTCTTACTCAATCCATGTAATAATTTACTCCAAGCCAACTTCAAAACTTGGGCATATAAATATTTTCAAATATCTTAATACCTCTGAGCCTCTGAAAACAGAAGTCACAAACTTCTTTTTCATATTCCAGTGTTGCTCGTCACTAGTATATATTTTGGAGCAGAGAAATGGGTTAGCCCAGAGAAGGTCCATCTCGTAAAACTCTTGTGCACTTGCACAGCACAGATCTGAACATGACAATATGTTATTACGGAGAGCTCGTAAACCAAATGCTGTTGAATGTAACTGAGCAAGTATCAACCACCACATTGTTCTAAAAATGAAATTTCATCACTGTAGATTGGGCTTCCCTTACATATTCTCCTAAATGAACTGCAAGCAATGGATGATAACTCTTTAGAGATGTTTTCTTTAGCAGCATCTGAATTTGAAAGACTCAGAAAAGTTATTTGAGTGGATGTAACTTAGGACAAGCCAGTTTTGGAAGGCTGTTGAGGAGGTAGAAAGATTTTGGAGGAACATTGGTGTGATGCTCCAGGCCAAAGCATGGAGGAAAGGAGAACTGTCACACAAGCACTGGCTTCACTAACTGGGCAGCTGCAGCCTCTCTTGGTTTTGGACCCACAACTGAGTCACAAAATGTCCCCGAGGAACTCGTGCAATACTCCTTTGCCACACAAAACTCACCACAAGCAATTATATCACCTATAGCCTGAAGAAAAGCTGTAGGACACCCCTATTTTAGAGAGAGCTTCTTGCTAGCAGTTAACAAATTACTCTAATGGGTAACATTTTCCAAAGTCGATGAGTTACAAGCTTCATTTTCTTATGCTTCAATGACTGAGTCAAACAGGATTATAAATCCATCTTTAGTGCCCATAATTTCACCATTAGTGAGAGAACCCAATATTTGCTCAAACTTCAGCTCAAACGCTCCCTTTCTCTGAACCCTTTGCTTTCCAGACATCTCTGCAGGTGAGGTCAGGTGAAAAAACTAAGAAATCAGTGAAGGAAAAGAAAAACCAAGGAGCAGGAAAACTAACATACTCATACTTTTTACAAAGCTTCTCACCAGACGTTCTTCTCTGACCTTAAGTCCTAAATAACCTTTGATACATATGGAACAGTCTGATGGGGTCAGCCAAGTCATCTGGCAAGCCAAGGAATATGTGAAGAATCAGAAATATTTTATTTCTTGCTGTACCAGGGAACCGAAGAGACCACACCAGACTTCCCAGCATCGTGCCATACCCATGAGTTGCAGTTGGTAATCCCATTTCCTCTTGGCGTTTAACAACACATAAATTAAAATCCTGAGCTGTCACCTGCACAAGACGGTAGGCCTACCCCAGGAGTCAGCATTTCTGAGACTTAAAGACATTTCTGTCACTGATGCAATCCCGATTACCCATTGGCAAGCTAATTAACACCTATGAGATTAGTGTCAGTCTCCAGGAAATGGGAAAGAAATGCCTTCCAAAATCCCTATAGGAAATGCATTAGGAATTACATACGGGATGAAGTACAACGTGTCAAAGAGGAAATGCTAAAAATAGGATAGCGCAACAATCTGCGGGATTCAGTGCGGAAATAATTAAATTGTCATTGCAAAGAGGTGTCTCATATCCGAGATGATAACTTTTTTGAGCCATATAAAAGATCACTCAGCCCAGTCGTCCTCAGTCGCTCGCCTTTGCTTCCAGACACTTCTCCTGTAGCTGAAGAGGGTAAGACAAATTTTGTTATTTCTGTTCATGCTGAGAGAGAAGAAACCTCCACTAGAGGTTATTATGGACCTCCTGGGAGCTGGGACTTAACAAAATGCCTTCTGCTTGCACCCTTGAGGTGCTCTGAGGCAGGAACAGCAAAGGGCAGATGGAGGGATGGGGATCACCAGGGAAGGTGCAGCAAAGGCACACAAAGGGATCCTCAGCAACACAAGCTCTGCGCTGTTTTACAAAGGAGATGGGGTTTGGGAGCAGTTTATGAGGCTCACTGCATCAGCTTGCAGGGACCAAGCTTCACACAGCAATTGCCAGAGCAAGCTCTGCAGATCAGGCAGGATGGAGAGTGCACTCGGTCTGGATTAGGCAGGCAAAAAGAGAGAAACAGTTCGCTGGGGATCTCAGGAAAAATAATATTTAAAAAAAAAAAAAGGAGGGGGGGTAGGAAATATAAGAAGTGAATCTGGGCGTCCTCTCACTCACACTGCTCTCTTGCTCCTGACAGCTTTGCCGATACTCCAGAAAGATGTGCTCCCGCGGGTCCTGCCACAACCACGAAACCTCCTGCCACGAATCCCACTCCTCCTGCCACGACTCAGGACCCTCCTGCCATTACACCATCCAGAGGCAGCCTGTGCAGAAGTACAGCTATGTGACGCCCTGCTGTGCCCCCGTCCAGCCCTATTGCCCCCCTGTGCAGGCCTATTTCCCCCCCATGCAGCGCTACTGTCCCCCCATGCAGCCCTACTGCCCCCAGTACACCAAGAACATCTGCAAGCTGCCGCCGACATGCCCCAAGTACTAGCAGCAGGATCCAGCCCTGGCACCAGGACCCACCGGCTCGCTCCTCACCCAAAACCTTGAGCTCGTCTCCTTGCTCATCGCTTGCCAGCCGCTTCTCTGCAACAAAACACTTTTCAAACAGCTGGATGGTAGCACGTTATTAGGATGAAGTCTCTTGGTTTAATGAGCTTCTTTATCTTCTTTCTGCCAACTCAAAGCACGCTGTCTGCTGGGAATAGTTTCTTCCTTGCTTTGTTGCTTCATTCTTCAGCAAGACAATAAAAATTGTATTTCAAGCCTACCTAACAGTTCTGGATGTTTTTAGTCACCACTTCATCATATCTGCTTGTCTGGCAGCATCTGTTTTTTCTCATGGTTTTAGAGCCATATTTGAATCACAGGTAAAAATAACTAAAGTAGGAGGAATGCCAAGGAAACATGGAAGTCAAGGAAAATGCCCATGGCACCCACCAGTGATGCCAGGAGCACTACACCGCATGCAGAGGGCTAGGAGAAACCCGTCGAGTTAATTCCTAGTGAAACTGAGTATTTGCACTGAGCTCAGCAGATATAATGGGGATTTCAGAGTTACAGCCAGCAGCCTGGCCTGCACGTTCATGTTTTTATTGCAGACGCGATCTTTAAAAGCTGCTGCTATATTTGGAAACAAAACAAAGCAAATCCTGCGGGGTTTGGAACCTGCCTTGGAACACCCTCAATTAAACAATTTCTACAGTGTAAAATAAGAGAAGGTTTCCCCAGCGTGATTCATCCATCCCAAGGCAGGCATGGGAAATAGGCTGGATGAGCTGGGCACTGCAAGTACCTAGTAAATGACCAGTTGGTATATAAGTAATTGGAATTAGTTATTTATAGGTTATGGAGAAAATTGTCATTATAGAGGAACAGCTAAAAAGGAAAAGTCGCAAATGGGATGCAGAGAGCAATTAATTACTCACCTACATTCAAGTTGTTGCCATTGCTAAGAGGTGGCTCATTTTCATGCGACCCTTGGCAGCTATATTAAAAACTCTTTTCCTTTTTCATTCTTCACCACTCTGCAGTTGGGTATTGAGTCAGTAAGGCCTTCTGTCCATAGGAGTGGTTTTGTCTTCAAGAATATACGTTCACTTTCTCTTGCTGCCCCAGGCCTCCAACTTTCTATTCTGTGATTCATCACAGCACATTTTATTTCCTCTTCCTTTTCCATGTCTCACAAAAGGCACAAAACCTCTGATCTGGTTATGCTTTCTGCTGTGCTCAGGCTTGAAGTTCCCGTTAACTTAAGGATGATAAATGGGAGCAATAATGGGGAAACAAGAACAAAACCTCTCTTCCCTTCTCTTCTCTTCTCTTCTCTTCTCTTCTCTTCTCTTCTCTTCTCTTCTCTTCTCTTCTCTTCTCTTCTCTTCTCTTCTCTTCTCTTCTCTTCTCTTCTCTTCTCTTCTCTTCTCTTCTCTTCTCTTCTCTTCTCTTCTCTTCTCTTCTCTTCTCTTCTCTTCTCTTCTCTTCTCTTCTCTTCCCTTCCCTTCCCTTCTCTTCCCTTCCCTTCCCTTCCCTTCCCTTCCCTTCCCTTCCCTTCCCTTCCCTTCCCTTCCCTTCCCTTCCCTTCCCTTCCCTTCCCTTCCCTTCCCTTCCCTTCCCTTCCCTTCTCAGCTTTTGTCAGTCCTAGAGAGCTTTGACACCTGGAACATCGAGGACCAACACCTTTATGAATGCTTTATCTTATTAGACTTTTTTTTTTTAATCAGAGACCGTAGATATTCCACAAGAGAAGTCCTTCATAGCAAACACTATAGATTGCTTAGAGGAATATTTCTGCTCTGTTGAATGTGTGTTAAATAACGTAACAGCAGATTTCCACAACCAGGATAAACCATGAGCAAATGCCTAAGGATTAATGAGGAGGAATTTGCTTTAGCTGTTTCATGGCGAGGATTGCTTCACTTCATCCGTAATTCTCAAATCCAAACAAACAGAGTGGTGTTACTCTGGGCATCTTACAGAGCCTGCTAAGTTCATTCACTCTGGAAAATTTAATTGGGATCTTCTTTTGAATCTAATTTGAAGTTTCTTTTGTAAAACTGCTCTTGTAAAATCGGTTATGGGTCTCCCAGTGCCTATGGATCTGTCTCGCCTGGCTTTAGACATCTCTGATCTTCACATCCAACTCTAATAGCAGCAGTGGCTTTTTGACTCAGAGGGACACTGGATGAAGCAATGTACCAGATCTGTACAAACTGCCTCATTTTGATCAACATCTCTTATTTTACCTCACTGCTCAGGATCTCCCACGTCTCTAATGTCAGAGTCTCCTGTCACTTCTTTGCAGGCTCCGAAATCCCCCCTGGCCACCTCCCAGGTTGGCATGAGCCTCCATTATTGTCAGCTGAGATGTAGGTACTCAACTGGTGTAAATCTCTATCACTAATTATATTATAATGTATGGCACTGACCTAGTCTAAGCCGGTCATTAGCATGAAGCCAAACTGAATAGGAAGTGAAGCCTCTGTTGTAATGGACAGGAACATTGGAAAGAGCTTGCCTGGAGAAGTGGTGACTTCATGGTCCTTTGAATTCTTTGAAACAAGACTGGGTAGCTTTCTAAAAGCTGGGATGTGGCCAAATAAGAACTGCAGCTACCCAACAGAAACTGAGTGGAAACAGATGCTTTATGTCACCAGAAGTCAAACTGAAGGTTCACAATGACCTATCCTGTCCTCAGCATCTGTGATCTGGATCACACTGTGTTTCTGCACGAACAGAAACAGCCTAAATCGTCTCTCCTTCACCACAGCAGAAATCAGGATATCTCCAGTGAAGCTGCACGCTGTAGGAGAGGGCGGTCAAGGGTCCTTCGGTGCTCTGCTTCCATGGATGCACAGCCCTGCAGCAGCAGGAGCAGCCCTTCTCCTTGGGGTGATCTCAGAAGCAAAACATTTAATCACGTCAGTCACGGTCCCAGGTCTCGTGAATTCCTCTGACCAGAGAGAGATAATTTTTTAAGAAGACGTAGTTTAATTTGAAATCCTAAAGATGCTCAGGGCATCATGTGAGGCCTTCAGGCTTTCATGCAAAATAAATATTAACATCATTAATGAATAATTGCAACATGATCATTAACATCAGCACTAATGACTGCCAATGGATGACAGAACTGAGCATAGAGTTATTCCAAAAATAACATCCGTGGGTGGATCTTTCATTACTCGAGGGCATACTAGAAATTAAAAAAATGAAAAAGGAATTTTACAGATCAAGTTATGCTGAGCAGAAACAGGATGTAAACATTCCAGAAAAGTTTTGAATTTTGATTTATTTAAAGATGTCAAAAAGGAATTGGAAAAATATGGACTCCAATTTGACCCAAACTCTATTCCAAATTTCCATGATGAATTTGTGCCTAAGACTTCTGATATTGGCAAGGTCAAGGGCATTTTTTTTTCCCATGCACAGATGGGATGAGGCAGCAAGGGCTGAGATGCCAAGAACTTTCTGTTGTATATTTGCCTTTCTGATGACCAGAGACCCCAAAGAAAGACATCGGGCTTCACCATTTCTGCATTCAGAAACAAAACACAGGGCCATGGAATTACACTTGCTGAAATTCTATTTTAAAAAATCATGTTGAGGAGTGACTGATGTCCAGAAGGCCTCTGCATGCCTTTGGAATCCACTGCCCCTCAATCTTAATGACGATTTTTATGTTAACTGAGCATTCACTAGCTCTGAACAAGCTACCTACCATCTCAATGCAACAGTATTACCATATGCAAAATAAGCAGAAACATACCTTTTAAGCAGTTCACAAGCATCACACGAGAATTAACTTGACATTAAAAAATTGTAAAAAATTTACAGAACAAATTGATAATAACACAAAATTGAGGGGTTGGTCAAAAACAGTGAGGCAAAGACTAAATAGATGAAGGCACATTCAACAAATAAGTATAGGCTTAGTGCGTAAATCACAAATTGCTGTGGGGTACCTCATTTCCGGCAGGACAATTTTGAGCTAAATAAAAGGTCTCCCTGTCCTTTGCTCCTCACTCAACTGCACCACTCAGTTAGGACGGTAAGTGTTACCTGTGTTCCTTGGTAGGAATGGTTCTCATTTGCTTTTCGTCAAGCAATGAACTGAAAAGTGTCTTTGCATCTGATCTTTGCAGGGTGTTGGACTAGATGACCTTTAAAGGTCCCTTCCAATCCAAACTATTCTATGATTCTATGATATACAGCTCTTTCCGAAATCCAGATTTTTTCAGCCTTTTGGTCTATTGCTTATTGCAAAGGACAGTTGGTAGAGAGAGCACAGTGGAAAACAAGCTTCTTGGGATAGAAATTCAGGGAGTGATCTTCGTGGATGAGCATAAAAGAATTAGTTCCCAGGATAGTTCAAAAGATGCACAAATATTGCTGGGATAGTGACAGGAGACTTGATTTCTGTAAGGATCTTTTTTTGCATCGCAAGACAGGAAGCGGTGTGTGATACAGCTATCACTCATGGGCCTAGACAGCAGCATTTATACACCAATATAAAACACATCGATATATTTGGAAAGATGGGCTGTATCTGAACGTACACTGTGTTTCAGGTCCTCGCTCCTTCCAGCTTTGACTACACTATAAACAACATGTGCTCTACCAGATGTTGCTCCACGGGAATCTGCTCTGTCGTGAAGAGCAAGACGGTGTGCTGCAGCCAGCCATGCCAGAAGACCGTCTGCTGCGACCCATGCCAGAAGAAGATCGTCTGCTGCAGCCCGTGTCAGCAGTCCTGCTGCTGCGACCCATGCCAGAAGCCCTGCTGTGACCCGTGCCAGCAGTCCGTCTGCTGTGACCCGTGCCAGCAGTCCTGCTGTGATCCATGCCAGAAGCCCTGCTGTGACCCGTGCCAGCAGTCCGTCTGCTGTGACCCATGCCAGCAGTCCTGCTGTGACCCGTGCCAGAAGCCCTGCTGTGACCCATGCCAGCAGTCCGTCTGCTGTGACCCATGCCAGCAGTCCTGCTGTGACCCATGCCAGAAGCCCTGCTGTGACCCATGCCAGCAGTCCTGCTGTGACCCGTGCCAGAAGCCCTGCTGTGACCCGTGCCAGCAGTCTGTCTGCTGTGACCCGTGCCAACAGTCCTGCTGTGACCCGTGCCAGAAGCCCTGCTGTGACCCGTGCCAGCAGTCCGTCTGCTGTGACCCATGCCAGCAGTCCTGCTGTGACCCATGCCAGAAGCCCTGCTGTGACCCGTGCCAGCAGTCCGTCTGCTGTGACCCGTGCCAGCAGTCCTGCTGTGACCCATGCCAGAAGCCCTGCTGTGACCCGTGCCAGCAGTCCGTCTGCTGTGATCCATGCCAGCAGTCTGTCTGCTGTGACCCATGCCAGCAGACTGTCTGCTGTACCAAGGTGTGCCGCCCCTGCTGCTGCCCTGGATGTCTGTCTTGCTGCTCCTGCGCAGTGAAGAAGCCCGCTGTGGTGTGTTGCAGCCCCCTGCAATACTGCTCTCCCATGAGGAAGTACTGCATTCCCATCCAGCAGTGCTGCGCCGCAATCAAGAAGCGTTGCTGAGCCAACTCCGGGTAGCAAAAGCAGCTCTGCTGGCTCGTGTCTCTGGTGTGCGACAAGAACAGGCACAAGGAGATGAAAACCGGCGCATTTGCTGCTGGTTCACATGATGATGGAGTAAATGCATAGAGATTTTCCTTCTTGTTTTCAAACTTAAGTTGCCTTCTTCTTTCTGTCCTTTAATTATTGAACACCTGCAATGCACTTGAATATATGACCCGTTGTATAAGGCAAAGAGCTGTTGTTAGTGAGGCTGTTAATTCTCTTCTTGGTGTACGGGGCTTGGGATACCTTTGCTGTTAATGGGATCATTCTTCATTTTCTCTCTTGACTTGTAGACAATAAAACTTAGCATCAAGCAAAATGCAAAATCTTGTCTTTTGGTTGTCCTCATTGTGGTGCCATTTTCTGTGCCTTCAGCCAGGCTCCTGCTGGCTACAGTCGTGCTTCTGCAGCTCAGCAGAACATTTAGGGAGCAAAGAGCTGCCCAGCCATGCTTCCCATTAGCATAAATCAGACCATGTCTAAGGACAGCAGAGCAGTATGATCCCTTCTTGCACCTACTGATCATCTGCCTCTATTAGCTCAATTTTTATTATAAAACTAAATGGTTAAGGTAAATAAAACTCAAAGGACACAGACTGATTGAAGCATGCATAGTTCCATTATCTGTAAACACACCTCTCCATAAGATGTGTAGGAACCCTTCCCTGATACTGAAACGGGTATTTCAATAGATGCTGAGAGGAATTCACTACTCTCTAAACAGCAGGAACCATCTTCTTCCACCTCCACCCTCAAAAATAAAATTTCAGAAAACACCTTAAATAAGTGAATTATGTGAGCAGAGATTTTCATATGCAGCATTCCTGGATTACAAGCAGTGGAATGAAACCCAGGTGTTAGCATACAACTTAAAAGCTTCATTCCTAAAATAGCACACACATGAGTCAACGATACCTTTTCTACCCGGCTGGAACTTCCTTTACTATTAAAATTCAGGAGTCAGATGTGAATTGCACGTCTCAGGAAAATGCCTTGAGCGTTGTCTTGATTGCTTCCCTCAACCAAATCTTCCGAGCATGCACAAAGTCTGCATTAGAATAATCTTCTCTAATACATTAGAGTGTTCTGAAAACATCACTCAGGTCTTCAGGAGATTTTTATTAATAGGTAAATCAGGTACAGTACACTGGCAGAAGGATATCCTGTACCATGCCATAACATACTATATCAGAAGTGCATCCTGCTAAGGAAATCTCATAAATATTACTTTCATCCTATGCTGGAAAAGCTGCCATGACAGATTCCTCCCCATTCACAAAAGTACGCACCTCTCCAATTCACATAACCACCATGGAAATTTACAAAGACATCATGGCGTGGCATGGCATGTAAAAGGCATTTAGTGTAGAAGACATTATTTCTGACCCAACTATACATTAAATGCCAGTATCTCCTCAATATCTGTATAAAACCCTGATTAGTAACAGCCTTGGAGGATTCACATCCATTTCTAAGAAAGACATGGACCTGTTGGAGCGGGTCCGGAGGAGGCCACAAAAATGATCAAAGGGCTGGAACACCTCTCCTATGAGGACAGGCTGAGAGAGTTGGGGTTGTTCAGCCTGGAGAAGGGAAAGCTCCGGGGAGACCTTAGAGCAGCCTCCCAGTACTTAAAGGAAGCTTATAAGAAAGATAGGGACAGACTTTTTAATAGGGCCCAGCAATAGGACAAGGGGTAATGGTTTTAAACTAAAAGAGGGTAGGTTCAGACTTAGAAGAAAGAAATTTTTTATGATGAGTGTGGTGAGATGCTGGCACAGGTTGCCCAGAGAGGTGGTAGGTGCTCCATCCCTGGAAACATTCAAGGTCAGGTTGGACGGGGATTTGAGCAACTTGATCTAGTTGAAGATGTCCCTGCTCATTGCAGGGGATTGGACTAGATGCCATTTAATGGTCTTTTCCAACCCAAACCATTCTATGATTCTAACACAGGGATCATCTTGGCCAATATGGCGACAATAAAGCCTGATAAAAAGGTGATGAATTACTTATTCAGTGGATGACATGTTTGAGAGTTTACACAAAGAGGGCATTACTTCCTGCAGGCAGGTATCTGGCTATTATCATGTGACCAAAACAATGCTCCCCTGGGGACAATTCCAGAAGAGACACCCAACGTCATAGGAAGTCATGTTCGCATCTTGGGAAGAAACTACGTGTCCCAGTCACCTGCCATTACTCCAGCCTCACATTCTGAGTCTGCTGAACATGATGGCAGCCTTTATGTGTCATGAATAGATGCTGCCTCAACATCTTGGGATTCTCATCTTATATTGGTGTCCTCTCTCAGTAGATGAAAATTCCATCAATACGTCCTTCTTCTCACATGGAGCTGTCCTGGTTCTGCACGTGGCAACAATTCCTGCCCCTACCCCAAGCCTGTTTCATAAGATCTGCCTTGACGCCAACCACCTTATCCATTCCCTCCTGACTGTTCAATTAAGCTTTGCATGCATAGCAGCCTTGGCCTTAAGACAAAACAACTACAAGTAGTTGCTGGAAAAGTCCTGTCAGGTGTCTGAACTCAAAGCATCTGTGAGATACTAACTGGGCTCCCAAGGTACAGGGGAAAGGCATGGAGAAATGCACTCAGGGTTGGATTTCCAGTCTTGAATCTCGTGCTTCCCTACAGTGACACAGAATCAAATTGTTAGTGTGAAACACTCAAATGTGATCGCCACAAATACCATCAAATACAAGCTGTCTTGGTCTCACAGACCTTAGAAATAATCTCAGAAAATGGAGTATAGAGAAACAACACAGAAAAAAGCTAACATGTGCACCACTGCTTTAAAAGCTACTTGATTTAGACTTAATCCATCCCTTCCATGGACAAAACCGAAAAAAATTCTTAATAGTTTAGCAGAAATAAAAAGCCTGGGGTGTCGGGACCAAGCACCATGGAGGGAGACCCAAGAACAAGACTGAGAAAGGAGAAACTCTTCAGTCTTAACTTTGACCACGCAGCAACCTCTCAGAGGCAGGAAGAAAAGGATTCACATTGACCAATAGTTTCCACTGGTCCCCCAAAATCCCAGCCAAGTGCAGAGGGGACACGTGAGTGGTGACATGTCCAAGTTCCAGGCATGGTTATCCCACCACTTCAGCACCCGCCTGCCCCAGGCACATTGTTAAGTGTCTCTGTGTCTCAAGGTCATTCCTTGGGAAGTGGATAGGAATACCTTAGAGCTACCTCCGGTTCCCATTAATGCAAATTCATTAGCAAATTTGCACCTGTTGTTTATATGTACAACTAATTATGGTGCAGAATTGAGGTGGTAAGCAAACAGAAAGGGCTAAAGATTAAATACCAGAAGACACGTGAGAGGCGTATACTGGGTGATACACGGTGAAGTCAGAATTGCCAGAGAATGTCTCATTTCCAGGGGGCTGGCTCTGAAGCGTATAAAAGGCTGCCCATCACAGTGGTCTTCATTCGCTCGTCTTGACTTCTCCTGTCCTCACTGGTCAACAGGGTAAGTCAGAGCTTACTACTTGCCTTTTCATTTGTGCTCTACCATACTTCTGTGTGCTTTTGCAGGAAGCCATCCAGGATTTCCTGTACTGTCTGGTTTGGGATCAATTTTGAGAGGTTTTGGGATCCACCTGGGTGGCTTCTTTCTGATGGAACCAGTGCTGGACAATATGCCAAATGCACCCGTGTCCAGTGCAAAACTGTGGAGAAATCAGGGACAGGCTGACATGGGATTCTAAACAGTAGGAACTTCCCCAGCCTTTGAGATAAGGATGCTTTAGGCTGCCTAAACAACTGGGAGATTCAGGCAGAGTAAGACACTGTCTCTGTTCCTTCCAGCTTTGCCTACACTACTACCAACATGTCCTGTGGATGCTGCGGTGGGAATAACTACACCGTGTGCTGCACCAGCACCAAGAAGTCATCCTGCAAGACGCCGATGTGCTGCCCACCCACGCAGTGCTGCTGCCCCACACCCTGCTGCATGCCCGTGCAGACCTGCTGCATGCCCCTGCAGACCTGCTGCTACACCCTGAACAACAACGGGGGCTGCTGCGGCGGTGGCAGCGGCTGCTGTGGCAACTAAACCCACTCGGCAAAGGGCAGGCAGGGCTGTGCTGCTTGCTGCTTCCCTGCTGGCTCCTTCGGTGTTAATATGGATACAGATACCACCCTGAACACTCTTCCTCATTTGTTTAGAGACTGTATATCACCTCTCCTCTCCTTCATTTGCCTTTAATCACCAAATGCTTGTAATGTGCTTTGAAGTTGCTACACACTGATCAGTGTGATTTTCCTTTGTAAGCATTAGTCGTGCTGTTAATTTTCTTCTTGGTGTGTGGGATGTTTAATTCTTTTCATCACTCTTTTGCTTCAATCTGTATGAAAAACAATAAAACCTGTAGTTCATGACCCTGCAAAACTCCTGGTGGTTATCTGTTTGCTAGCTGGTGAATCCAGAGTGCATCACCACGCCGATCGCCTTTTCTTTGCATTTTTTTCCAGTGTTGGGATGCTCCTGTCTAAAAGGTTCTAACTAGGGGGGTTGCCTACACAAAGAAAATCAAAACATCCCTGATGCTTTTCAGAGCTTCTGCATAAGTCTATTCAAAGACAAGCTGAGTGGCATCTCTGCGAGCAATATTTCTCCCCTCAGTATAAAACTACAAAGAAATAGGAAGAAAATAATACATAAACTTGTAAAGGGTGTGAATTTCTTCTGAAACAGTTTGACACAGGCACATCCCAACTAGGAGATCTCCATGTATTTCAACCAGCTGGAGGTCTACTTCAGAACCTACAGACAGTCCCTAGAAATAGTTTAACATCTACGAGATGGAGGTCCTGCCTCTGCTAAAATGTCTGGGTTACCAGATATCGAGTTGAAGTGTTACGACAAATGGTGAGAAACCACCATGGTCTTCAAAGAGTGACTTGGGTCAGTGAGAGTTGTACCAAAACACAGCATGCAAGATCTACACCGCCTTATTCTGTGTCTAATGCTCTTTACTGACTCTGTTTCCACACCACTTCAGTCCCTTCTTTGCATTAAGGTCCGTAGCCCACTCACCAAAGACCATTCAAATACCTTCGTTACATGAATGGATGGACATGAGTACCATGGGTGGGAAATCCCCACCTAGATCATCACTTCTTCTTGCAGTTGCAGGATTTGCCAATGAGAACTTTCCCTCTGGAGGCACAAGTGAAGTGTGCCCCTTTGCTTCTGCCTCATTAATTCCTTGTAAATTAATCAGCTCTCATGGGCAGATAAGTGTGTGCCTCCTCAGAGGGGACCTGCTGGAAAGGAAATGCCATGTATGTTCTTCTACCCTGTCTGGAGAAGTTGCAATTACATGAGTTGCTTCTCCAGGATTTCGCTCAAGGAATTGCTTTCATTCCAGGAAAGCCTGGAAAGGAGCTGGTTGCATTTACCGCAGGGGTGAAACGACACTAAAATTGCAATCTGCTCCCCCTTGCACTGTACAGAAAGCCAAGCAAGGCGCCTGTTAGCATCCTCGGGCTGGTAGCAGCTCATCTAGGAGAACCCCTCTTCAGAGCACCCCAGGGATGCCAGAGGATGTCAGGCAGCAGGCAGGTAACTCACCAGGCAGGCTTTACCATCCTCTCATTAGGCAGCACTCCTCTCAGGATAATGTGGCAAGGTCTTCAAATGAGAGCTGCAATTTTAGGCCGTGCAAAAAATTCCTCCCAAATACCCTGTGTTCCTGCCAGCATTCAGCCCCACAGCAAAGTGCATTGGAGGCAGTGGCTGGCATTCAACAAGCGTTTATGCACCCTGGCTCAGTTGCCCAAGGCTCTGCCTTACATTGACCTTCCTCCCTTCCTCTCTACCTCCCAGAAAGTGGTTTCACCTCAGCAACATCTCTTCCTGCATCACTTCTGAATCCCTGCCTCCCACTTAACTCCATGACCTCAGTTAGAACCAGTTTTCTGTGCTTGTCACATCTCTTCCACCTTCATCTTCCTCTTACCCTCTTGGTTCATGCTGGGCTCCTTCACTGACCCTTTCCAACACCCACAAAGAGTCCTGCACAACCTCCAACTCTAAACCCACCTCTGTCCCTGCTGAGGAGCTGGGCAGGGGTGGTTCTGCTTGGTGCCAGGGCTCCAGCACACAGGAGACTTCAGCCAGATGCAAGAGGAGGTTACAGGAGGGACATGTCGCCTTGCCAGGCCTCATGCCCAGTCCCAGAGCCATGGCTCCTTACATTGCCACTTGCAGAGGCAGTGCTGCCCCGTAGTTTTTTATGCAAAATACTTTGAAGTGAATATTCAATTCAGAGTTTTCGAAAATTTTTCTAGAAAAGCAGTGCCAGCAAAGCAGAGCAGGAACTGAAGCACTCTTGTGTTAGTGACGTCCACACGCAAACAAACCCCATCAGACTGGAGGATTTGCAAAAGTTTAGGCAAGCCAAAACACAAAGATGTCTTTAGCATAGCAAAGATGCTCTTAGCATGCATGAGGACAAAATGATCTTGCGTGGATTCACGTGCACGTGACTGAGACCCAGGAGCCTGCATGACTCCCAACGCATCCCAAACACATGGTATTCTTGCTCCCTCCTCACATGCATGTCCTGTGACTGGAAACAAACATACATATTTTAATAAAATTTTCCAAATATTTGTTTCAAACACCAGTCCAATGAAACTGCCCGTCACATGCCCAAATGACAGAACCTAAGGGTTCAGTTTCGGTTCTTACACTGATTCAGCACCAGCCGCTGCTGAGTAAATCCCTTAGCATCTTCGTCCGTCACCGTCTGCATTTGTCAAACAGATACGAGGACGCATTTTTTGGCTCCCTTGCAGGGTTGCAGAGAGGACAAATTCATCAGTATTCATAGAAGCCCTTTGATTATCTGCAGGCTAAACAATTATGAGGCAAAACAAAGGTAGTTATCACAAATAATAAGGCAAAGAGTAAATACCAGAAGACACGTATAGCTAAAAAGTATGGGTTTGGGTTAGTAAACAGGGAACTTCAAATGGTCAATGGCTGTCTCACTTCCAGGAGGAAGGTGTCTAGGGCTATAAAAGGTCTCCTGTCCCAGCTCACTTCATTCGCTCATCTTCTCTTCCCTTCACCTCTCCTGAGTCTTCAACAGGGTAAGTGAGAACATCTAAATCTTCCTTCCTTTTCGCTAAAGAAAACTGCTGTGGATATCTTATATCAGTACCCAAATTTAATTGGGTATCTGGACTGGGACTTTGGCTGAAGTTGGGCTTTTATGAACTGGGTACTATGAATTATGGGGACGAGCTAGAAGCGTTAAAGGATGGAGAGGCTACAGGAGTATCAGCAGAGCCATGCAGAGCAAGGGGACAGAGAGTGTTTCAGGAGGGCCCAGACCAAGGACCATGTGCCCTGTGCTGTGCGATTCTTGATAAGACGTTAGGGATGTGCTGGTGGGCATCAAGATTGCAGGAAAAAGACAGAGAAAAATTCTAAGCAAGATTTACTACACAAAGATAGAACTCATCTGCAGCTCCTTGAATCTCCAAATTTAGCATAAACAGAGCTTTGAATTAATTATATATTTCCAAATATCCTGCTCCTGGTCACAGTCAGACACTGTCTCTGTTCCTTCCAGCTTTGCCTACCCTACTACCAACATGTCCAGTGGATGCTGTGGATGCTGCGGTGGGAATAACTACACCGTGTGCTGCACCAGCAGCCCGAAGTGCTGCAAGACGCCGATGTGCTGCCCACCCACGCAGTGCTGCTACCCCGCACCCTGCTGCATGCCCCTGCAGACCTGCTGCTACACCGTGAGCAACAACGGGGGCTGCTGCGGCGGTGGCAGCGGCTGCTGTGGCAACTAAACCCACTCGGCAAAGGGCAGGCAGGGCTGTGCTGCTTGCTCCTTCCCTCCTGGCTCCTTCGGTGTTGATACGGATATGGATACAGATACCGCCCTGAACACTCTTCTTCATTTGTTTAGAGACTGTAGATCTTCTCTTCTCTCCTTTGTCTGCCTTTAATCACCAAATGTTTGTAATGTGCTTTGAAGTTGCTACACACTGATCAGTGTGATTTTCCTTTGTAAGCATTAGTCGTGCTGTTAATTTTCCTCTTGGTGTGTGGGATGTTTAATGCTGTTGATGTATCATACTCTCTTTTCTTGCTTTAATCTCCAATTAGTCATGAAAGACAATAAAACGCATAAATTATGACACTGCAAACTTCTGGTATACGTTTATTCATTTATCTTTGTCTTAAACTACAGCTCTGGACTGGGATTTCTTTAGTATCTGCTTAGTTTCTGAATATAATGAATTTTTCAACTATTTGTCATGATACTGATAACAGCATCCCAGCAAATGGGGTAACCTTCTTGGGTCAGTCTCTCATCCAGGGAAAAATAGTGCTTGCGAGCGTCAGTACATTGTCTGATCTGCAGGAGTATCCTCTTGGCGACGCAGTTTCACGCTGTCTTTCCCCCGCTTATGACTTTGAAGATACGCAGTCTGTGACTGAAGCATCTCTATGATCCTAAAGCCAGAGTTAAAGATCTTTTTTGTTAGTAGAAATATTTCCAGCAAGTTTGCTGAGCTTTAAAGCAGGCTTCTTAAAAGGTTTGATGTCAATAAGATTAAATAGACCAGAAAACATGGTCTACATGGCGCAGGGAGGGAGAGAGTCATTGAAAACTGTGGAGATATAAGTCTAGCCTGAAGGATTCAGAAATACTACCTAATTTCATCTGAAATTCTATTCAAATGTGGCAAATTTGAAGAGATAAGATTCAGAAATGAAATATTTGCACTTCATGATTTGTAAAATTCTCGGGAACTGACTCCAAAACATCTCTTCCAACATGAAAACCAGCATAATCTTGGGACTGCAGTAATGAGTTCTAAATCTAAAATCCTTTTTTGTCCTTAACAGATACCAAGGTCTTTTCTGTCCTTACATGCAAGTCCTGTGGCTTCCTGCAAGGCAATTACATTTTTCCTGTAGGTAAAGAATAAATTATCTCAGCTGTAGCAAAGTCGTCAGGTCCAAGCACGCGCCCTGGAGTCACACCCCTGAATTCTGCACATGCTTTTCCCAGTGATTCAAACCCAAGTGGCACTGGACAAACCTCTGAGCATCTCTTACAGAGACTTTACCGTGGAGTGAGAGCGTGGAAATACCTTTTGCACTGACAGCCCTGGGGCTGCTGTGAGAGATACTTTGCTGGTACTTAAAAAATGCCTTGGCCGTCCACAGAAATGCAAAGTGGAGCAGCTACACGGAAAATGAGTCAAAGCAGAAATGTCAGAAAGGTGGATATGGTGCTTGACAAAGTCTGAAATTGTTAGTTCATGAGGTCAGCGCTCCTCCGTGGTGTCGTCATTCCAGATTTGCAGTGCATAAAAGGGCTGTCGGTGTTGTACCCACTCACTTGACCGAGGTGTTCCTCACCTGGAAGAGAATGAATTCATTTAAATAGGGGAATATACATCCCATCCACAGCCTGACATAGTCCACCCCTGTGCCCTGGTGTGCTGGTGTCCACAGGGATCCTGTATTCAGAGCTCAAGTCTTCCAGTCATCCGTACTACACACAGGGCAACAACACCTTCCCTTCATCATGGTCCTGATGTCACCCTTGACTCCCTCACCATCTCTCCAGCTGTCAGGTTCCTCTGTGCTCTGGAAGGTGATGAGCACCATGTTCAGATATCACAGACCTTCTCTGACAAACAAGGTCCAACCTGCAGCCCCATCCGCAAAGCCAGCTGGAAAACTTCCCTTGTTTTCTCACAGAAAATTTCAGCTTTCCACTAGCAAATCAAAAGCCAGAGGTGTTTCAGATGGAAGATTATGAAAGAAGAAAAAAATCCCTATTGATGGATAACATTTTCAGTGTCAGAAGATGGGCTGGTTTGGCAGAAATTGCAGTTTTTGAAGAACTAATTGTACTCGCCACAACTTCAGTGCTAGGGTACTCTGTCAGAAAGGTCGTCATATCAGGATAATGTTGTTAATTAAAACCTGATGTCCATTTTTAAAGAACAGAAGCATTTAAATGTAAGTTTCAAATTACATTTTTTCTGAATCTTGCTAATCCAGAATTCAGGGTTTTTTATACATAACAAACAAAAGTCCACTTGGAGTCCAGCTCTACAAAATAAAATCACAGTTTCACAAATTTACCACACTAAAAAGATCCCACTTCTAATTATATTCAAGTAGAAATGATAACTGAGCGTAGCGCCTGTTCCATCACGAGGCACTTCCAGCCACAGACCATGGTACTGTGGCTCAAAGCGTGAAGCGGGACATGAAGAGGCAGTAAAATCATCTCATCCCTGCTGAGCGTCAGGCTGGATTTCCAGCTGTAGGTAAAACACCCAGAGAACAGTTTGAGAAAAAGCCCCAGCGCCGTGGAGCACACCATGAACACAATTCCTGGGTTAGGGTTGATCAGGGTGGTTTCAAGATGAAATAGAGCTGAAAAATCAACCACTTATTAAAAACAGAATTTCACTGGTTTTCCAATTTTTCCTTTTTTAAAAAAATTGTTCTTTATTTTGGCAGGAAGTTTGTTTGTTTTCAGTGGTAGACTTTTCTCTGTTTTCTTTCAGCCCTGTGAAGAACCACTGCCATTTGCATACTTCTGCTCCAACACCCTGTTTCAAGGCATGAGCCGTTGGGCACCTGGATATGGGACTGGACACCAGGAATCCTGGGCTTTTTTGGGGTTTTCCCACTGCCACGAGAGACTCCTTTTGGGCACATCACTCAGCATCACGGTATTCCAGGTATCCTTACCCCAGGATCCCATCTGACTAACATTAGGTAACAGCATATTCAAACATGACCGATGGGAGAACTAATTAGATAATGGCCACTGCATATGCAAAGAGCTAAGCTGACATTACATCAAGGGAGATGCTAATTGCAGTTGATTAATCCAACAGCAAGTGCCAGAAAAAATATACATACAGAAGTGGCACTCACTGCTCAGCTATTAATTCCCATGGCATGCCTCATTTCCAAAAGAGCTCGGCTGCATATAAAAGCTTTCGGCCTCAGCGCCGTCCTCAGGACTCAGACTCCCTGCTCGGCCCGTCCATCTCTGGTCCAGGGTGAGTTGGATTCTCTCAGCTGTCTTGGATTCCTCTTTTTTTTTCATAAAAACAGCAGAAAAAAAGAAGTCAGTGGTATTTTTGATTTTTCCCAGACTGTTTATCCCTGAGGGGTTGGACATCTCTGCCACAGGATGCACTACCAGAAAGGCAGCAGTGACCAGGACTTGTGCCACGATGGTCTGGCCTGTGGCGAGAAAGGCTCGACGTGGCACGGTTCCACAGGGTGCTGCCATGAAATCCCCGTGGGCACCACGGACTTGCCCCCTTGCCACGACCCTGGCAGCCTCAGCCGCGACGTTGAGGGGTCCTGCCAGAGCGAGCCGCAAGGCTGCCAGCCCATCGAGCCGTGCCCACCCCAGAGCTGCTGCCCACCGCAGCAAAGCTGCAATTTCGGCAAGCCCCGGCGGCGGGTGGAGGTGAGCCACGTGCAACCTGTTTGCCCCCCACCCGTGAAAATCCATCGCCGGCCGCTACAGCAGTACCGCCCACCCCTGCACTGCGAGGACCCGGGCTGCTGTGGCAAGCCCCGGAGGCGAGTGGAGCAGTGCCCCGTGGAGGATGCCTGTCCCCCTGTGATACTGCATCCCCGGCCACTGCAGCATCGCTGCCCCTGCATCCCGTGCTGCCGCCCACCCATCCAGCGCTGCTGCCCAACAGCTGTGCCCCTGCCGCTGCATCCCAGCCAGCACCAGCAAAAGCAAGTCCCTCTCTTGCCCCCCTGCCTGCAGAAGAAATGATCACGGGGCCAGCGAGGCACCGGGACCCCTCCCCGGCACATGCCCACCCACCGATCAGCATGGGGGATGCTTCGCTCCTCGCCCAAAGCACCGATGGTCCCACCTCCACTTTCAGCGCGACACAAAGCCGCCGTGGCTGGTGGGTCCTTGCTACTCTTTGCACACTGGATTCAGGGTCCGCAGGGTCCCTGCTTGACCCCAGCACTGACACTTTAAATTCCCAGGGAATAGGCTTTTATCATCCAAACCCCACTTTGCTCTTCCTCAGGGTAGAGCAGCCATTTCTCCCCTCTTCTGAGAAAGGAAGCGGCCTCGGGATGGAGAAACCGAATGGAAAGAGCAAGGATGGAGAAAGAGCTTGCCATGGATTCACCTTCTCCCATGGGTTCAGCCGACTGTGATTTCAAGGTTGTTTGAAAACAGAGACAGGACTGTACTGGGAAAAAAAATACACACTGTGACTGCAGGAGCATCGAGGACTCCTGCAATTTTACTTTCTCTCTGTGTATCCAAGAATAAAGTTGAAAAAATTTAGTTGACACTTGGTTCCTTTTTTTTTTTACCCCCAAAAACATTACCAGCATGACAATGAGATGTTAAAAGTCATTAAAATTCTCACAAGGAAACTTGTAAATTTAAAATCAAAATTAGAGTTCACACCTGAGGATTTCAGCTCTGGCTGTAGCGGTTTCACCAAGCTGAACAACATCTGCACGTTATTAAATCCTCTCCACTCCGGTTACCCACCGCAGGACCAGAGGGGCTTCACTATGGTCCATCAGCAGGTGATGTAGGTACAAACAGTTTGCTCCACGCTGTGTGCCATCACCGTCATTAGCCAGATGGTAACACTGCACTGGGAGGCCATCGCCATGCAAATGTTAATCATGATAATAAGTGTGTGTCCCAGCACGTGAGGTGTGTTTGTGCATGCCAGGAATGCATGCAGGCCAGGCTCTTCCCCTGCAGCTCCCCACTGCCTGGTTCTTGCAGACACGCTGGTAACTTGCTGTTTCTCTCACTTTGCCAGAAAAGCCTTCCACTAGGTGCATTAAAATAGATATTGTTGTTTCTTTGTATTGCCTGAGCACAGCTCTGGTGTGTTTTCCCAGCCGCTAGCAACCACCAAGGAAAACCAGAAAGAAAAAAACAAATTCATTCTTGTTTTCTTAATGCAGCAAACCACAACAATTTATTTTTCTTATGTCTAATTTTAACCAAATGAGAAACACTTACATATGAACTTTAACTTCAGAAATCCCTTACTTTGTTACCTATTTTCTTCCAAGCCTCTTCTCACCGAAGCCAGTTCCCAGGCACCGTCCCAGCGTGGTGCCCAAAGGGCTGACTCAGTGCCCACAGACCAAGGGCCAGCTTAGCCCTCGCACCGGCACTTCCAGGTCAACTTTGGTCCATCTTTTCTTCCGAGCTGCTTTTCTCCAGCCATGCCAATCTCCCATCCCAGTTAGTCCATCCCAGGCACAGGACCATTTTCCAGCTTGCCCACATCCCATCCTCCATCAATTTCAGCCACTCACCACAATTAGGTGCCACCTGATTTGTCAAGTCCACCCCATTATCCAGCACATTAATGAAGATGTTAAACGGCACCAGCACCAGTATCAACCAGTTTTTCACCCACCATGTAGTTTACCCATCCAGTCCATACCCCCACCAGCTTAACTACAAGGCTGCCATGGGAGGCTGTGCCAAAAGCCTTGCAGAAGTTGAGGTAGCACCATTCATTGTACTCCACCATCTGCAGAGCCATCCCCTTCATCACTGAGACCCATCAGCACAATTTGATTTTTGTGTCTCTGACCCATCACCTGTTTGTGCTTCAGGCACCTGGAAATGCTCCTCATGGGTAGCAGAAGAAAAAGGCCGGGACATTATCACTGTGCACATCATGGCTCCTGACTCACAGGTCACCCGTCACCCTCCACTCAGTGTCTCGGTCCTCTGCAGACGGTGAATAAGTACATTATTACCTGCCTCACACAGCCAATGGGTAGCTTAAACGATGTGAGTCCTTTATGTGCACCACTCGGTAACTACATTATAATTAAGAGATGCTTATCAGGAATAATGAGTCAAGCAGAACATGCCAAGTGCTGGGAACAGCATCCAAATGGAGGAGATGTTTTGTCAATAAATAATTTAGTCCTCGTTCCTGCAGCGTGTTTCATTTACAAGGGGAAGACTTGGAACCATATAAAAGGCCTCCGTCCCTTCATCTCTCACAATCTGCTCCCCTGGTCAGCGCCGGCCTTCCCTTGTGAATTGGGTAAGACACATCCTGGAGCAGCTGGGTTCATTTTTGGATGGGTGTTGGGATTCCAGAGGTCACAGACCTGGCACGTTTGCACTGTCCTCCAGACCGTGCCCGTAAGGGCTAGAGGACGATGGGCTGAGCTGAGAAAGAAGTTACTGGGGGACTTGGGTATGGGATTTACAGCAATGCCACTACATGCTGCAGCGCCTTATGGTTGTTTCTGTTCTTGGATGGAAAAAAAAAGCAAGGGTAAGGTCAGAAAGAGAGTTTAGACATAATCTGACCAGTTTTGGACAGCTGCAAGGATTTCCTTTAGATCCAGGCTTTCAGGATAAGCAAGGTTGACCCATGCATGAGCCACTAAAGCAGCTTTACGGGAAATTAAATGAAAACAGAGAAGATGGAAATTCAAGCCCATGTGACCACGTCTTTTTCAGGTTTTTCCCTACAACTCAAACATGATATACTCTTCTGGAAGAGAATCATACTTCAACTTGAACTCAACCTGGTATGATCCCTCGGGGTCCTGGCTGGACACCCGGCGCACACCCTTCCGCTACGGCTACAACACCTGCTCCTCGGGGTGTGACGGCGAAGGCGTTGAAGGCATGAGAGGGCACAACTACCGTCATTACGGCTACCGGCAGCCAGTCTGCTCCGAGAGATGCCATGGCTATGCTGGGGCTGATTCTTGCCACGGAGGTGGGGGCTCGAGTTGTGTCAGAAGGCCCACGTACAGCTATGGGTCATCGGGGGGATGCCAGAGCTACGGGAGGTCGGTCTGCTCTGAGAGATGCCAGGGGTCCTCAGGTGCAAGCCACGGAGGTTGTTCAAGCTGTGTCAGGAGACCCACGTACAGCTATGGGTCATCAGGGGGGTGCCAGAGCTATGGGAGGTCAGTCTGCTCCGAGACATGCCACGGATCAGGGTACCAGGGCGGAAAGCCGTGCTACAGCAAGCCAATGCAGTCTGTCGCGCAGTGCTGCCCGGTGCAGACCTGTCCCGCGCCGGTGCAGCAAGGCTGCGTGCCTGTGGCAAAACGCATCCCGAGCCAACAGCAAAAGCAGGTCTGCAAAGTGCCAGCTCGGAAGATAAAGTAGAGGACATGAGGAGTGGGGATGAATGGGGGAAACGTCTCCCTCTTGCAGCGTTGCCGTGATGGGTGACATGTCCCGTGTTGCTCATGGATCTCCACTGTTCCTGTCATTTTCCTTGTAACATGCTTTGAAGGTGTAACCCACTGTCTCTGTGAAATATTAAGTGCTATTCACCTCCTTATTTCACAGCAGACATGGAGGCAATAAAAAATTATGCTTCATAACCCCCTTGCATCAGTGTTTTCCACTTCATCCCTTTGAATTGTTTCTGTTCCTTCTTGTGGCCAAAGCTGGTGTTTGCAGTATCCCCGTTCACCCTCACATCGAGGTTCCTGGTTGATTCAACCTGGCGCCTTTTTATTTCTACTCCAGACAATTTCCTTGTTGAGAAGTAGCTAACAGTTTTCATCATGGATTCTTTATGCAACCCAGCAATTAAATACTAATATACTAATGCTAATGTAAAAAACCCACACGTTTCATCAGAGAGTTAAAAATGAGAGGGTCTGCTTGGCACATCATTTCATTCACTGATGAAGCAACAGGTACAGTTGCATCATAAGCCTCCAAAAAAATCCCTGGGAAAAAACTCAGGGAGTGGATTCAGGAATGGGAATGGCATGGCTAGTGCAGAGCAAGAGGGGATGACAAAGCTGGTGGAAGAGAAATGCTCTGGTCCATGGTCCACTAGACCTTCAGAGATCTCAAGTGTGACAGATCTTGTCTCTCCCCAAGGGAGGCAGCTCCTGCAGGACCTACGTGTCTTCAGCAGCTGATACTCCGGGATGCTCGGTGCCATTCTGACAGCTGAGAGATGTTGGGAAAGAGCAGGGAGGAGTGAGACCTCTCAGAGCTGAAGACATTGACTCAGGGAGAAATGGGGATTTTCTGGCCAGGAATACATGTCAAATGAAGGTTAGAAACGGGTTTGTAGACATCGGGGGGCACTTGGCTGGACCCGCTCTCTCTAATGGGGCAAAAGGCCCCAAACTCCTTGTAAGATACGGCCTGGTAGGGTTAGAAGAGGAATCACCTGGGAGGGTTGTTGCAGCGAAGCAGGGATCTGGAGTCAGTGACTCACAGCATCATGTCCCAGGTGGCTCCTCACACCTCACCCAGACCAGGCAAGAGCCTCCATCGTCTCCCTCTCCCGGTGTCCTGCCTGGCCCAGCCTGCAGGATGTGACACATCGCAGAATCAGCCAATTCACAACATTAACGGTGGAGATTTCTCCCGCAGCACGGTCTGGATAAGGAAAAGAAGTAAAAACAGACACAGGGTGCACCTTCCTGGGATGGAGGTTTCTGAGGTGGACACACAGGTGCTGCCAACGTGCTCTGCCCTGACGCTGCAGCAAGCCTTCCTTGCCAAGCTCTTCCTCGCGCATGTGCAGAGGCTGATGCCAACGTGCACGGCAGAGCACACAGTCCCCATGCCAAGCACAGCTCGGTGGAGTGGCCCAGCCCTGGGGAAGCTCAAATGTCCACCCCACGGTGGGACTGCAATGGCTCAGCTGCTCCCGTGCATGCAACACTGCTTGCGCAAGTCCCAGGGACCTCTGTGGAAAGAAAAGTGCCAGCAAAACTATTGCAGCGAAGAATGGGGGGGTAGCACAGGCATCCAAATCCACTTTCAAACCCCTTCTGGAGCTTGCTGGGCTGTGGAAGAGAGGGCTGGAGGAGACCTCAGGAGGGCAGCTCCTGCTTCACCACCCCAGGGCAGGAGTCGTTCTGCTTAAGTTATTTTGACATGGATCTGTCTAACCTCTAATGAGAGGGAAACAAAAGAGAGACCTTCTTTGTGTTTAAATCACCTCTCAGGGATTTGGAGGTTTGAACTTGTACCTGGGGTGTCTCCCAGATCTTTATAAGATCTTGGGTTTATTCTGTGCTTCATTTTTCTTCTTTGTAAATAGAAAACCAGTAACTGACATATGGAAGAATCATGATCATATATAAGCCCCCGAGAAACCACAACTCAAACTGGGGAACAAACCATCTCCTGAGACTTGTATTAGGACAACTGCGAAGGCGATTCCTTCCATAAAACCAACAAATTATACAAAGAAAAAAACTGCCATCCACTCAGAATAAGATCAAGGGGTGCAGGGAAGCCTCTCCCAAAGACCAGGAGCTTTGCAGGAGATATGTGGGACTCAGAGATGGTCAATATGGTCCTGTCTTGTACATGGGCCCAGGTCTCTGATGTGCATGAGCATCGTCCCCATCAGGCCGTGCTCAGGTGGATGTCTCTATCGCCGAGAGAAATGATAAACAGGTTTGTCACCATTCACGTGATCTGGGGTATAATTAGTGAATCGTGAATAATAGTTTCACAAGAATTTTCATTCTTCTGATGTTTGTGAAATATCCCCAGACACATTCTGATTTCCTCATGTATCAATTGGTTCAAGTGATTCAGCTCCACTGGTTAGCAATGAAACTCCTTTACTCTCTATTATATTTTAGTTCTTTCTGTGCTATTATTAATATTACAGTGGCCTCTAGAGTCTTGGATGAGATCAGGCCTGGTGCGCTCCGTAGCCAGAAAGACACTTTTTTCCCCAAAGTGGAACATTAATTCAATGAAGATGCAGATCCCAACACCCTCCCCAATGCCCTCGTGAGGACAGAGGCATAGAGGGAGGAAAGAGCTCAAAGAGTCACAACACTTTCCTCCCTACTTTTTTTGCCAATCAAGGTTAATAAAGGTAACCAATAACAGATTTTTGGAACAAGTATCGTGAAAATGGGACACTTTTGGAGACCTTTTGTCCTTCTGAGCCTCCTGCCTGGATGCTCTCTGTTTCCTGTGGGATTTTAAATTCCTTCTGTTTGGGTTAAAAGTCTCTTTGAGAAAAGAAAGGACTGACCTGAAATATTGCAACACTCCTTTTAGTGCTTCTTTGCTGTTTTGCTCAGAAATAGGTTTCTGTTTCACGCTACTCCCCGGCCATGTCCCACTGCCTGCGTTTGCCCACTCCCACCGTTCCAACCAGACATATCCAGTGGGAGTTTGCTTCAAAGCCTCGCATCGCTGCCTCCCACCTCTAAACCCCAACCCCAAACCTCGGTGACAGCTTTAGAGCCCGGAGGCGACTCGACTCCTTTTGTAACCCACCAGGGCCAAGCCCCATCACCCCAGCGGAGGCGGACGGCCAATGCTGGCCCCCGGGGCCCAGCGTAGGGTGCTCACACTCCTTGTTTTCAGGACACCCCCCACATAGACCAGCCCCGGGCTCTGTGCTCACCTTCTGCCACCCCATCATGTGCTCATACCTGCATCCTTAATTCCCTTTGTCTCCTTCACCCACTCACAACCTAGATTTTTTTCCCAAGCTGCCCAAACAAACTCATTTTTCCTACACGCCACCATGGCCTTATTTGTTCTCTTTCAAGCCCCTTTTATTTTCCTGATCCCTTTGCACCCCAGTCCACCAGCCCACCTCACTGTGCCACCTTTCCATCCACTAACATTTTTGCATTACCATCTTGGGCTCATGTCTGCTTTACATTAGGCATTAAGAAGCAGGAAAAGGCATTAGTCAACGGCAGCAAGACCATCCAGAAACCTCCCCATCCCTGCCCGTGAACCACACCAGGCGTGGTGGGCAATTAACATTTTTATGGAGTAACAAGAGGAATGGCGATCCCAAAGGCAGGATATTGATCTGCTCATAATACCATGAGTCAAAACTTCAGTGTAAAAACTTTCCAATTAGCAAAGTGTTCAGGGTGGTGAACAATCAAGTCCCTCCAGTGGGAGCTCATCTTGTTTCCGGTGGAAAAACAGTGGGTACCCTATAAAAGATCTCACACCATACTTCTTCGCATTGTCCCAGCTTCACGTCTCCTCTTGAATTCCTGCTGAAAAGGGTAAGTCCGGCTTGATCAGACTTTTGCACTTTTAATGATCAGCAGCTTTGTCCTGATCCTGAAGTCTTGACCGCTGCTCTTACACATCTTGTCTCTCTGACTGTCTCTGGTCACAGTTGCTCAGTCCTGCTGCTGAGGTTGTCTTCTCCATCCATGTCTAAATAAATAACAGAGAGCAACTAGGAAAACTTAAAACTTACCAGTTCAGATGGCTGAGGACAGGACTCTTCATGTCTAGCTCTGGACTATGTCTGGCCACCACTTCTCACTAATCACTAAGTGCTTTAACTTCTATCTTATATATTTGCTAAACATAGAAGAGAAAGGAAAGACTTGCTCAAAGGAAGATAGCACAGAGTTCTCCGCACAGGTCAGGGACTACTATGGGCAGACGTGCATTGCTAATTTTCCTCTCTACTTTAAGATCCTGGCTTATAATGAGAATTTATTCTTGATATATAATCCCATCTAACTAGACATCTATCACTGCTAGCTGACAGACATCACAGCGTCTCTTCCCTTTGCATCCACTCAAAGATGATAGTCTTTTCAGCAGGTCTGCAAAGATGTGCTCCCGCCAGGACAAAGACCAGTGCCACCGGCAAGAACGATCCTCATGCCACAGCAGTGAAGGCTGCCACAGGAGCAGCGGTGGATCTGGGTGCCATGGGAGCAGCGGTGGATCCGGATGCCACAGGAGCAGCGGTGGATCTGGGTGCCACAGGAGCAGCAGTGGATCCAGTTGCCATGGGAGCAGCGGTGGAACCGGATGCCACAGGAGCAGCGGTGGATCTGGATGCCACGGCAGCAGTGGCGGATCCTGTCACGGAAAGCCACAGGATTGCCAGCAGCAAATTTATCAAGTATCCTCAAAGATGAAGTGATCAGGACATTATCTGCACGTTACACACCTGCATGTCCTTGATCTCGTGCCGAGTTCAGCAAGCTTTTCACGTCTCCTAGCAATCTTCAAAGAAAATGTCTGCTCTCCCTCCCCTGGCAAGTCCTGTACCTCTGGTGAGCTTATCTGTGGGTGCTAAAATAAACTGTGTACATTCATGCTGGCACGTTTTTCTCTGTATCAGTCTGTGACTATATACGAGCCATTACAAGTCAGAGTTCACGAGAGTTTTGTGTTCATGATTTTTCTTTCACCTTGTATTTTGTATCACACAGTACAAGACACCCTGTGCTTGTTTGACAGCCCTGCCCAGACACAGGCAATAGTTGTAGGCATTGCCACACTCTCCCCTATGGAATCCAAAGGAAAAGAGAGAGAATAAATATTTTTAAATGCTGACATCTTAGGAGGCCATCTCAGGCTTCTGCAGTGCAGGCAGCTCTCCTCCACACCGCCTTCCCACAGAGCTGGAGACCCAAAACCCCCCACCAAGACCCCATGGGCTGCCTTGCACAAGCCCTCAGGGCTGGCTAGAGGCACAACCATGGGGCAAAAATAGTCCTGTGAGCAAAGGCACCTGTGATGGGACAGAAATGCATTTTTTTGCCCTCTGGCCCCAAGGCACCATCCTTGGGGCAGTATCTCCACATGCTTACAACAAGCCCCCAGTAAGCCTTTCTAGAAACCCTCTGCCCAGCACTTCAAGAGCCCTAGGTCAAGCCAGGGGCATTGCAAGACACTAACGTTACACAATGAACTGATAAATTTCTTCTGGGCTTGTAATTGAAATGAATTATGTAATTTATGGGTCTGGTATTGCCATTCATGAAATCAGTGTTGCCCTGATAAGATTATTCTTGAGTGTGTCACAATGATCAGAAATATCTGGCATTGTTGAAAAGGGTGCAGACAGCAGGTGACTCCCTGAACAGGCTGCCTGCTTTCAGTGTAGGAATCATTTGAAAAAGCTGGTTGTGTGAGTCTGGCATTTGCCTTAAGCCCCCCCCCCCCATTGCAAACCCCATTTTCAAGGCATGTTAAGGAGGAGAGCCACAAAATCTAGAGGTGTCCAGGACTGCTGGCTGGGTGCTGCTGATCTTTAACAAACTCAGAACAATTCAAGCATGAGGAACTGAATACAGCAAAATGTTGAGAGCCAAAAATCACTTTGAGTCTGTTTTCACAGAGAGTATTTACCATATGCCGTCTGATGCCAGCACAAAACACAATTAAACAGATCCAACCTGAGTACAGTTTGCCCTGACACTGTTCTAGTTCATAATAACGATTAAGCAATACAAAAGAAGCATTTAGGTTGCGTACCTCATTCATTAACCTTGTCCTGCCCACCCGCCTTTCCAAAAATCCTCCGTGTTTTGGTAACAGCAAATGTGTCAGATGTTTTTCAGGTCGTGGGAACCACTCAGGACTTGCAGGGCCTTAATGAAGGCTCAGACACCTGCGTTCAAAGCTGGAGCTCACGAGAGGCTGGAGAGGCACCTCGGTGCCTGGCAGCTTGTTTAGTTTTCCAGCCTGAAGGATGTCAGGTCTCTCAAACAGCATCAGCAAAGGCAGGATGGGTCTAAGTCTCCATCTCACTGTGGCCAGCGCCTGGGAATAACATAAAAATTTAATCAGCATGGAGAAAGAAAAATAAAAACCAGGAAAGGTGGACCAAAAATACCAAATGTTTGAGCATCTTTGTGGGCAAGTAAAATATTTTTCAGCCAGTGTTTTCCAAGCACTTTTGCACTGACAAAATCATAGCAGTTGCCTATTTTACCTATCAATACTGATTTTAGTCTTTTATTTGCTGCTTGCTGAAGTACTGAAATGTCTTCCACAAGTAGTGGCAGAAAAGTGCAAAATAAGATCCGTGGTTCTAAGCACTTCCTACCCCACACAGCAAAAGTACAGGGAGTACCTGAAATTATTGCTGGTGATCAGTTCTCACTGCAAATGTGGTACCTGGCCTAGCCTGAAGGCTCGTGTGGGTCTGTGCATCCATCCAAACAACACTCAGATTTGTTGGCCAATTACAAGCTAATTGGGGAGCAAGGAAAAGTGCTCTAAAAACGATGTTCCTCCAAGTTTGAAGAAAGTCCCTGGAGTCTGCCAGCTCCCTGCAACGTGGCAGCCACCCCAGGCCACCTTGCATCACCAAAGGCAGCACCCACGGGAGCCCTCCTCTTCCACGTGGCAGCACCGAAGCCACTCACAACCTGGGAAAAAACCACCTGCCACTCTGGAATTACTCATGCGCTGAAAGTTAACCACATAATTATTTACCTCGCTAATCCTGGATCACTACCTAGCGCAGGTCTTCCCCCTTCCAAAAATAAGAATCTTAACTGCTTTTAGTCCTTCTCATAACAACAGGAAACTTTTGACCAACAAGAAAGTTTTACAGGGGCTGTCTTTTCTCTCACTTCTCGGCTCCACAATATTTCAGCTGGTTTTAAGAGCAATGAGCCAACAGTGGTACCAGTGAAATTGCTGCTAAGGAAGGGTTGTCTACCATGCCAAAGGCATTATTGGTACTTAGAGGCAAATCTCTGGGTTTATGGGCATTTGCAGGACTAGAGCACCTCAAGGTATTTTAAAAGGATGGTGTGATATAAGTATATGACATAATTCCCCCCCTAAATGCAAAGCACTCCCCAGCTGTGACCAACACCAAAAACAAACTGGCAAAGCTGTGGAAACCGGGGCCACCCACACTATTCCCCCATTGGAGCTAAGCCCAGGTAGAGCTGGCAATTAAATATTTCTGCAGCACAGGAAAGACGACCGATAACAAAAGGTGATACCCGGCGTGGATGGGTTGAGTCACACAAGCAACCTGAAGAGTGGGGAGGCAAAAAAAAAACCAACCCATCGACAAATTAAATGAACAAGCAGACCTCTGCGACAGGGAGGTGCTTCGTTTCCAGATGGGGTGTGCAGAGAGGGTATAAAAGCACTCCTGTCCCAGAAAGCCTCATTCCCTCCTTGCCCCTTGGCTGCACGAGCATCTCAGGTAAGAGCAGCGATGCTGCACAACTCTGGGGCTCAGCACAGCGTTCAGAACTCTCTGGGAGGTGGATGGGTTTGGAGAGGACTGAGCCCCACACCTTGTACTGGGCTGGGGTTTGCTCTGCGGGTGCTTGTGAGCAGGGAAGTGGGGTGAGGAGGTAGCGCAGCGGATGCTGAAAGAGCAGAGATTTGGACTTGAAGGGAGGCTCTGGGGTGTTGCTCTTCTCTCTCTGGGAGCAAGATGGCTCTGCTTTGGAAAGCCAGCCATGGTCAACCTGCCCAGCTGCTCTGGATGCTCCCAGCACCTCTGGTTATGGCTTTGGTGGGACAATCTCATGGGTTGTATCAAAAGCTGGTGCAAGGTTTAAAGATGATCATAGGATCCGGCTAAGACTGGATAAATTCAGATTCCTCTTCCCTGGGAGAGCAGAAGCAAGAAGGGGAAGCTCCTGACAGTTCCTCTCTCCCCACAGGTCACCCCAAAAACACGACGATGTGCTCCCGCCAGGACAGGGACCAGTGCCACAGCCAGGAGCGCTATACCCGCCATACTGGCTGTCACAGCTCCGGCGGTGGTGGTGGCTGTCACAGCTCCGGTGGTGGCGGTGGCGGCTGTCACAGCTCCGGTGGTGGCGGTGGTGGCTGTCACAGCTCCGGCGGCAGCGGTGGCGGCTGTCACAGCTCCGGTGGCAGCGGTGGTGGCTGCCACAGCTCCGGCGGTGGTGGATGTCACGGGAAGCCACAGGTCCAGTGCCAGCAGCCGCAGCAGCAGCAGCAGCAGCAGCAGGTCCACCAGCTGCCCTCGCAGAAGCTGAAGTGATGGGGTGTCCCACATGCCCGGCTCCAGCAGCAAAGGCCACGCATGGACCAGCTCCATCCTGCCTCCCCAAAGCTTTGCAAGCCCCGGGGCTGCCCGGCTGCACACCCTCTCCTCTGCCCTCTGGGACCATCGCTCCCTGGGGAAGGGGCATCACTTGGGGTTCCCTGCTGCCTCCTCCTGACGCACCAGGCTGTGCTTTGGCCCCATGCGGTGCTCATTAGATAATAAAGCATTACGTTCCTGAGACCTCTCTTGTGTTGGTGTTTCCTTAAACATCTCATTCTTGTTCTATATGCACGCTGTAGGGACACAGATGGGTGGAGAGGAATATAGAGTCTATACAGTTACTAGCAGGTCATATATCTTAACCAGGGGAAGTTACCCCAAGAAAGCACCCAGCCCTTCAACACATGTGCACAGGGGGACCATTTAGTGTTGTATTTAAGGGAGAATATTGCAGTGTAAAACAGTGAAATTGAATGCAGTGAAGTCTTTAATTCCTGTCTTTTCTGAAGCTTGTCGTGCACGAGCCAACAGCAGATGAACTCAGCAAATATCTGCCTCCCCGAGCCGGACTAAGGGATGCAAAGAGTCAAGGGAAGAGCTGGCACAGAGAGAAGCCAAATCCATCTCCCTGCACAGGCAGGACCTGGCAGAGGTGCTGCTGGAAAGGCAGGGAGGAGACCAGGGATGGGGTTTTGCAGCTGGGAGCAGCCTGGCCCGGAGTGTTACAACCCTGTGCAAAGGCTGAGGGAGGGGAGCTGGGTGGTGCAACCACGTCCTGCTGCCAACCCCACGCATCCCAAGAAAACCCTAGAAGTGATTACTAGTCATATGTGTTGAGGTTCATTTCCTTTGCCTCTTAGGTTTTTGACTGTTTAAAGATTTTTTTTTTCCTGCAACCACAATAAAAAAGGACAGAGGCGTCTCTGCTTCCGTTTTGATGTGGTCTCTGCTTTTAACTGAAAGCTGAACTAATAACATCTGAGAGGCCGGGGACTGCAGGAAAAACACCAGCCCTTACGAAACTTGGGACAGAGTTGGTTACACTGAAAATACTCCTATGTCCTTTCTCATTGAATGAATGAGATCATCACCTGAAAAGCAAATCAGCATTAAACTCTCCTGTGCAGAACATCACCTCTGACCTGGGCAAGACACAACTGCTACTAATATCCTCCAGAAAAGGCAAAACCAGATTGCACAAGACTCATGCACAGAAATGCATTTGTCCTCGAGACTTTAGTCACTGGTTATTATTTTGGGTGGTAGGAGGGGTGCACATGGCAATAGCAAGAAGCCCTGTGGACGTTGTGCTCAGCCTGCGCAGGAATCGGTCCCTTCTGTGCATGCACACACTTGCTCCAACAGCCACGTGGATTTTGCCTGCAGCACACACAGCAATGAGTGGGTGTCTACCCAGTTCCTCTGCTAATTACAAGTGCAGCCACCAGTTTCTATATGAAGTTTTATGACATCAGTGGCAGTCAGCACAGTAAATGCCGGCCGCATTGCGTGCTGGGTGAGCCACGGGTCTGCAAGGCCAGAGGAGAGCTTTGCAATCCTCCCCACCACTGACCCCTTGGATAAGACAGACGGCCACTGCCACCAGCTGGGAGGCTCGTGATGGGCAGTTCCAGTAGCCAAAATGTCAGATGTGAGCAGCGTGACCCACTCGTGCCCTGGGGACACCTGAACCCGGGGGGGAGGTTTTATCCCATTGTCACATCCCCCTCTGCTCAAGCTGGGCCACATGCAGGACACAGGGAACCCAGGGCCAGCTCAACCCCTTGCCAGCAGGACTTTGTCTGAAGGCAGACGAGCTACCCAACAGCTTCCAGGAGAAGCAGGAAGGAGCTAATTTTCAGTGTCACCAGTGGTGCCGACCCTAACGAAATAGCACTAGTTGACATGTGTCTTGGGAAAGACATTGTTTTTCAGCTCAGTCCAAGCCCCGGTGCTATCCCCTCCTCCCTCAGAGAGCTGCCAGAGCATTTATCTTTGGCAACAAGGTGGATCTTCATGTCTGTGTGGCTCCCAACGTTATCTTCGATGTCTCAGACTTTGTCTTGCCTTTATCCCATAAATAAGGAGCTGTGGTCTCTAGAGGTCAATGTACTCTGTGGTGTGATGAAGTGCTGGGCAGCACAGGGCTGTGCAGAAGGACCATCTCTGAAGCTCCGGCTTTGCTTCAGAAGACAGACCAATGAAGCCAGCAGCACCAGATGTGTCTTTTAACTCCTCAGTCTTCATTTCTTGATCTTTGTCATTAAGATGATGAAAATAGCTACTCTTGTCAACGAAGCAGTCAGGGACCTTGCTCAGATGTATGTGAACATAGCAGGACCTTCAAAGATCTTGGTGGTCCCCAAGACTCTCTCCTGGCTGCTCAGGTGCCTTTTGGGGGAAATTCACACCCTTTAGGTCAAGGAGAGAAGCTATGACACCCCTGCCGAAGACCTGGGACCCTTCTCTAGAGGAAGCCCAGGAGGAATTTGTCCTTGTTCTGCTGACTGTCCCCATGGCCGTGGCAGCTCTTTTGAATGAGGCATCTAAGGGAGAAGAGAGAACAATTTTCCACTCCTTTTTACCTGGATTATTTCTGACTTTATCTGGTGCCGGCTCAATAGCAGGGATTAGAGTCTGAGAGCAGAGCCTCATGGGATGGGGTTATAATTATGCCTGGACTTAATTTAACAAACCAAACCCCAAACAGATGAGCCTTTGGAAACCCAGGCACCACGGGTTTCCCTATTAAGGGCAGGTGAGGCTGGCAATTAGACGTGGCACAGGAAACCGATAAAAAGGAATGATATCCATCATGGATGAGTCAGGCAAGAGATGTAAACAGAGGGCGGTTTGATGGGGATTGGGTATTAAATTAATAGATCACTATGACAGGGAGCTGTCTCATTTCCGGGAAAGGGATCCGAGATCTCTATAAAACTGCTCCTGTCCTGGAGATCTTCATTCCCTCCTCTTGCTTTCCTCTCAAGCTCAGGTAAGTCCGGCAGCATGGATGGATATTCCTTCTCTGGGGACTTGTTTTCCAGCAAGGGATGCAGAGCACGGGTTTAACGCAAACCCTGGTGCTGGGGTGGGGGGATGCTCGCAGCGTGGGGGGATGCTCACAGGGTGGGGGGATGCATGGAGGGACAAGAGGACCTGTCTTGTGACTAGGCCACGCTGCTCTGCTACTGCTAGCCGATGAAATCCTCCATCGGTGGACGCAGGGCACTGCTCCAGACCTGGGGGTTCTCCCTGGATCCTGCACAGCAGTTCTGGGGATGGGATTGCAAATGGAGCAGGCACAGGGACCCCAAGATCAGGGCGCTGGGGCAATTGGGGCGGTGGGACATGCTGCACCCCCTGACAGCTCCTCTCTCCCCACAGGTCACCCCAAAAACACGACGATGTGCTCCCGCCAGGACAGGGACCAGTGCCACAGCCAGGAGCGCTATACCCGCCATACTGGCTGTCACAGCTCTGGCGGTGGTGGTGGCTGTCACAGCTCCGGTGGTGGCGGTGGCGGCTGTCACAGCTCCGGTGGTGGTGGCGGCTGCCACAGCTCCGGTGGTGGCGGTGGCGGCTGTCACAGCTCCGGTGGCAGCGGTGGTGGCTGCCACAGCTCCGGCGGTGGTGGATGTCACGGGAAGCCACAGGTCCAGTGCCAGCAGCCACAGCAGCAGCAGCAGCAGCAGGTCCACCAGCTGCCCTCGCAGAAGCTGAAGTGATGGGGTGTCCCACATGCCCGGCTCCAGCAGCAAAGGCCACGCATGGACCAGCTCCATCCTGCCTCCCCAAAGCTTTGCAAGCCCCGGGGCTGCCCGGCTGCACACCCTCTCCTCTGCCCTCTGGGACCATCGCTCCCTGGGGAAGGGGCATCACTTGGGGTTCCCTGCTGCCTCCTCCTGACGCACCAGGCTGTGCTTTGGCCCCATGAGGTGCCCATAAGACAATAAAGCATTACATTCCTGAGACCTCTCTTGTGTTGACGCTTCCTTAAACTCCTAATCCTTATTTTCCATGCGTGCTATAGGGACGCAGCTGGGTTTCTGAACCCTCATGATGCTCCAGTCACTGGCCACAGTCAGTGTGGATCATTCCTGGGTGCCCACCAGCTCCAGTCTCCTCTGTCAGCCAGGACCGACAGGTCCCAGGTGATGGGGAAAACCCAAAAACATCTCCCCATCCCACAGCGTGGCCTGTCTGGGCCCTACACCCAGGTGTGCTGCTGGTTGTGGGTATCACTGGTGCCCCCAGACCCCCAAAACTTTGCATTCCTGCCCCATCCCCTTGGGGCTTCCCCACCACAACAACTTTTTTACACAGCTTTGAGCAACCTCCTACGCGGAGAGATTGCTGGTGATCACCGGGTGGTTCACAAAAATCAAGCAGGCATCATGTTGTACAGTTTTTATTGCTTTTTTATGGTCTTACAACCATTTATGTAAGAAGGAGAAAAATAAGCCCCCCCCCCAAAATTCTGTTTGGATATTTACAGTGCAGAAACATCACAGTTAAGACGGCTGATGTATGAACCCCTTCAGACAGGCACCAGCTGAAGGACTGGATCCTGCACTCATTAGCTTGAGAGGAATAAACTACAGTATACTACGTGTAGTAAAGTGGTCGTAAAGTGAAACCTTGTCAGAAGCTACATATCTTCCCTGACTTGCCTAAAACCTGCAAATGGGGATATAAATATTACAGACCTGATAACTATCTGCAATAATTTTTTCCAGTGAAACTCAGGGTTTCTACCATCCCCTCCTTGCTATTAAAACAGCCTTGTTTTATTGGGTTATATACCAGGAGCAATGATAGAACTGAGCATGGCCAAGGAAAGCAGTCCTGCTTCCTCATCCTCTGGCCTTCTACATTGTTGGTAGTATTTCTTTGCACAGCTCTGTGCAGGTTGATTACGCAAAGACATAGGAAAAAGCTTTCCATAAAATAAAAAAAATGAGGGCTGGGCTTCCCTTTTTTTAATGGAAAAGAAACCCAGCATGCTGCCCCAGCTGCGTTTATTAGACTGAAACATCCTCCTAAGTGCTGGTGCATTTTTGCCCCCCCCCCCCCAAAACCCATGGGAATTTCGCTGTTGACTTCAAATGAGCTGGAGATTAACTCCCAACCACAGACCTTTAATTTTCCCTGAAGAATTGCCACTCTATTCATTATTGCTCTACAGCCTGAGTCAACTAATTGCATGGTTCATTTCAGTCCTATTGACTGGTGATTTTTCACTTTCTACCCATTACAAGCAAAAGGAGCTCATGGAGGAAGGGGGTGATATGTCAGCCGTTGCTCTGCCATTGTGTTTATGAGAAGAAAACAGCAAACCTGCCCCCACCCACCACCCCCTTCTCCAGCCTTCAAAGATGCATTTGCAAAGCACCCCAAAGAGACACCCGTGGAGCATCGGGACAAAACAAGAGACCCAGGGTTATTTTTGCCTCATGGAGGTAATACATGGAGCAGGGCACGGTCTTCACATCTCCCCTGCCACGGGTGCGAGGACAAACGTTGCCTGCACCGGAGGAACAGAGAGAGCCCGAAAGGTGATCATACTGTGCCCACACGTTGCTGGTGCCTCTGTCCTTCGCCCATGGGGCAATTCAGGGATCCTACAGGAAAGGGAAGAAAACCCATGGGGGAGTTCACCCACGACCACCCCAAAGCCCTGCTGAGGCTGGCATCCCTTCCCGCCAGCCCCCGTTTCTCCACCACCCACCCTGCAATATTTCTGCTTTGCACTAAGCTTGTGCCCGATAATCTTGTGCAATTTTATTGGAGTTATTAGAGCTGATTAAATACTCTCTGGGTCCCCGTGGAGCTGGAGCTCAGCTTCTGGCTCCATCCCATCCTCCCCGATAGATTGGGCTTGCTGGGACAACCGCAAGGGTTTATCAGGCAGACCTGGGGAGCCATGCACCACGTCGGGGTGACACCAGTCCCAAGAAAGGATCTGTCCCTGCCTAACGAGGCAATGCAAATGCTGCCCGGGAGGTTCACCTGCTTGCTGCACTCCCTGAGCTCTCCCTTACCTCCTCGTCTCTGTGCCCCAGGACCAGCGGCAGCCACCCTTCAGTACACACAGGGTTTGGCAGAGCCCCTCTCCTTCTTGTTCATGGGCTCGGTGTCCGAATCCGGCAGGCTGGTGATGTATCTGTACTTGCTGGTGGACGACCTCTGGGAGGACAGGAGCCCATCAGACCTTCCCAAAGGGGCAAGGTGGTGAAGTGAGGGCTGGGCCCCCTTATTATAAGGACAATGCAACACAAAGGATAGTCCCAGCAGGCAGTGGAGGCTGCACAGGGTCCAATGCTAAGGTTTCATAGTGTGGTATCACACTTGGATTTGACCAGGGAGGAAATGGAGGCACAGTGGCACCAAGGACCCTTTCGTCACCCTCAACCTCCCCTTCCCTGCAGGAAAATGGGGACAGTGGGACAGGAGGGGTGCACAGGACCTTTGCTGCCTTGCAATACAAACCCAAGGAAATAGCCCACGATGCTCAACCCCAGGAAAATCAAAGATCAGAGAGATCCAGTTCCAACCCTGGATGTGGGGTGGGTGTTGCAAGACCCTTCATCACCCCTGACCACCCCTAAATATCACCCCAGCACCTTTCCCATCCATCTTCGCACCCTCGAGTCCATACAGTTACCTTGACAGGAGCAAACTCCTGCTGGATCAGCTTCTTGAACTCACTTCTGCTGAACGACTCAGATTTCTTCCCCTTCCTGGCATTGCCCTGGTAACTCTCCATCATGTCAGTGATGGCTTTAATGAGCTTAGACATGTCTCCAGTCCTGGAGAGGAGCAAAACACAGCAAGGTGGCAGGGGCAGCTCTGCCCTCAGGAAAACCCCCACGTTCCCTTCCAGTACCTCAAAACATATTCAGTTCAGTTTCAGCCTTTCTAAATTTCTTTGCCAGAGGTAAAAAGAAACCTCCCTTTGCTGGATGCTGAGAGCTGGACTGCTCACCACCCTGACTACTTTCACCTTAATTCACTTCATTTCTCCACTTTCCCACTCCCTGCTTAAATTAAAAGGACGAAGCTCCCTGTAGCAATCTCAGACACTTGTCGGGTTGAATGAATCAGCTCTTGCAGCTGAGGAAGGTGCCGTGTCTACACACCCGCCGCGCTCGGGGCTGGGTAGAGGGAGTCCGGGCAGCTAATCCTGTGCTTGTGTCTTTAGTCCCTGCTGCCCTGAGCCCTGCTGGGAAGGACTGGTTGCAAAATGACCCTGAGAACATAAAAGCTCATTTCAAGTACAAAAAGAAACGGCGGAGACTCACCCTGCTCACCTGCATCAACCAGCCGACGGGCGCAGATCGGACTGGTGGGAGCAGCTCTGTGCAAGCTCCTTGCAGGCTGCTGAGGAGTGGGTGGAGGGTGAGGATTTCTTCCGGTCAGTCCTGTTCTCTGGCTGCCTCTCCGCGTTGCTGCACTTCCCAGGGAGCCTCCCTCATTATCCTTCCCTTGGGAGGATGTTTACCAGCACACCTGGGAAAGGTGTATGTAGGTCAGCGTGCAGCTCTGCTCTCCGCAGGCGGTGCTCAGGGACTCGAGCGAGGAGCACAGAGTTTTGCACAGGGCTTTGTACAGGAGACATCTCCTCGGATTAAAAAAATATATATATATATAACCAGAGGGTCTCTTCAAATATAAAGGTTTGCATTTAGCTTCCTCCAAAAGGGTTTTTTTTCCCTTTACAGCCAAGGTGATTTGTGAGTTCGTGGAGCTTTGCAATGTTGAAGCTTAACTTCCTGCAGAAAAGGTGACTTTAATTTTTGAGGCTGTCCCACAGGTCTCGTGTGGGCTGTCACTGGGCACAGACTGCGTTCACATTTGCCCAGCTCGGACCACAGCAGCAGAGCTGTGGTTTCTTCTGTAAGAAAGGGGAAAGAGCACTGAGCTGCTTTTCAAACAGGGCCGCCTACTCCCAGGAGTGACGGCAGCGTGGGGATGCCTGGTGACACCAGCCCCGGGTGGCCGTGGCCAACGGGGTTATGAGCTCCCTCATGTGGGAGAGTCACTTACTACACATCTCAGTGGGACAGGGACAGCCACCGCTCAGCCCAGCAGCGTGGCCTTGGTGCCAGGCTGTATTTCAACTGCGATGGAGCAAACAAAGCTGCGCACGGGGCCAGGCTGCATTTTGATGCCGATGGAGCAAACGAAGCCGTGCACAGGGCCGGGCTGCATTTCAGCCCCAATGGAGCACATCAAGCCCTCCATGGGGCCAGGCTGCCCCAGGGCTCCTGGCAGAAGAACCAGGACAGGGGCTGTGGGGCTGCCGCAGCGAGGCAGCCAAGGCAGGCTGCCTGGCTCTTGGCCGATTCTCTGTGTGGTCTCAGAGAAGTCAATGACCCCAGGTTTGCTCATCTGGAAAGGGGGTGTAACAAGCCCTCCCTGCTATGAAGGGTGTGCCAGCTATCATTAAGGGCTCAGGCATCGTCCCAAGATTGCCAGATACGGTACGAAGCCAGATGAGATCATGCTCTGCATCAGCCTTCCCAGGCGGCGTTTGCAGGGCCGGGTTCCCAGCAGCGTGTTTGGGAGAGGAGGGGTTGCTGGAGCCAACCTGTGCCTCCCACGTACCACTGCTGACACCGCCAGCGCGGCACAAGACATCTCTGCAATTAAGTGGGTTGTAAATGAGATGCAGACCATGGTCTAGAGCTAAATTTTACCCTGGCACAGTGAGGCAAGAGGCAGCAAGTCACTGCAGGTCCTCTGCAGCAAGGGCTGCCCGGCACACAGATGCTTTCAGTGGAAGCCAGGTCAGCCCAGGGGCTGCTCTCGCAGCTTATTATCCCCTGGAGCTGGAGCTTTTGGGAGAGCCCCAGCCCTGAGGGACACACTTCAGGGTTTTATTTGGGATGGCCAAGCAGCTGGGCACAGACAGCAGCACAACTTATTCTGCAACCTTTTGGGGTACAGCTTTGCCATCTTGCTTAGCACAAACCCCACAGGAAGACTGACATCCCCACGACGTCTCTCCCATGAATCAGGGCACCCGCTGCTCCTGGCCATGCCCTTGATGGAGATGCAGGCAAAGGAGTGTTTTCTCATGGGCTGGAGTCATGTCAATGGCCAAGTGCTCAGGGTTTAGGGCTTTATGTTGGCAGGTCCCTATCTCTGTACAAACACTCTTAGAATAACATCTCTCTGCCATGGGGACGGCACATGCCCAGGTGTGGGAAGGACCCCAGGACCGGGGATGCTGGGGGGTGGCCAGGCACAGCGGTGTAGAAGCCACTGCACCAGGCAGGAAGCACTTGCGGAGAAGGATGGGAGGGCAACGCATGGCAATGGCACCTACAACCACCGTACTCCTCCCTCCACCACTGCCGCCCCGATTAGCACACGTCCGCCCGGGGAATGAGGGGAATTAGGAGGAAAATTGCTCTGAATCACTCTGAGCCAGTTCCTTCCGCTGGCTACTCCCTCTGAGCCTGCTGCCACCACGGTGCCATCCCGCGGCAGCACGTCGCCATCCACAGCAGCGTCAGACTGGCTTTGCTGAGCTCTGGGCCTGGCTTTGCCCATGATGGCAGGTCGGCTCCTGGCCACAGGCCTCACCGGCACTCCAGGACCGACCAGTTTCACCCCACTGTGGCTCATCCCTATCAGCGTGTCTAGACTGATAACGAATGCGACGCGCGTGGTGCATCGAAGTCCCCAATTGCCACAGCGCTGGGCATTGCCCAACCCTTCCTGTGTCAGCCACAGGCCTGCTGACCCCAAGCGGAAGGGTCTGGGGGGGTGAAGGGGGTCTGCAGCAAGTGGAGGAGGTCAAGAGTGTGCAGAGGGGGTCCATGGTGAGCAGGGGGACTGAGCAGGATGGGTATGCTGGGGCTGGGCTGGGTCCCAGCTGGGAGGCACAGCTCAGCCACAGCTGGATCACATCCCCTTGTTGCAGAGTCGTTCATAAAACCCAGCCTTGGAGGTTTCAGCCCCTTTTATCCAGCTTGGGAGCCCTGGAAGGGGGTCAGCAGTGTGAGGAGCTGGTGGGACCACCCCAAGGCCATTTTGATGGGATAGAACAGGGTGACATAGTCCTTAGGCAAGGCCTAAGCTGGGATCCCTGGCAGGGTACAAGTGCAAGCTGACGACATTGCACCTCACCTGGGCAAAGCTCAGGGAGAGGGATGTGGGGTATAACCCCCCAGACAGGGAAAGGAGGAGGATTTAGCATTTATCTGTACCCAGCATTTACCTGCTGCTTTGAGCTGTACCCTGGAGGAACCACCATGCTTCTCCCTTCTCCTGCTCCCCGTAAGACACGGGTAAGGAGAACTGATGTGGTAGTGTTGAGAAAGAAGGGAGCCTTTACCGGCAAAACGATGTGATGGCTTGAGCAAGAAGGGTGTGAGAGAGGAGTTTTGGGTGTTTGCAAATCGGTGCATGTCCTCACGGTGCCAGCTTAGCCCAAAAATTCTGCTTTTTTTATGACACATAAATCAGAATATTCCTGCTTATTGCAGGCAGTGCTGGTGGTGTAGGAATAGGAGATGTGGTGAGTAGGGGGTCACAGGATGGGGCTCTGCCTGCGATCGATGGGCTCGGCCACTGTGTCCCTGGGGTGCAATCCTGGGGAACTGGCCAGGCCCACGGGTTCCCCAAGTTGCCCTGGGGCCAGTGGCTGCCCCAGCAGCCTTTGTGGAACATGCCACGAGGTGGCAGCAGGAGCCTGGCCCTCAGCTTACAGAGGCTGAATCCTGCTTTATAATCTGGGGGTGAAGGCAGGTGGGGCTGGGGGCTGCCCCCCTCCTGTTCTGTGGTGCTGGAACAGCAAAGCTGGAGAAACCCAATTGCCATCCTCATCCCTGAATGGGCAGCACAGCTGTGGGCACAGCGCAGGTGGGGTGCAGCCAACACCTTCTTGCTTACATTGTTTTGGGGTCTCTGTTCAGGAGCTGTGAGCTCTGTTGGGGTGAAAGGATGAATACGGATCTGGGGACCCCTCTGCGATTACAGGAGGCCCCAGTGATCACCTCTGCTTGGTCACAGCCGCGTCCTGGTGCTGTTGTGCTCAGGGTGTGTGGTGGCTTGTTCTTTGCCACCTCCGGTGTGATGGTCCAACAGCCCCAGTGGGTGACACAACAGGAGTCCCTCACCCCGGGTTTCAGGGGACTGTGAAGTCCCGCGGTGTTGGCAAATATCCTGTTGCATCAGCACCAGGAGCTTCGAGGCTGGTTCCTGCCTGGATGCTGGGGGAAGGTCCCAGGGTGGTTTGTGGGTGCTCCTAGCACCCAGATTTGTGTGCGAGGCCCCTCTGCTGCAGAGAACAGAAGGGCTGACCACCCTCAGCAGGTGCTGAGCTCCTGAAAAGCTGATCTGCTGCAAATGGGACCTGAGCAACTGTTGTCCTGAAAGCTGGGTGTGTCCCTGTGGGCCAGCCCTGGGGACAGCTTGGTTCTTCTGCCCAGGCAGGGTGGTGGCAATGAACCAGCTCCACACTCTCCCTTGGGTGTGGGGCTCTTACCTGCTCCAGAGACCCTAAAGTGCTGTAGGATGGGGTGCCTGATCCGTTTTGGGGTGTGGGATTGAGTGCTGGGTGCAGGATTTGGCTCCAAAGGGGACCTGCCACCCTGTGCAGGCTCAGGCAGAGCTGAGCGGACTCTGGTCCCTGCAGCAGATTTTGTCCTGTGAGAAGGTGATTGATGCTTCAGATGTCAAAACTGACTCCAAAGGAAGCTGAAGCAACCTGGCCAGCGGCGGTGAAGCAAACTTGTGGCACTCTTGTGTTAACCAGGGGCTTGCTTCAGTGCTGCCAGTTTGGGGAAGTTTGTGGCAGGTTCCTTCACAGAACAGGGTGATTTCAGGGCTTTGACTCACCCTTAGGAAATCACAACTGTTCCTTTTTCTCCCCCTCTAAAAGACATTTGCAAATCAGTAGCCAGGCTCTGGGCATGCACGGTGGGAGGCTGCTCAGCAGCATCGGAGGCGTTTCCAGCCACCCACTCTGGAAAGCAGCTATTAATAACGGACACCTCAGGGCAAACTCAGGATGCTCTGAGTGAGAGGTTTGGGTTCTCGATTCTCATCCACACAAAACCCAGTGTCTGGACCTTGTTGCGGGCTGTAACACTAAAACTAAACACTTCCAGTCCCATGCTGGGGCTCTGCAGAGCAAAAGTGCCCTAAAAAAGGTGCTGCTCCAGAAAAGAGTTCTCATTCACCCCCATTCTTCCTTCCAGCTCTCGCCTACCACCACAGCTCAGTCCTAGGAGACATGTAGAGTGTTTTCAGGCCAAAACAGGCTTTTTTTTCTAGTTGAAAATGCAAAGACCTGTCAAATTATACCGCCTTCCCTGACCTGTGGAGCACATTATAATATAAGGAGTATTGTGAGCACCCGCTGCAATTGAACCCTGCTCTCCCCAGGCATCCACCTCGCCCCTGAGAACCTGTAGCCTGTCTCCAAGGTGGATCTGCCTAGTTTAAAGCCACACTGGGGGAGAGCAAGGTGCAGGACTTGCCTCGAGGAAAACCCACGTGGACACACAGAAGAGCTTTGACAGCCTCAGGGCAAATCTTTATTTGGCAGCAAAACCATCAAACTTGAAGGAAGGAAAGGAGGGAGGTGGGTGGAGAGGGATGGAGGGGAGAAAAACAGGGGCTACAGCGCTGCCTTCGGCTGGGGACCACAGCCCGCCTCAGTGGTGGTGTTGGTGCTGGTGTTTGTGCTGGTGTTGCTGGTCCTCAACTTCGTGGAGGTGTTCGTGGGTGGCGATGGTCACACGGATGATCAGCAACATCGCCTCGCAGAAGCTGATCTGCGCGTCCTTGTTGATATCAAGGTCCTTCATGATTTCGTCGATGGTGGCCTTGTTCTTCACGTGCTGCAAAGGAAGGGACAGGGTGAGGGTAAAGTCCTGTCCATCACAGCTCGAACCTTTCCCCGGCCTCGCTGGGACCCTCACAGATGCCAGGTCCCCAGTAGCTGGGTGCTATGAGTGGTTCCATCCCTGTGTTGTTGTCACCCATTGCTTTGGGTACAACAATGATTCACCCGTGGCAATAAAGCAATCGGAGAGCAACAGGCCAGCATCACTGCAGGGACACCACGCGGTGCGGAGACCGATGCAGGCAGCAGCGTTACGTCAGCCACAAACTTCTCCTTTAGCATGTTGGATTAAAAACACTTCACCTTCTGCTTTAGCAAAGTGAGTTACAAAAAAATTGTTTTTTTGGCTGATATTTCTGACTTCATAGCTCCTAGATGGCAAAGGAACTCTTGGGCAATGCGATACTGATTTTTGCAGATAAGGCGATGAGGGTAAATACCTGGCTGTGGGTTCACCCAGACCTGTGTGGGTTTCCTTCAGCTGTCTATATGGAGCATGTTTGGAAAGTGGCAATAGGACAGTGTTGGGGCAGGAGAGCAGAGTGGGAAGGGGGTGAATTCAGATGCTGGAGAAATTCAGGCAATAGGGTCCCACCCCACTCCCTCCCCATGTAGGCCATGAGAAACCCTGTGTTGACTCCACTCACCTTCAGGTAGTTTGCAAGCTGCTTCTCAATCAGGAGCTTCAGCTCCTTCCTGGTCAGGGTGTCTTTGTCCCCCTCCTGTCTCGAGTACTGGTGGAAGACATCAATGATGACATCCATGGCCTTCTCCAGCTCGGAGAGCGGTTCCTGGGTCTGGGAGGTCTGGAAGAGAAACAATTACACTGAATAATGTCAGAAGCCACAAGAGATGGGGAAGTCTGATGTAAACCAGAGAGGCTCCGGTACAGCCACCTGCTTCACACCAGATGAGGATGCAGCCTGGTTTTTTGTTCAGTCATTCTTTTTGGGGGGATAAATTTGAGCTGTTAGTTTTGAGTTTTCTCTTCTGCAAGCCAAAGGAGACCAAAGGGGGTTGCAGCCTTTGTCTGCTTCTGCTCTGGGATGTGCAACTACAGATAATAGCTGAGCTGATTTCCCCCCTCCATGTGCCTTCTGTAAGTCAGGTGCTGTTGGAGCGAGGCTCCAAAATAGCTGACACTGCAAAAACCTCTGTAGAGATACAGGGTGTGAGATCTGATGTCCAGGAGCCCCTTCAGTGGTCAGCCTGTGCTGTGGGGAACCTCTTCCAGGAGGAGACATCTCGCCTTGTGGTTTGTGCTCGGATGAGCCTGAATGGAGATAATTATCCTCTGCCAACATCTGATGGCAGCTCACACGGCAAGGAGAGGCTCCCCAAGGGTCCTTGTACCTCTGATGGCCCAACCGACACCTGGAAAAGAGCACGGAGACCTTAAATGCCCATGTCATCATCAGACTTGCCTTGCTCATCTTGACAAAGTAGCGAGATCCCCTCAGGCTGGAGCGGGGCTGGTCCTGAGCACGGCACCTCTTATAGCCTGGCCATCCGCCTGTGCCACTCCACCGGTTGTGAAATGTCTCTGTTTCATCCAATTCCAGTCCATCTTCATGACATACTTGTGCATTGCTTAAGGCTCTGGGGTAGTTCCTTAAAAGGGGTCTCTGTGGCTTTTCCCGCAAGGTCAGTGTCATGTACTCTGGCAGGGAGGTGGCCAGGGCATGGCCATGTCCCCGCAGCTGGGTCCCCTTTATCCCCTCCACCTGGCTATTGGGGCTGCAATTCTCCATCATCTCCCAACAGAAGTCCATTCCCTGTGACTTCTTCAATTCCACCTGCTTTACTCTCCTCCACAGGGGTGTCTTTCCATGCCATGAGGCAAACGAGACACACATCATCATGCCTGCTCTTCTCCAATGAGCCACCACTGCTTGGCCCCGCAGCATCCCCATCCCTGCAGACCTGGCGCACACAAGCACCACGTGGTCCTGTGCACCCAAAAGCATCCCACTGTCCCTGGGATGTCATGGGACAGCATGGCCAGGGTTGTCCATGTGACGTGGGGACAGGGATGGAGCTGGTGCTGAGGGCAGTGCCCCAGCGCTGGGGGACCATCCCCTGCCTGCAGCAAACAGCTCTTTATGAAAGACAAATAATACGGGGTGGGGCTCCAGGAACTTCATTTCATCTCCTCAGGTTAGCAGCAGCCTGTGCCAAGGGTGGTTTCTCCCCACCCAAGGTATGCTCTGAGCTGTGGAGACCAGGTGTGGCTGAAAGGTGTATTTTTACTTTAGGACTGTGTCCTCACTTTGTGGCTTCTTTTTTTTGTTGTTGCTTCTCAGTGTTGCAGAGACCCAGAGCAGGCGCTTTGGCTCAGAGCAGCTAAGACCAGGAGCAAAACGAGATTTTCCAGTGCTTCTTCATTAAAACGCTCTGTCTGCTGGTTCAGCTGACTCGTTTTGGGGTTTGTTTAACCTGCTGAACATGATACTAATCTCAGACACAAAGTGGAGGCCAAAATGGGGCCATGGACAGGCCCGGGGCGAGCTCCAGGAGCTCCAGATGAGCTGACACGGGGCAGCACCATGCAGGGAGCTGCTGGGGGATGCGGCCCCAATCCACCCGGACCCCAGATCCTCACTGGGGGGGTGCTCTGCATTTCACAACAGGAGGGCTTTGATGCACCAAACAGCTGGAGAAGGGCCGGGGCGTTACACAACAGGGTGTCAGGGACCATCCGCTCAGTTGCAGAATTTTGTAGCAATTTCAGGAAACCATACTTTTGGTCATTTTATCACCCTGGAGGTGGGGAAGAGCAAGGATGGGTTACAGGGTGTGGGTGGGCCAGCAGTTTCTGAAGAGGGGTGGTGGCTAGACCCTCAGATGTGCCCACCAGGCAGCAGGGATGAGACCCCAGGTACCTGGCTTTTTAATGCCAGTGCAGTCACTAAGGTGACCAGGGAGCCTGGGTATTGCTCAGGGTCACCAAAACATGTCCGAGCACAACTTTTTGCCTGGCTCTGCAGGTGTCCTTGCAGGGGGACCCTCCCTGTCCAGCCGTGCCCGTAAGCCATGCCAAAGTGGCTGCAGCAAGTGGCAATCCTGGCCCCAAGGCCACCGGGGTTGAGCCAACATCTGCTTGCTGGAGATGCAGAGGCTAAGGAGCGGGAAACAGGTGGCTCGCAAGCAGCCCAGTAGCCATGGCAAGCAGAAGATCTGCTTCAAGGTGACTGGGGTTGGTTGTGCTCTGAGGACCTGAGCCCTGGCAGAGCACCCCATGCTTGACAATGGTTGCAAAACTCTTTCAAAATCCACATTTACAGGCAAGGGGCTGGCTGATGCAGGAAGAGGGCATGGCAGGGTTTGTCACTATGTGGTTTGTTGTGTTTCACAGCAGGTTTTAGCCCAGGATCAGGATAGGACATATGTTGTGGTTGCTAGACGTGGTTTTAGCTTGGGGAAGCCAGGGGATGCACTCTGAGCCCTGGCTTCTGAGCACCCTTGGGCGTTATCAGACCAGCGATGCTCTAGCTGTGACCTGGCGTGAGCAGCCACCAACCAGAGCTGGGGCGGCCTGGAGGTTTTCCCACCCTAGAGCTGCAGGGGAAAGGATGTCCCAGACCTTTAGCTCGAGCCAAAAAACATTCACATGTGTCTCAGTCATATCAAACAGCTACAAACTCAGCTGCTTAGCAGGCACCGCCTTGGTCCAGCCCAAAGTGTGCCAAGAGCCAGGCACGGCATAACTGCTGCAGGGTGCTGGACCCTCTCCAAGCCCTCCTGGAGCTCTGGCAGGTTGCAGGGCTGGATCTGGCCATTGCACTTGCCCTTCCTGCCTGTGCTGCAACGTGCAAAGTGTTGCTCTTTCTTATGCTGGGACAGATGCTTGCTCAGGCCCATGTGGTCGTTGTACCTGAGCATTCAGTGAAGGAAAGAGCTGGATTACAGTGTATTTAGTACCCAGAAAATGTTTGCTGGTGCTGCAAGACATCTCCCAGATGGCTCAGTCAAGTACAAGATCCTTGTGCCCTGCTGGAGCTTGTCAGGGTTTTGGTGAGAATATTTTACTGGTGGAAAACTCTGAGATGGAAACCATCCGGGCGTTCCATCTTGGCTGGGTAACAAGTGATTCAGCAGGGTTAGGAGGGAGCACTCTGGGTGACTTGTCTGTGTGGGAAAACTCTGAAACTTGAGATTTCATTGGGATTTAGGGAGAAAATTTTAAATCTCAGAATTTCCCACGGACTAGAAGTTATATATACAGATAGTAACTTCTGTGTATATTTTTTTCCTAAGAGCACCCTGGCTTGTTCTTGTGGTAAAGGCTGTGTTCTGTTGGGAACTGCTGTTGTCATGGATATTAATGCATTTTTCCTGCTCACGGGTGATTCTGCATCCAGACGATGCACTTGGCACCACCAAGGGGAAAAAGCTGAGTGAGGATGGGCAAAACAGGAGGATTTTCCCCAAGCTAGGCTGTCTCTGCTCTCCCTGTCTCTACAGAAAACTTCCTCTGCCAGGAGAAAAACCTCTAACACAACTACTATATGTTGCAGCTGATGGTTAAAACCCTTGCAGAGCTCAGGCAGTGTTTTGCACTGGTCTTCTGGTCATTAATACCCTCCTAGCCCATAAATCCAGCCCTTGTGGCTTGGACCAGTCACTGAGCAACACAGCTCTCGCCCTTTCACATCTCGATCGTAAGTCTCTACCTTGACAGGTTTTTGGGGTGCCTCATTTAGGCAAGCCCCTATGCCCCAGCTCCAACAGGACCATGCATTTGCTGCAGCTGGCGCCCACCCTCCCCGTCCATGAGGCGGATGCAAAAGGGAGTGCTGAGATAGGAAGGACTCAGTGAACTTCAAGTGATGCTTTATTGTCTCACAAGCACGAGTGATTCAAGCAGGCAGAAAGCAGCCAGAGCCCAATTCCTATAAGCAACCTCTCTTGAGTTTTTCATGGGCCGTGCGTTGAGACTCAATCCTTGTCTGGTGTACAGCGGTCATCCTTGTGGATGATGCGATGGGCATCATCGGCCACGTTAGCCAAGACGATGGTGAACTCCTCAAAAGTCAGGTCTTTGTCCTTATTTAAGTCTGTCTCTTTGAAGAGCTTCTCCATGTATTTGGGGTTGTTCCTGCCCTGAAATTGGGGGACAGGACATGTGTTAGCCTTCCCCCTCCCTGGGCTGCACACCCACGGGTGGAAACCGAGTCAACTTTATTCTTGTATGCCCTGGGAAGTGTTTGGAAGCTGCAGGATCACTGTGACCCTTTCCTACCTTGCAGTTAAGCCCTAGTTAAAATCCCAGATAGGCAGGCTCTTGTCCTAAGCCCCTTTGGGCAGTGGCAGGAGGGATGAGCACACGTGGTCTCACAGCACATGGACAAGCTGGGTCTGAGCACAGAAACACACTCTGTGGACCACAGCCATGGTGGGGACTGCACCCTATTCCCCCAGGACCATACCTAGAGGCAACCTCAGCCACATCCCCCCCACAACCCCCCAAGGAGAGCATCCCTCCAGGGAGCACAACACAGCTCCTGTGGCACTCACGCAAGCTTTCAGGAAGGTCGGTGCCTGCTCAGTCAGCAGCGTCTTGAAGTCATTGAAGTTGAGGCAGTCGAGCTCGCCCTCCCGGATGCTATAACGGTGGTAGACATCCACAATGGTTTTCAGGGCCATCTCCAGTGTGCAGTTTCCAGGGAATTGCCGAGTCTCGTGATGGGCGGTTGTGGGCTGGGTCCTTACAGACATGGCTGAGCTCTTGAGGTAATGCAGAAACTGTGGGGGGAAACCTCAAAGCCATGAGATGCATCCAAAATCAGGCACCCCATGCCATGCTCTTGGCCCTCACCCAGGCACCCCAAGGGGCTTGAGCTGCACCTCCCCAGCCTAGCAGCAGATCTGCACCAGGAGACTTATCTCGCCAGGGCTGAGCAGTGCCCAGCGTGCCCAGGGGCAGTCGGCAGCTCCTCGGCGCTGAGCAGGTAATAGGTGGTTTTAGGAATATTGCAGTTTTACAGCATCGCCCAACTGCCTCCAATTTTAGCTTCACCTAAGAAGCAGCTTGTTCTTACTGACCTGGAGGCATTTGTCAGGCAAGTCAGACAAACCCATCAGGTTGTAGCCGCGTTATCTCTACCTACCCACAGACAGCAAGGATGACTTCTAGGCAGGGAGCACGGTTCAGGGACGGGCTCCATTGCAGCCTCTGCCTGACCTCCTCCTCCATCTGCGAATCTCCCTCCTCTTTGGGCTACAAACCTTTTTCACCACAGACACCACAGAGACCCTGCTCTCTGCAGGGTGCCACCATGCAGGTGACACCCCCAAAGGTCTCTCTCCTTGCCAGTGGAAACAGTTGCACCTCCGGTAAAGATGGCACAGAAATGCCATTAAATTATACTGGTCTTTTTGTAGCCAAAACCAGCCTCCTACCCTGCCCCAAGTAGAAAGCATCACCCTGGAATAAAACAGGCATGGCATCTTCAAAATAACTTCTCCCTCATCTTATTTCCTGCAAGAACCATTGCAGTGTTACTTACCCTTTTCTCCAAGGAGGGTTTGCAGCGGATGGGTCTGTTGAAGTGATCCGAGAGCCTGGGTAGCCCTTTTATAGATGTCTGAGATCCTCTTTCATCAGAGATGGTGACACACCTGCTGCAAGCAACAGCTTGAGTTAGCATTTCCCGCACCTGGAAATTGCAAGGTGGGAACTTCTGAACCCCTCCCGGTCTCATACCTCTGCACATAGTTCCTGGTTGCACCCACCGGGCTTTGGAAATGCTGTCCTTCCACCCCGCCGTCACCTCTGACAGGGCTGAGCCGCTCGTGTGCGGGGCAAAGAATGGGAAAAACACTGGACGTACCGCCACACCTCAACGTGAGCGTAAAGGGCACGTCCATCTCGGCAGAACTTGACAAAACTTTGCAAGTTTTGCAACGTGCTGAAAATTTTGCACGTTCTCATGCCGGTGTAGAAGAAAGATGGGTTGTTTGAGAGAGACACGGATAACTTTGTCCCTTGGTTGTTTTTAATGTGATCTCTCTGCTTTCTACTATATTAACTGGTTGGACACTAGCAAAGATGAAGGCAGCATCTGCCTTTTAATAAATTGTTTTCCACAGTATTGTCCATTACTTTCTATTTTGACACCACTTGTACCAGACCTTTCCTCTTGCTCCTGAAACTTTGTGGAGGAAACTGGGCATAAAACACGAAGAAAATTTGAGATCAGTGTCTTTACCGGTTGGAGCATTAACTAGCAAGTGTTTTGCAACTGTCACCTCTGTGCCACCCATCTTGCGTTAGCAGAACAGGTACTAGAAGAATTAAGAGATTATCAAAAGATGTAAAAATAAGACACTAGATTCCAGGAAGAGGGTAGGTGCAGAAAAACAAAAGGGTAACCATTCCTGTTTGAGGATGCTTCTTGCATATCCTGAAGGCAGTATCAAGAACTGTTGCATGAGTTTTATTCTGGTATCCCTGACTCATTTTATTGCTTTTTTTGTTTTCCTGCTCTACTCATTAGTGACTGACAACAATCCAAAACTACATCCTCATTCCCCAGCTGGCCTTGCGAAGCATGGGCCAAGCCCGGGTTTTGCCCTGTGCACTTGTACAGTCCCCACGCAGACACACCTGTGGGCTCTGAATTCCCGTCTTTCCCGGACGTGTTCCCCAAAACATGCAGGGGAGGCAGCCCGGGATGCCCAGCCCCGCAAGGATGGTGATGCCCAACTGACACCCACGTGCAGGACAGTGAATAATGTCTGTTTCTGGGGGACAAGGGCTGCTCCCCAATGGCAAAATTGTGGAGCCAGAGAGTGATCGGCTGTGTCACCGAGTGCAAATAACCACACCATAGCCCCGTGCTTCCTTTCGCAGCTTGGTTTCACGTGGGACACGCTTCTGGTTTCAGCTGATACTGGGAATGTTGGGGTGTCCTAAGCCTGGGAGTTTTCCACTCAGTGCACAGTCACTGGCAGGTACGGGAGCTCTTTTCTGCTCATGTATCTGCTCCCCAGGAGCCTGCGGTGGATTTCAAATGTGCTGTGACCTGTCAGGTTGTTGCCCCATACTAGCAAAACCACTCAACTTTATTGTGTAGAGTTAACACCAGCTTTCCAGAGCCCCTCAGCCTCATCCTGTGTTGTGTCAGGGCTTGCAAGATAAGCGTTGGTTGCTTTGCGGGTTTGCACGCACCCCCAGGATGCTGCACCCCCAGGTCTGGAGCTGGGTCTCGGCAGTCACCTGGGGAAGCAGCCCCTGGCTGTGCTTCACCCCTGGCATGTTCTGGAGCTGGTGCAAAAAGGGACCGGGACAAGCAGGGCTGAGGACGCTCTTGTGCAGTCACCGGCTGCCCCTACCCAGGAACCTCCGCAGCGTGATGAGGTGCTGTGCACCTCTCTGTCTGCTGAGGTGAAGGGTGCTGGGGCCACCCACCCTGTGCAGGGAACCCGATGAGACTGGGGAAGGCAGTGGGAGCGTGCCGGGATCCGACACGCTTCAGGACGGGGAGCTCCCCCAGCCTGCGCTGCTCAGCTGGGACCCAGCAGCACTGTTGTCCTGGCTCCCCGCCATGCAGGGAGCAGGGCTCCCCCCTCCTGCCTTCCCTTTCCCATTGCTCCTCCAGTTCAATCTGTGTTTAACCCCCCCAGCCACGGGCTGGGTACATGTTGCATCCTCCCTGGAGACAACAGGACACAATACAGATGCATTAGGTGCTTAAAGAAATTTTATTTCAGTGCCATAGGCAGAAGCAGATGACAAAGTTTTGGTTACAGGTTTGTGCTTGTGGACAAACAGAAGGGATGATGCTGCTGGAAGAGCACGAGCCCGTGGGCAAAATTACCCTGGAAACCGCTTCACTTGCGGGGACCATGGCCGTGGTCATGGCCGTGGTCATGGCCGTGGTCGTGGCCATGATCATGGCCATGGTCGTGGCCATGGTCATGGCCATGACCAGCACCTGGATGCTTGTGGGACCTGTTGTGAGCATCAATGGCTACAAGACTCAGCGTGCTCAGGAACTCGGTGAACTTCAGGCGACCATCATGGTTCCCGTCTGCTCTGGTGAAGAGCGTGTTTATGTAATCATCAGTGGATGTGTTAGGCTGCAGCAGGAAAAACATAGAAAAGAGTCAGCCAGAAGCACAGCAGGGTTCGGGGTCACCTGCCAGCCCGCAGCTACGGCAAGAGGCTCACCCAGCAAGGATTGCATGGTTTCAGGGAAATCCTAATAAAAAACCTCCCTCCCCTTTGGGAGCCTCTCAGCCACTCCCATGCCCCAAGAAGGCTGCCACTCCTTCAAGCTCTCTCCAGTGTTCGGAGAGCTGGGCCATGCTCGGCTCTTACCGGCACGGTGTTGGAGATGAAGGGTTTGGCGGTCTCCTTCAGCAGCTCCGAGAACTCGTCCCTGCTCAGGTAGTCATCTATGGGGTTCTTGATGGCGTACTGGTGGTAGATGTTGATGATGCACTCCAAGGCGAGCTCCAGGTCAGTTTTCATCTTGCTAGGAAGGGACAGGCACAAAAGGTTAAACCCTATCGGAGGAGAAGGATTGTCCTCTCCTCCGGGAGCCCCAGCTGGGCTCCAGCTGCCCAGTTGGGGTCAGGCTCATCCCAGTGACACTTCCAGCAGCACGAAGCCTGAAGTCACCGTTTGACAAGGACCTACTTACTACGAGCAGTGCTGGGGCTGACTTCTGCAGACGATGGGGCTCGGGAGGAGAGGAGCGGGCAGGAGCAGTGACGGTGTTCTGGAGGTGAGGTCTCTTTTATAGTCTCCCTGAGCTATGATTTGTGACACCCTCAAATTTCCTTCGGGGCAATAACCCCAGGAATTGTGCAAGGCTACACAGCACGCCCAGGCGGCAATTTCTTACCTGGCTCCAGGAACTGACTGCTCCCACTGTTAACGAGGGAGGGGACACCCCAAACTCGTTAAGACAAAACAAGGAAACACCAAAAGAGACATTTGCAGGGAGCCAGCATTGTGGGCCAGTGATGGAGCAGGGTCTTTCCCAGGAGCCGAGAAGTTCCTGCAAAGTTTGAGGGTGTTTGTAGAGATGGTGAAAGAGGAATTTTTTCCAGATCACATGACAGGTGCTGGGTGAGGGTCTCCAGTGGGATGATGCTGGTTTTTCCCAATGGGAGATGTGGTTCATCACTCCTGTATCTGCCCTGACACTGTTGAATTTGGCTGGAGGTGTGGTCTCTGCCCACAGCACGCTGCTGCACAGGTGCTAGGGGATGGCCAATGCATCCCACCACCCTGTCACCCCTCCAAAATCATGAACAACATTACTCCCGAATCATTTCCTAGCAGCTATTTGGGGAGCCAAGAAAGACATTACAAATCTGGGCACGCCAGAGTGCCGGAAACCTGCCAGCCAGTCTCAGGAGGTGGCATTTCCCGGCAGCTGTAATTGCTGCCTGATAATAACTGAGGACATTGGCAACCGCTGCCCTTTCCCGGTGTCGGGTGGGTGCTGCCACATGCAAGAGATCCCATGATGTTCCTAGTGCCTGGTACAGGCTGCTGAATTCCGTGTGTCTTGGGGGAAAGACAGTCTGAGGGGGGCTGGTGAGGAGCCTCTGTCTGAGGATCCCCAAGCCCTTCACCCCAAGTCCATGCTTGGTGGGACTGGCACAGCAAAAAGCCCGTGCTAGCCACTAAGGTTTCTAGGAGATGGGAAGGACGGCAGTGTCGAAACATCCCCCTGTCAGTCTGCTTATCCAGGAGCACGAGGAACTGGTGCCAGAAAAAGCTAAAATTGCAAAAGAGTGAAACAAAGGGACAGGTTGTGTGATGGAGATGGGCGCGTCCTCCCCAGGAAGGGGAGCCACGCAGGGCTGATCAGCAGGACACAGGTGCACCGTCAGCAAGACGTGACGGGACACGCGTAGGGAGGTGTGAAAGGGTGTGTCTGTGCCACGTGGGGAGGTGGAGGAGACACGCATGCACCGTGGGGCAGGCAAGAAGGGACAGGAATGCACCGTGGGTCTTCACGCTGCCATTTGCTGCCCAGCCTGCCACGGCAGCCACGTGCCCACTCACAGGAGCTCCCGGTACGGGTCGTGCCGTGGCAGACCACGTTCCGCTGCTAGAGCCACTGTGGAGTGTTGGTACCTGCTCCGTGGTCGACTGCAGCCACGGGGCTGGGAATGTTGGTGCCCCAGGGACGGGGCCCATACAGCCCTGAGGGCGCGGTGGCAGGGTGGTGACAGGGGTGTGGATGGATGCAGGCGGGCTGGGATGCCTGCGAACAGCATCATGTCAGCTTCAAATATTCACAAAAAGGGCCAAGGGCGTGCAGGGGGGTCCCTTTCACCTGCCTCTGCGATGTGAGTGCAGTGCAGCCACGTTCTCGGGTGTTTCACTGAGCTTGGAGGGACGGGTGCTTTGTTTTTTACCTAATATTGATGTTTGGGTGGGTGCTGGATCTCAGAAGCTGGGGTTTGTGGAACAACCCCTACATTCTCCGTTTAGGGAAGCAGGAGGATGAGCTTCAACCCCAGTCTCCTGGCAAACCAGCCCTTGCAAAGCCGAGGGTGCAGTGCCTGGGTGGGTGTCCCCGGCAGAGCATCACCAGCACCCAACAGGATCCATCTGCCGGGACATGAGCACTGGGTGCAACCCTTGGCCACGCCCCACCCACCCCCAAGCAAGAGACAAAACAGTGCCATCCATGACGTTTTAATTTATTTAAGGTTTATTTAAGTTCAAAAATGACCAGAAACACAGCAACAGAACTTTACAATGGGACATTACAAAAAACTTTACAAAAGGTCCTTACAAAAGGACCCCGAAAGGCCCCTTGGGGCCCCTTGTCCCAATGGCTGGCCCAGCTCTGCATTTTTGTATTCCTACAGAGCGTTGTTGCAGATCATGGCCAGGGCCCTCAGGAAGGGAGATAAATTCCTTTTACTCCTAAAATTCACTTCCTTGTCTTTGTTATAGTCCAGGTCCAGTCCACGTCACAGCTGTGGTCAGCATGGGGGCAGAGGGGAGCTCAGCAAGTGGGCGGGAGCTGATCCAGCTGTGGGGCAAGGAGCAGGGAGCACCTGGGGCATCGCTCCCTCTCCGCCCCGGGGGATGCTCTGCAGCCCTCCAGCCTGCTCTGGTGCCAGCAGGGCCAGAGGGGGCAAAGCCCCTCCAGACCCAGCTCAGCGCAGCCCCCAGAATCTGGCCCCGAGCGGGCAGGGGGCTGCCACACACCCCCACCATTGTGCCACCCTGGGGTGTTGAATCAGCTGGGGCTGGTGACTGCAGGGTGACTCACCGGACGCAGCCCAAATGTGGCTCCCAGTTGCCTCCACATGTAGCCCCAGGGCTGGCGGAGGGGGCATCCGGTGGGGGGGCAAAGCTGGGGCTGGATGAAGCGAAGCCATTGTGGCATCTCCGCTCACCGGTTGTCTCTGGAAGCAGCCCCGAGCTGACTGACGAAGGTCTGGCTCCCAGCGGGGTGCGGGGGATGGACATCCACATCTGGAAGGGGCATGCTACACATCTGGAGCCCAGCACGCAAGGCCAGGTTGGCTCCAGCTGTTCAGTGGGGGGAAAAGGGGATCAGGGGAAGGAAATGGAGACTTACAGGCATGAGCCAGACAGGCTCTGGTGCAGGGAGCGGGGGCTGTGGCTGCGTGGCTCCTCGCATTTGTAGCCACGGGCTGAGTCCTCCCATGCTGGCGGCCCGGTAGGGCTGGCTGGGTGCGCAGGGAAGTCACTCCTCTGCACGCCATAACCCCACCCAGAGCAGGAACGCTGCTGAAACCCCGCTCCCCAGGGATTCGCTTGGGGTGGGGAAGGGACAAGGGTCCTGGGTGACTTCCCAACACGGTAGGTCCTGCCCTATGGGGCAGCAGGTGGGGGGACAGATGCTGACCCTGTGTGAGCTTAATAATTATGGCTGAAAAAAAAGGTTTGTTCACTCGTCACTGCTATCACGGCCCCGGTTGGAGGCATTAGTCCCTGCAAAAGCTCCTGCCTTGCCTTGCACGGCCACGAAGCAGTTATCGGGGCTGCAGGGTGGGGTGCTGCCGGGCAGAGCCTGCTGCTGACTCACACCAGCGTGGCCAACGGGATTCAGCCCCGCGGGCGGTTTACGAGGGCTCAGGGAACGCGGTGTCCGTGCTGCAGCACAGCAAACTCCAGCTCGGAAGCACCCTTGCTCTGCCTCCTCATCTGGTACCTGCAACACGCACACGGAAGGGAAACGGGGTTTCCCCCAGCATGACAGCACCCCTGTTCCTGGGGCAAGAAACCTCCGTTACAAAGCAGGCAGAGGATTTTGTTTAAAACAACATTTATTGAAAGAACATCAGGAAGACAGCAGGAGGGTCATGGGGGCAGCGATGCAGCCTGGGGCCGGTGCCCCATGCTCACTTCTTGCGTGGCATCTTGTCAGGGCAGTCCTGGAAGAAGTCGTTGCACATCATGGCCATGCAGGCCAGGAAGGTCACGTACTCTTGGAAATCCACCTCGCTGTCGCTGTTGCTGTCCAGGTTGCGCATGAGCTGCTGTAAACTGGCCTCACTGGTTTGTCTCTGCCCAGGGACAAGAGGAGGGTTAAAATGGGGGTTTGCATCAAGGGCCACATCCCTGAGTCCCAGCATCGCCCAAGGGACGTGGCACCCCCTGCCCCACACTTACGCTGAAGCTGGGCAGCTCCTTCATGAGCAGGTCCTTGAGCTCCTGCTTACTGAGCTTGTACTTGTCCCCCTCCTTCCCCGAGTACTTGTGGAAGGTGGCGACCATCACGGCCAGCGCCTGCTCCAGGGGACACGCCATGGGGGATGCCAGCAAGCCTGGAGGTACCAACAGCACAAGCAAGTGAGAGCAGAGTTCAGCGTCCCCAGACACCCCCCTGCTGGGGGTGCAACGGTCTCCCCCAGCTGCCCAGCCTGTACAGGCTGCTCTGCTGCCCCACTCCCAGGCATGCACCGGGACGCATCACCATCTCCTCCCTAATTTCACCCTCCCGCTAGCAGCCAGGCTGGGCGTTGCCATTTTGTCCCAGTGCTGAGTAACCTCCAAAAAAGCCACGCCGGAGGGGAGAACATGGGGGGAGGTGGCAGCCCCCTCCTGCCCGAGCCAGCGGGGAAGGGGCACACATGCTTTCCCAGCTCTCCGAGGCGAAATGCAGCCCTCGAGCTCGGCTCGCTGCGGCGGGAGCCTCACGCTCAACCCCAGGGCACAACCTCTGTAGGGGGGACCCCACTGCGGGATGGGGCAACTGCACCATCGGCAACACCTGGAGGGCATCTGGAGGGCTGGCAGGATGAGGGGGAACAGAGCATCGTAGGAAAAATATAACTCACCGACAGCTCAAACGGAACAGCCGAGGACGGGCAGGGCAGGAGGCGAGCCGGCGTCAGGCCACGGCATTTATAGCCCCGCCTGGGACACCTCCCTCGCTATCTGGGTGGGAAGGCACCAATGCTGATCCAGCGCCTGCCTGGACATTGGCTGGCACAGGAGGAGAGGAAACCCTGGGAGCAGCCCTGCCCCCCCCCAAACCATCCTGTCCCGTGTTGCCAAGGGGGCTGGTTTGCGTTAGAAAGAGCAAAATGTGCCCCCGGGGCTGGACGGGGACCACCTGGTCGAGGAGAATCCCTAAGGACAAGGGATGAAGCACGGGCAGCGGTGGGCACATCGTCCCACGACGCTGGTGCGGGGCGAGATGCCGCCGCAGGGTGGTTTTGGCAGCATCCCCAGGGATGTCTGGAGCAGCACAAACCCAAGCGGGGTTTGTCCACGGCTTTGTTTTTATGCTGGAGTTTGGGTTTGGGTGAGGTGGGTTTGTTTTTTTTTTTTTCTGTTTTTAACTCGACTGCCAGCCATTTCTCTTTCCTAACTGCGAGGGCAGTGCGTCACAACGCCCCGTTGTGTAACGGAGCACTATTTTGGAGTCTGCGTGTCCCAGGCACGTGTCAGGGAGCTGCAGGCGAAAGCCAGAAGCCGGCAGTTTGCAACTCCCTGCCGTGGGACGGGCTGGCTCTTTGCCATGGTGAAAGGGCTGACAAATACCCCGAGTGTCTCCGATCTTGGCTGAGCCCCCTCAGGACAAAGGCACCTGCTGCTGCGGAGACCAGAGTAAAAAAAAAAACAGGGGTGAAGCCCCACTGCCGGCTCCAGTTTCCTCTGATGCCCAGCAGGATGCAAAACCTCCTCAAACACCTTAAACACCTTTAAGGACCGTTTTGGCAAAAGAAACCCCCAAGCCTGAACCTCATCTCTCTGCTAGCAAGTGTAGAGCGGTGTAAATTATTGGGAGGGGGCAGAAGCTCCTGGAAGCTTTTTATAAAGACCCTGGGAAGGGGCAGAGCAAAGTCTGGAGCTGCTGGGGAGGTGTTGGAAGGATTTGGGGGCTCAGGGAGGACTTGGGGGTTCAGGGACAGGCTCTGCCAGGGGTCTGCTTTGCTATGCAAAGAGGCAGAGACTTTGTAAGGGCTTTTTGAATGTGGGGTGGTTTCTCTGGGGGTTTGGAGCCTCTGGGGAAAGATGGAGAGCAGCTGCAGCACCTTCTGCAAACCAGCCCAGACCTGCCGGGAGCTGCTGCAGCTACGGGGACGTGCTGGGGGGACGGGCAGGCCCTGTGCTTCCCAGCCAGTGCCACAGGCTGATGTGCTCAGGAAACGGTGGTTTGTCTGCAGCCCCACGGCTCTGTGGTAAACCCGGGGGGCTCAGGCTGACCTTCTCCAATGCAGACACCCAGCATGGGCTCATCCACATCCCGGCGGGGCCAGGGGTCTCCTCCAGCTGACCTCTGCAGGAACTGGGGACATGCTCTCGCTTTTGTGCTGTGCACAGACCTTGCATCTTGCTGTCTGGTTCTTCCAGACCAACTTTCTCTTCCCCAAACCCAATTCATCACCCAGGGCAGCTCCTGCCAACCTACAAACCAAGCTGGGCTCAGGGAAGTGCGTATGTTTTGAGCTGGACGTACACTGAAGCCCTCCCTGAGCCAGCAAGGACTGTTTGAGGGGGGAATGTCCGAGTACATTGCTCGGAGGCGGCGCTGAGCTGTTTTGCTCAGCCTTTTCCAAAAAATGCCTCCCGGGGCTGAGTCGCACCGTGGAAAATCCCACAGAGCTGGAGGAAGGCATGAGTCACCCAGCTGCCCGCTAACCTTTGGCGCACAAAACCCTGCTGATGCACACCCAAGGCTTTGGAAAAGCTTTTATTGAAAGCCCCGCAGTGACGCTGTGGGCCGCGGGGGTCACTTCTTGCGGGGCTGCTTGGCGGGGCCATCCTTGAAGAACTCGTTGAAGCCCATGGTGATGCAGGCCAGGAAGCAGACGTACTCCTTAAAGTCCACCTCGCTGTCCTTGTTGTGGTCCAGGTCGTTCACGAGCCTCTTGAACTCCGCCTCGTCCATTTGTTTCTGCGAGCGGGGAGAGCGCGAGGGGGGGTAAGCGGGTTTGGGGTGCACGGATGAGTGAGGTGTTTCCCCATCCAGCCCCGCTGCTCTCAAGGAAGGATGTAAAAAGCCTGGGCTTCCTTTCCCCTGCCTTGAAGGAGGGTTTTCTCTTTGTCTTTGGGAGGAGGTGGCCTTCAGAAATGCAGGTGACTTACCCTTGATCTGGGGGATGCTGGCACAGCTACAGCAAATATGCCTCTCGATCATGGAAAAATTTGGTTAAAAATTATCACTTCCCTCCTCCCAATTTAAACCACAAGCCAGAAGGGGAAGTAGGGGTTAAAAAAGGATTAAAAAAATTGAAATCGGAGCATGATTTTCTTTGCCAATCAAAATATTTCTGCGGGTATAAGGAAGCCAAGTTTCCTTTCGGTCTGAGCATGCTCCAGCTCGGGTCCCGCTGGCCTCATCCCTCCTGCTCCTTGCCCTGGAGCACGAGGTCTCAGCGTGTCGCGTGTGGGCTGCCTCCATCGTCCATGCGTTGGGGAAACGCAGACACCACCTCAGTTCAACCCGGTTTGCACCGTGCCAGGTGGAAAAACCCGAAGCTGGTTTGCTCCTGCTCCTACCACACCTCCCGCCCATGCCTGGACACCTCCGAAGGGTGCAAAGGGATGTGCCCCCCCAGCCACTTACGCTCCCAAAGACGGGCAGCTCGTTGTTCAGCAGCTCCTTGAGCTCCGCCTTGCTGAGCTTGAACTTGTCCCCTTCCTTCCCCGAGTATTTGTGGAAGGTGGTCACCATCACGGCCAGCGCCTGCTCCAGGGGACACGCCATCGCCAGCCTCCTGCACGCCTGGAGGGCAGAGCACCAGGGACGGGGTCAGGGCAGGCAACGGGGGTCCGTCCCCCCCACCCTGCCCAGATGGGTCCATGATGCTGCAGAGGGGCAGCTGCACCCCCGGAGCCTCTCGGGGAGGCATTTTGGGGTGCAGCGACTGCTGAGTGAGTTGCAGCCGGAGAGCAAAGCTGCGCAACAGGCCATGAGTGAGGAAGGGGAGCGGAGACTCACCGGGATCGGCGCAGATCAGGGAGCAGCGAGGAGCCGGGGTGCTGCAGCCGGGGCGCGATGGGCATTTATAGCCCGGCCGGGGTGGCACTGCCCAGCGCACCCCGTGCAGCCCCCTCGCCTCCAGGCTTTCCCAGCAGCTCCATGCAGGCAGTTTCGCCCGCGCCTCATTTTTGCCTAACGAACTGTGTGATCCCATTAGCGGGAGGTGGGTGGGTTTGGGTGCTGTTGGGAGGAGCTGTCAGCCCTACTGGGAAGACTGGGGACCGAGGCACAAGCCAAGGGATGGGCACAGGGACTGGGAAGGGCTGGGGCATCCCCTGGGGCTTCCCAGAGAAAGCTGGTCACCAGCTCACATCCCCACCTAAGCCATCACTGTACTGTCCCCCACACCACCAGCTCTCTGGGTGGCCCCAGTCTCCCCAAGATAAGTGCTGCCATACCAGTGACCCCAGTACGAGTGGGGCTGGGCAGGTGACAGCAGTTTTATTCGAGCCACGGGCTGGGGCTCGATGCCGGCTGACAGGGCCACGAGCCCTAGTGCAGAAGTCACTGCAGAACATGCTGAGGCAGGCCAGGAGGAGCACGTACTCCTTGAAGTCCATCGTGTTGTCCTTGTCCTCCAGGTCCTTCAGCAGCACCAAGAGCTTGTCCAGTTGTTCCTGGCACAGAGCATCAGCGGGGTTAAGGACAGCTCTCGCTGGCCACAGCACAGGTAGGCACCAACCACAAGGGGCTGTTTTGGCACATGGGGGCAACCTGTTTCAGGGAGGAGCAAGCCCTTCCCTGACCCCCACATCTTCCCCAGTGGTGGGGAGAGACATGAGGATGCCGGTGGGGCTCGGTCCTGGGTGTCCTCATGCTCACCCCCATGAAGCTGGGCAGCTCCTTCAGCTCAGGGCACTTGTCAGCCTCCTCCCCCGAGCACTCAGGGAAGGTGGCAATGCTGGAGGCCAGGGCTTGTTCCAGGGTGGTGGCCATCCTGGCAGGAGGCTGCTCCCAGGGGGGAGCGACAGCACCAATGAGGGCACCCAGTTTTTCTCTGCAAACCCCCAGTTACATTTGCATTGTCACCCATCCACAAGAGCCTGTTTGGTTTGGAGAAGGGAGCCAGGGTAAATCTAAATCCTCATCTGGAGAAACCCAAGGTGTCCTGGCCTTGAGCATCTCGAAGACAGCGAACCTTTCAGCCTCTGGTGACTGCAGGGGAAGCATGTCTTCCCTCTCCCAGAGATGTGGCAGCTGGAGAGGACCATGGGGGAACATATTTGGGGCATTTTCTGAAATCTTGCAAATCTTGCGGCACGTGGAGCCCTCGAGGCTGGTGCACCAGCAGGGCTGGGTTAGCAGCTGGCTCAGGGTGCCCGGAGCTGATCCCGTCAGGAGCACGAGGACAGGAGCGTGGGTTTGAGCTCCCTAAATTGGGGCCAGCTGCAGAGCCTGACAGCCCCGTCCCTGCTGCACGGCCCCACAGCGTCCCCCTCCCTCCCTGCCTGCCATATGGTGCCCTGCAAAGTGCCCCAGGGCTTTCCAGGAGCACCCAAGGGTGCAGCTGCGGAGCGTGGGGACACACAAACCACCCCCTGCCCACGCAGACACCCTTGCAATGCTCCCTCCGACACGCCGGTCCCCTGCACACTGGTGCACGGCAGCAGCCCCTCCCGTGCCCCCCCCCTTCCCCATGCACCCGTGTTTGCTCCAGGGAGCTCTGGGGTGTTCAGAGCCCCAGCCCGGATGCCCGGGTGCTGCGGGGGAGCGTGCACAAGGGGAGGGACATCCTGAATTGTTTCCGTGCACTGCAGCCGATCTGCATCTAGAAATGAGATGCTGGGGGCTGGTTGCCCCTCACCCTGAGGGTCCTTTCTGGAGAGATCCCAACACTCTACCCCGGATCCCATCGGATCGCTGGGATCCCGTGTGAGCAGCCGGGGACAGCGCCCAGCCGAGCCCCACTCACCCCATAAACCACGGTGTGAGTCACGAGCCCTGCCCTCGCCCAAGAAGGATTCCTCCACCGTGACTCAGCCGCAGCCCTGCCCCCCTGCACCGTCTCCCATGGGGACACCCCCAGTTTGCCCAGGACCCCCAGTGCTGCAGGGCGGGGGAAGGTGGGCTGCGTGGGCAGGGGGACAGGCAGGAGCCAGTGATGCTCCTGCATCAGGGAGGGAAGGAGCAGGGTCAGCAAGGGGGGCTGGCTGGAAGGGGATGGGGGTCCCTGCTCCAAGGTGCTGACATCCCCCCTGCCGTGGGCGTGGGGGTCACGGGGGGCCACCACGATGCTCATAGGCCTGAGGCCAAGTCCTCTCCCAGTGGAAAATCCCCAGCAGGCGCCGGAGCTGCCGGCTCGGGCTGGTTGCCAACACCGTGGGCGTCAGGAGCCCGGCTGCAGAACACTCCCCACCGAGCCCCTCCAGCGCGGGGTGTCCCAGCGCACACGGGGCCGTGAAGCTTTTCCCCATCCCCATCCCGGGTGGGGGACATAAAATACACCAAGATGCACACAGGAACTGGGGTCCCCCGAGCCGCCCCGGGGTTGGGGTTGGCCATGCCCTTACGGTGCGCGTGTGTGGGGCCGTAGTCCCAGGCTGCTCGGGACCCCTTGTGGGGACGTGGAGAGGGTTCCCCAGGACGTGCAGCAGCAGCACCCACACCCTGGGCCCCAGGCAGCGGCTTGGGGTGCTGCGGGGCCCGTGGGGTGCTGGGAGGCCACGGTGTCTGCTGACACCTCGTGGTGGCTCCATCGGCCCCAGGGAGCCCAACCCTGCGAGGCTGCAGGACTGGGACGGGCGTTATTGCCAGCCCAGGGCATGGCATGACCGTGTGGGTGGTGGGGGACAGGGCAAACCCCCTCCCTTGGCCCCCCACATCCCCTCGGTGCATTCATGCTGCGGGACAGTCCCCGAGAAGGCAGAACCTCAGCGTCACCTGTTGCTCCTCCAAACTTTATTGCTGCAATAAATAATCACGGTGGTGTTGCCCGGACAGGACCGCGCCGCTCCCAAGCCCAAAGGACCAGAGCACCAGGCAGCGCAGGCAGGGCAGACCCTTCACCAGCTTGGGCAGGGGGAAAGGCACCTTTTCCCAAGAAGATCCCCAACTTCAAGGGGGAGCTCCAAGGGGAGAGGGGATCCCGGTTGTGATGGAGTTTCTGCCAGTGGGGCTGCACCCCAGAGGTCTGAGAACAGACAGAATTCATGTCCTAGATGAGGGGAAGCCTCTCCCTTTGCTTCTTGCCCAGCAAGGACAGAGTTTGTGGAAGAGGATGAGGGCAGGAATGGCATGGTGCGGGGCAAGGAGGAGCCCCCCGAGGCTGTGATAGCCTCGCACCCTTCAGCTCCCACCCACAGGATCTTCCCGCCCTGGTGGCACCCTGGCATGGCTCGGTCGGCAAAGCCGTGGGAGACCGGGGTGCCCCGGCGCAAGCTGGGGCTCGGGGTGGGGTTTGGCAGTGGGAGAGGCGAGAAGCGGGGAGCTGTGGAGAAGCAGGGGCTGAGCCGGGGGGCCTGAGCCCGGGGGGGGGGTCCAGATGTGGCCGGCTACTTGGTGTGTTTGATGCTCTGCTCCTGCTGGCGGATGATCTGGGCGATGGGGCTGGCGATGCCGCCTATCAAGGTCCAGTACTCCTCGAAGCTGATGCGCCCGTCTTTGTTCTCATCCAGGTCACAGATGAGCTTGTCGGCCGCTCGACGGTTCCCAGTGTCCTGGGGGAGAGAGCGGAGCCGCTCAGAGCGGGTCGGCGAGGAAAGCGGGGTGCAGGGTGAGGGGGACCCCATGCAAGCGTGAGGAGCTGGTCCCCTGGCCCCACGCGCCCCGGCCTCACCGTCAGCATGTGGTTGAGCTCACAGCTCAGCATCTTGCGGAAATCCTTCTTGCTGATGCGCCGTGGCTTCTTGCAGCAGCAGCGGCGGCTCGAGTACTTGTCAAAGTTGTTCACCAGGACCTGGACGGCCCATTCCAGCTCCGTGCATTCTGCCATCACTGCCTGAGGTCACCTGCGGGGACGGGGGTCAGGGACAGGGGCTGTGGGACCCTCCACATGCTGCCAAAGCTCACGGTGCCGTCGCTCATGGGGGTCTCCACTGCCACCAGCCCTGGGGTCACCGCAGACCCTCCATGGAAAGGCAAAAAGGTGGCAGAGCCGACATACGGGGTGCTCGTCTCCCCACATGGCTGCTCATACAGGATCACCCCAAAAACCCTCCGTGCCAAGTGGCCCGGCTCCAGCACAGCACCCGCCCCACACCAGCCGCCCCGCCTGCCCCCCCGGGGCGGCCACCCCCGCGTGTGGGATGGGGCGGCAACTGTGGTGCTGGGGCCGCGGGGCTCCGCAGCGCCAGGGCCGCGGCCGCCGGTTCCCAGGGCTCATTAGGAAGGAATGGGGCTGGGAGCCGTGCGGCGGCGGCGGCAGGATGAGGGCAGGAATTACCGGCCAGCCCTCCTCTTGCTTCATGGCTCCGGGAACACCCTGGCAGGGCGCGTCTGGACCTGCCTGAGCCCCCCACAAGCCCATCCAAGGGCGTCCCCCATACCCCGGGGTCCAATCCTGCCCGCCTGCTTGATGTCTGGGGTTCCTCTCCTCGCTCCGCGGTCCCGAGGCTGCCCCAAGCCAGGAATTTCCTTCCTATGGCCGGACCCAACAGGATGGTCCCTGTCGCAGGATGCAGGCAGGGACGGAAACTGCGTCACCTTGCCTGGCCTTGGCTCTTTCCTTCCCCGTTGTGGGGAGTGGGGTGAGCTGGGCCGTGTTGCTCCCCATCGTTTTGCTGAAGCCGTGCTGATTTACACCACTCCACAGTGCAACACCGACCGTCACGGCAGCAGCAGCCGCATGGCTCTTGGAGGAAGCCAAACAGGACGGCATGCGTGGAGCCCAGAGGGGTGGCCCAGCGCTGTCCCCCGCTCTGGGGACATCATCCAGGAGGGTGTCTGCAGCCCGGCTGCTCCCTGGGAGAAGGCAGGACCTGCCTGGTGCCCCAGATTTGGCTCATGTCCCCTCTCTCTTTGCACTGATCCTCCCCAATTCAGCCCCAGGCCGAGGACGTCGGCACATCAGGGTGACAAGAGACACGAGGCTCAGCCCTGGGCTCGTCCCTGCGTGTCTCAGCATGGCTGGGCGCCCTCCTGAGCCATCCTTGTCCCCGCGGGAGCCTTCACCATGCCACAGTGCCATGGCCCAGGGCCACCCCATCCTGGGACCAGGGACCATCCCCAGTTTGCAGGACAGGACTCTGGGCACCAGGGTGGTTTTTGAACAGTCCCAGCACTGGCAGGGGGTCCTGCTGCGAGCTGCCGTGACCAGCACGGCCCCACAAGAGCCGCTCCCCAAACACCTCCAGCTCTGGCCCTTCCTCATCCCACACCATTAATTGCCAACAAAAAGTAATCAGCAGCACCTGGGCAAAGCACCCACTGCACACCCACTCCCTGCACCCACTGGGGTCCCCACATGCAGACCCCACGCCGGTGTCACCGGTCCCCCACCGGCAGCACCCAGCCCATCCTCGGGGCATCACGGCTGCTGCTTTGTCACTGACTCACCGCACCAGCCCATCTGCGACAGCCCAGCTCACCTGACCCCTCCACGTGTCCCCGGGGCCAGCCCGGGGCACAGGGACATTGTCACCCCAGTGGGACGCGGGGATGACGGCACGGCCGCAACAGAGCTGGGTGCCGGGTAGGCGGGATGGGCAGGATGGGGCTTGCTGGCTGCTCCGCTCCCACTGCCATGGTCCCCCCTCTTCTTCCACCTCTCCCTCTTCTTCCTCGCCAGCACCAGTGCCCGGAGACGGGACCCGCAGCCCAGCACAGCACGATCCCTGCCCACGGTCCCGCCATCACCAAGGGCAAAGCAGGCGGGAAATGTCCCTTTTCCGGGGGCCAGACCCCACTGGCAGCCCCATGTGCCGGGCTCCCCATAGGCAGCGAAGTTGTTGGATGCTGCCAAGCCCCGTGCCGGACCACCCGCCCCCAGCCCAGCTCGCCCTGGTGCTCCCCACACATCCAGCAGGTCCCCTCCACCCCAGCCCCGCTTGCACGGTGCTGCCAAAGGGCTCGGGGGATTTCCATCACCCAACTCGCAGCAGCACGTCCCAGAGCTGCTCCCGGTTGAATATTCCCCCCAAGGGTCCTGATGCCGACTTTCCTCGGAGCCTCACCTGGCTCCGTCTGGGGGTCCTGCTGTATCCGTCTGTCGCCGATTTGGCAGCACAGGCAGTGGGAACCGATTACACCCGCTGTCTTCTCACCTTGCACCCATACCACCGGGCCCAGTCGGGCTTTTAAAGAGGCTCCCACCCCTTCCTGACGTTCCCAGGGCGTTCCCGGGCTGAGGCTCACCTGGGAAATGGCTCCCTGTGATTGCAACACCCAGGCGGGTCGGTGCGAGCAGGGACCTGCGGCGGGCTCCAGCTCCTTCTCGGGGGCTGCTCTGTGCATGGCTGGGGGGTGATGGCAGGTGTTTGGGGAGCACCCCAGAAGGCCCCACTGTCTCGAAGGAGCGGTGGGCTCCCAGCAGTGATGGTTTATCAGGCACAGTGCAACTCCAGCCCGGTCCTGGGGTTTGCAAACCCGCCGCCATCCCGCTACGCACCGGCCAAAAGCCCAGCTCCTCCATCCCACGGAGCATCCCCACATCCCACCCTGCTCCAAACCACCCCCACGCACCCACCGCTGGCTACACCAGCCAGTTGGGTCCAGTGTGGCACAGGAGCTGCCCAGCAAGGTGGGGGATATCATTTATTTGAACCAAAAGCACTTGTTCTCAAGGGTGAAAAGGGGTTGGCATGGGTCTCTGGGAGCACAAGCACCAGCTCCAAGCAGGGCCGTATCCAGCTCTCAGCCCTCTCTAGATGCACTGGGACAGACAAGGCTCTTCTCAGCTGGTAGCTGTGCTTGTAAAGTCACATCCGTAATTAATTGTCCCAGCAAATTGTACCCCTGTATGTCTACCAGAGCGATGGCGCAGCGATGAGATGCCCAGATTAGATACGGGCGTTATTGGGAGCTGCATATTTAAGGATGCAAAGTAGGAGGTGATATATCACAGGCAGGAGCCACCTGCTCAGAGGACCTTTGGGATTCCTGCCCCGGAAAAAACGATGTGTGTCATCCCAGCTCTCTGCTGGCTTCTTCCTAATCTCGGTTAGGAGGAAGCTAAACCCATTCTCGGCCGAGATGCTCAGATGTCGTTGATGCAACATCCCAGGAGGGTGGGAATCCCTCCCCGACCCTGCAGGCAAACAGCTCACCGCTGAATCATGGGCTTTCATTCTCTCCTGTACCTGGCAGATGTCACAACCACATCCAGGCCCTTATTTTTACAAGGCATTCAGGGCGTGTGCATGTGCTCGGAGCAGCCACGTACCATCCAAACCCATCGCAAGACAGTTCCCAGACATTTTGATTGCCCTGATGAGGTCGGTCTCTCCCCTGGTCCCCACCAGCTTTGGGTCTGAAGGGTCAGGGGCAGTTTGGCTTCTCGTGGACAAGCTCTGCCCTGTGGGACCCTTTGCAGAGTTGGGGACGCTGAGCCCTGGCTTTGGGGGTCTTTGGTGGCCACCCTGGAGCCGCTGCTCCTGCACATGCTCCGGCACGAGCAAATGCATTTCTCGGCGTTTCCAGCAGCGCGGTGCCGTGCCCGCGTGGTTGGGGCTGACTCACCGAGGGGCACCGACCGCCCCGGCACGGGCTGAGCTGTTCCGACGACCTCCAAGGACCTTCCAGATACAACAGATACTTATCGAGGATGGCTCACGCCGCAGGAATTGCTGTCCTCCCGACAGTGCGACGTCACGCTGGGGAGCTGGTCACCAAACCAGAAATAGGACCCAGGAGTCCCCACTCCCAAGGCACATTCCCAGCCTGGTGCTGGGAAGAGGACCCAGGAGCCCTGGCTCCCCTTTCCCCCCCCCATCACCCCAACCATTTGACACATTTCCTGTCTCTAATTAAATCCACACCACACCTTTCTGCTTAATTTCCATGTATTTATTTCCAAGGCAGGAACAATAAATAGTCATTCTCGTTGTGAAATCCACCCCAAGGTGAGAGGAGACAGAGGGCGGCCTGTGGCCGAGCCGTGGTGTCGGTGCTGCCGCGCCAGCCGCCAGCCCAGGAGGACCTGTCGCCCTGGACCAGCCTTGAGTTTTATCACATTTCTCTGGGGTTTGGTTTGGTTTTGTTCATCTTTTTTTTTTTTTTTCCCCAGCAGCACAGAGCCTCGCAAGGTGACCCAGGTCCTGCTGAGGTGCCCACACCCTCTTTTTTTTTGGGGTCTCCGTCCCCATCGTGCTTCTGGGGCTGCCCACAGGCTCCTTTGGGGCACGGAGCTCAGCTGGAATGGCCTGGATGGCAGAAAAAAGGTGGGATAACCAGGCTCAGCAGGTGCCCTGCACCCTCCAAAGCCCATTTCTTCACCCTCCATGCGCTCAGTGCCTGAGCTAATTGCTTCATCCCAGTGAGCCACCGCTTTGTGGCATTTACTGTTTCCTAATTTGCTGTAATTAAACAGAAATCCCACACTCTCCCGGCAGAGGTGCAATCTTGCTGCTGGCCTCACAGCTCTTGGGTCTTTCTGAACCCAGGATTTCAGGGTCTCGTCCGAGCTCCCTCCAGCCCAGCACAGAGCCTCTGGGGTTCTTAGTCCGGAGACATGGCCCTGGCTTTGCTTTTGGAGTCCCCACAGTGGGGATCACCGGGCACGAGCCACCCCGGAAACTGGGCATGTGCACAGCCCCGTGCACACCCACAGCACAGTGCACACTTGCAGCATCCCTTGCACCCCCGCAGCATCCCTTGCACCCTCATGCTCTGCACTGGGGCCAGCGGGGCTCTGCAACCCAGCAGCGAGTGATGCTCAGAGCCGCGATCGCTGCAGCACCGTCCCTCCCTGACCCCCCCTTTTCCCTCGCCCACAAAGGACAAGTGAGGTCACCCCATCATGTCTGCTTTTTTTTTTTTCCAGTGTTTTCCTTTATTAATTTATACAAAAATGGTTGCAAGTGATGCAAGCTGATAACAACCCGCCACCGTCCCAGCCCCGAGCCCAGCTGCCAGCCGGGGGCCAGCATCCCTGGAGAGGGGCAGGTGGGGGAGCACCGTGCAGGCAGCACACCCCGGCATAGCACCCCAAAACCTGGGCAGGCACAAGGCACCGCAGTCCCTGCACCGGGGGAAGAGCAGGGAATACACCCAGGCCACGCACGGCCACATTGGTGCTGGCCCAGAGCCTGGGATGTCCCCAAAAGTGCTCGGAGCACGAGGCAGAACTGTGGCAAAGGAGGTCCCGTCCGGTGACAGGGCATGGGGCCGGGGGGACGAGCCCGCACATCCAAGGGCTTTTGGGGGAAAGAGCCGAGTCCCTCTCGCTGTGATGCTCCGGGGCTGGGGGACCTGCAACCGGAGGGTTTTCGGGGCCGGAGGTGGGACAACCCCGGGGGTAAAGGCTCTGGAGCAAAGGACGGAGAAAGGCGGCTCCGCAGCTGGGGCCAGGAACCCCCTTGCCACCTCCCTCCCGCCACGGCACGGGCCAGAGCTGGGGATGGGAAGGGAGGTTTCCTGACGGGAAGGAGAGCCGAGAGAGGGCAGGGATGGAGCCGGGGAGGGGGATCCCTTCGCCCCGGCCGGGGACACGAGGAGGAGATGAGCCCCGGCAGGAGCAACGCCGCGTTTTCCCAGGCGCATCCCACCGGGACCAGCAGCCTCTCGCGCTTCTCAGTGCAGAGCCTGAGGCCTCGGGCGCCTTCCCGTCCCCCGCCACCCTCTACTTCCTCCGGCAGCCCTTGGCCGCGTCCCCCATCATGTCCCAGTACTCTCCGAACTCCAGCTTGGCCTCGTCAGGGTCTCCCATGCATTCGATCTTCTCGTCCAGCGGTCCAACACACTGCAGCGGGGGCGGAAAAAAGCATCGGGGTGAGGGAGCTGCGGGGTCCCGCAGGCAGCCCGTGCCCACCCCAGCTCCCCCTGCCCACCCCCGGGCTCTGCCCTCACCTTCCCCAGGTGGGGTAGCTTCTGCACCACCAGCTCCTGCATCTCGTTGGGCGTCAAGTACTCCTTCTGCCCCTTCACTGCGTAGCAGTGGAACTGGTTGATGACGGTCTCGATGGCCCGCTCCACGTCAGTGAGCTCCTGGCAGTCCTGCGCGGGGGGAGAGAGGGTGAGCACCGGTGGGACACGGCCCCGATGGGTGGGACATTCCCCGGACGGGCAGGACAAGCCCCCCGAGGAGACACGATGCTCCCCAAGCAGATGTGCCAGTGCTCTCTTCAGATGTCCAACCCCTCCGCAATGAGGTGATAAACCTCCTGATCAACATGATACCCCTCTGTACAGACGTGAGACCCCCTCTACAGACGTGAGACCTCACCGTACAGGTGCGAGACCCCCATACAGATGCCAGACCACTCCATACAGATGTGAGACCGCGCCATACAGACATGAGGCCCCGCAGTACAGATGTTCCATCCCTCCATACAGGCCCTGCCCAGCTGCTGTACCCCCCTGACAGCTGCCGTACCCCTCCACCTCGATGTGACACCCCTCCCCACAGGCACGTCACCCCCTGTTTCTGCTTGCCCGGACTTCTCTCTGCCCGGGGCCAGCAAGGCTCAGCCACCCCGGCGTCTCCAGGCGCTACACCCACGGCGCGGGGGCCGCCGCGGCCGTCCGGACTGGTTCTTCCTCTCCTTTGCACAAGCGGCGGATGGCGGCATGAGTCAGTGCCCAGGACGACGCGGGCGCCCGCCGGGATGGAGCTTGGCGGCAGCAGGAGCCCCTCTCCCTCCCCAGCGGGGCTGCAGCCCCCTTCCCTGCTGGGGTGGGGGGCAGAGACTGGCCCGACCCACACGCCTGGCTCCCCGGCCACTCGTGCTAATTAGCCAAAGCTGCATTTGAAGGGAAACGATGGTGATTCACTCAGCATCTGCGGTTTCCCCTTGAAACACTATTAAACCACATCAGGCGATGCCTATTAGGAAGAACCCAGCAATCTTCAGAGCCTCAGCCCGGCACCCCGGCTCAGCCAGCCAGGGCCAAATCCTCCGCAGGTGCAAAGGAGCACAGGGTGGGCACCTCCCGATTGAAAGCCGAGGAAAACAGGAGACTTTCTGCTGTTGAGCATCCTTGGAGAGGTTGCAAGGAACAAGTGCAGCTCCCGAAGGTGAGCTGGAGAGGTTGCAAGGAGCTGGAGAAATCTGCCTGGTTCCCCCGAGCTTTCAAGCAGCTCCAAGCCTGCAGCACCAGATCCCCCTGCCCAGCGCCAGGGCAGCGTCGCCGAACCCCAAAACAGCCCCCCCGGCTCCTCCGCTGGAGTCTGGCTCCAGGATGGAGCTGGCCCAGCCGTGCTGCTCTGAGTCACCCCATGCCCGGGGCTGTGCTCCGAGGAACGGGGCCGTGCGGGGTCACCCCTGCGCCCCACACCCCGCCAGGGGTCCCGGCCCTCCCGGTGCCGCAGCGTCGCTCAGGGACCTTGCGCTTCTTGCGGCAGTTGCACTGGCCCATGCTGCTCCTCGTGGGGTCTGTAGGTCCTTGGTGGCAGCAGCGGTGGGACTGTCCTCGACGACGGGGTCTTGAGGAGCTGGCGGGGGAAGAAAGCCAGGCTCAGCTCTCGGCGTGGGGGGAGTTTCCCCTCCTTCAGCGCCGGGACTGAGCGCAGGGCGAGGAAGGAGCCCCGGGATGCGTTGAGCTGCCGGGACACGTCCCGGCGGCAGGAGCGTCCCTGCCCCAGCAGCAAGTCGTGGCAGAGCCGAGCGTGGGAGCAGGGGTGGGGGGGGTGCGGAGGGGTGGCAGGACCCCCAGGCACGGACCCCCATCCCCCAGTGGCAGATGGGCCACTTACCTGCTCCACGGGCTCTCCTGGGTCTGCGCGGGCTGCGGCGTGCCGGGGTTTTATACCACGGGGAGGTGTGAGTGGGAGCTCCCTGCGCGCCGCCAGCTGCGGTGTGGTGCAAGGCGTCTCATTTCGGAGCCTGGCCCAGGGCCAGCGTGGGGCCGGGAAACGCCTCCTTCCCGGCCACATTGATGGTTCCCCGTCCAGCCCGGCACATCCTGGCCGCGCAGCACCGCGTGGGAACAGCCACCCGGGCACCGGGCCCCGGCTGGCGCAGGGCTGGGTCACCCCATGGTGGGGATTTCACCATTTTCCAGCAACGACGGGATTTGGGAGCTGAACACCAGGAACAGGAGCTCGGTTAGGCGTGCCAAGCCGGGGGCGTGCTGCACCGGTGGACATGTCCCCCCATGCCACCCAAGACCCCGGAGAGGATGGACATGGATGCCGTGGAGGTGGCCACCACTGTGGCCACCGCGGCATCGCCACCGGAGATGCTCCCGAGCCCCACCCTGGTCCCAGCCACAACTCTGCCACCCATCGGGGTTGCACTAAACAACCCCCCCCAGCCTGGCAGGAAGGTGTTTGTGGGGTGCAGGGTGGCACCCTGCAAGCCAGACCAGCGCAAGGGCTATTTGGGAATGGTCCCCATCCTTGGGTAGCCACCTCAAGGCAGAGTGAGCCCTGACCCACCCCTCGTGGCGCTGGGCTGGTCCCCGGGCACAGCGTGGCCACGGGCAGACGCGGGGGAGATGGGCTGCCCGAATCGGGACCCCCCAGCTAAGAACAGCAGCGACGCTCAGGCTCAGCGAAACCCTGTTTTTATTAGCTGCGCGTCGGCCGAGTCTCCCCACCAGCCCCATCACTTTTTCTTCCCCGCTTTCTCCCTCCGCATGGCCTTCGCCAGCTCCCCGATCAGCCGCCAGTACTCGCCGAATTTCAGCTCCTCGTCGTTGTTCACATCCAGCTCACTCATCTTCTCCTCCAGGGAGGGGACGTCCTGCGGAGGGAACAGGGGAGGCTCAGCCACAGCCCCTGGCGCCCTGCGAGCAGGGTGGGGATGGCAGGGGGGGAGCGGGGGCTGCTGCTCGCTCGTGCTTGTGAATCCCAGGGTAGCAGGAGCAGCCCCCCAGTGTGGGGGGAGCCACGGGGATCCCGCCGCCCCCCCAGCTGCCCCTCGCCTCACCTTCATCAGGTTGGGCAGCTGGAGCTGCACCAGCTCCTTGAACTCGCCGGCCGTCAGCGTGCCCTTCTTGCCCTCCTTCCCCGCGTGGGTGAAGAAGACGGTGACGATCTTCTCGATGGCCGTTTCCAGCTCGGTCAGCTCGCCCGTGGCCATGGTGCCGGGTGGCCCCAGGGCTGCAGGGAGAGAAGTCGAGAGGGGGTGTGAGGCAGAGGGGTGATACCCAGGGTGCGTCGGGAGAAAAGGGCCCTCTCCCCTTCCCCAGCCCCGGGTGCAGCGAGTCTGCAAGGTCTCAGCTCTGTAGGGCTGAGCGGGGTCCGGGGGCTGCCCCGCTGCTCCCCAGGGACCGAGCGTTTGGGCCAGACCCTCCATGGGTGGTGCGGGGAGGGGACGAGGAGCCGTTCGGTGACGCCGCTGCCATCCGGCACAACGTGGCACAACCATCACGGAGGCAGCCAGGATGGGGTGGGGGGGACATCGGGAAAGGGACAGCGGGGGGTCCCCAGCGCCAGGCTCGTCCTGCAAGTGGCCGGGGTGGGGCTGGTGCCGCAGGCAGCGATTCCCCTACTTACCCCCTCGCCTGCGGTCAGAGCGCTGCAGGCAGGTCGCGGCCCCCCGGGAGGTTTTATACCCTGCGCCGCAGGAGGGGAGAGCGAAACGCTTTGTCCCCCCGTGCCACGGCGTTGGGTTTCCTGTTGCAGCCGGACGGAGGGACAGACAGACAACGCCCGGACGTGGAGCCGTCCTCCTCTCCTCCCTCCCAGCGCGGGCAGCGGACCAAATTCTGCGCTCGGCCCCGCTGGCATGAACCTGCCCCAGCGTCCGCGGCACCGCCTGGGCTCTGCCGCCGTCAGGGTGCTGCGGTGGGCAGCAGGGTGGGACCAGGAGGGACAACGGGAGGACAGAGTGGGCTGGAGCATCCCGAGAGGCTCAAGCATCACCCGGACCTTTCTGGGGGTGCGGGGCAGGTCTCACCACCCCCCAAACACACCCCTGGGGGTTCAGGGGTTGCAGCGAAGTCGGGGACGTGGGCCCCAGCGCCCCGCTGCGTCCCGCCATGCCCTGGTGCGGTGGCTCGTCCCAGCCCGCGATCCCGCGGTGCCGCAGACCCAGGGCCCGGCTCGACCCGCACCGAGTGAGAGTTGTGACTCAGCCACCCGCTGACATCATCCCTATTAATAGTGGGCTTTGTAAAAATTAATTAATCCAAATTAATTAGGGGGTTGGAACTGCCCGAGCGTTCCCCTTTAATCATCATGTATTTATAACATGGCAGCCCTGGCAGGTTTCCACCTGGGAGACGGAGCAGCTCCGCGCCGCGGCACCGCCGTTCCCACGGGGCCCCCGAGCCGCATCCCGCGTCCCGACACCGCGCTCCGGCCCCCAACAAACCCCCCGTGGTGCCCACACCAGGGGCAGCGGCACGGGATGGGGGTGATGTTGGGGACGCCCCTGATCTCCACGGCGCTGTGTCCCGGCATCCCCACGGCAGCGTGACACCCAAAGGCCAGGGCGAGCAGCCCCCCCACCCTGGAGTAGGGTCCCAGGGACCCCAGCACAGCCTGAGAACCCCCCCCCAGCGGTGTTTTGGGGGACCCAGAGCAGGGAGGACCCTGGCGCAACACAACCGTCACCAGCCCAGTTTCTGCTGAGCCCTGACGCACTCATTCCACCTCTCCGCAGCGATGGGGAGGCTCCAGCCGGCACCGGGCAGCCCGGTCCCCACCCCGCACCTATCACACCAGCTCACGGGGGAGGAATTGGCTTCCTGCAGCCCTGTGATGACGGGGGGGACGGGGACGGGACTTCCGGTGAACCCCACGTCAGGGGACCGAGATGGTCTCTTGGGAAACCACTGGGGTGAGTCAGGCTCGGCGAGGATGGGGACAGGTTTGGGGTGAATCACTGGCCCCGAGAGCCAGGCGGGCCCGTGACTCGCCACCCCTGGAATTCGGGGTGCCAAGACGGGGCGAGGAGGCAGCAGGCACTGCAGCGGCCCCACGACAGGATGCAGCCAAATCACAGGTGACGGGAGAAACGGCACCTCCCGGTCGAGGTCGCTGGGATCCCCGTGGGCAGGGAGCGGTGACCCAGCCTCGGGGACCCCCCGGCACTCCCAGGAGATGGCCAAGCACCGCAGGACCGGGGGGGAGAGCTCAGGGTGCAGGTGCACCCCTGTCTTGGTCCTGGTGTTGTCCCCAATCTGTCTTGGTTGGGGACCCCAACCAGGGGCGGCCACCGCGGGTGCCAGCCCGACAGCGGTGGGCGCCAGCCCACCACACCCATCAGGGCTTGTTGGAGGCAAACGTGGTTATTTGGGGGTGCAAAACCAGGTGCTCAGTGCCACCGCGATGGCCCTGGCACGGCCGGCGCCCGGCAGCTCCCCACCACTCCAAACCCCAGGGATGGAAAAGCCTCTTCCTGGGACAGAGACAAGATCGGCCCAGCCCCAGCACCAGCAACTGGAGCAACTGGTTTAGCTGGGTCAAAGTGGAGCATGGGGAGTCGTAGCGGCTGAAACCTGTTCCAAGATGTGTGTAAACCTCCTGGCATGTCCCTCACTGCTCCCGGTTTGGTAAGAGTTTGTCCTGGGGATCTGCCAGCGCGGACACGCCGGGCGTGCTCTCCCCACGGCCGGCACCGCAGCGGCAGGGAGCGGGGCCGCGGCGCCCGGGGCCGACCCCTCCAGCACCCACCCGAGGCCCCCGCGGCGTCGGGGTTCACCCTTGGGCACCCGGCTCCAGCCAGTCCCACCGCTCAGGAAAGGCCTGGCCGAATCCTGCCCTCCGGGGAGCTTTGGGGTTTAATAAAAGCGGGGCAGAGCCCCTCCGAGCGCGGCCCTCGGGTTGGGAACATCAGCCGTGCCGGTGCCCGGGGCACGCTCTGTGCCCACGGCGGGGACCGGGGTCAGGTTATTTTTAAGCGATGCCTGTTCCCGTCACGGGCAGCTGCTGCCCAACTGGGGCCAGGCTTTTCCGGGAGGAGCGGCCAGATCCTGCCCACTGCCGAGCCGCGCTGGGGACGGGGACCGAGGGGCCCCTGCACGGACACCGCCGAGTGAGTGCCACCCTCCCCAGGCTCAGGGTCCGGCCTCCCACGGAGCTCACCAGCCCCAGGGGTCCCCTCCCTGCCCCACACCAAAAATGGGTGCTGTGTCCTGCAGGAAGGCAGGTCCTGAGCCTCCATTTGGGACCCCCACTTCCATCTGGGACCCCCACTTCCATCTGGGACTTCCACCTCCAGTCAGGGACCCCCTTCAACTGCCCCACAGGTGCTGGACCCCCAAAACCCTACACATCACCCCAAACCCTCCAGCCCCACCCCTGCACAGGGCAGTGGCACTGGGGTGGCCGCAGGGGGTTGGGGGACAGGGTGGTTTTGGGGGTCCCCCGGCGGGGGCACGGGGGGTGCCGTGCAGCCACGCATTTCCCAACCGCGAGGACAGGAAGCGCCGGAGATGGAAACGGAGGGAGCAGGATATAATTAGCCCCAAATTAGGACTGGAATCTGGGATGAAGAGTCCGGCACCACCCGGCTCTTGCGAAAAGCCACAACGCCGCACCGGCAGCTCCTGGCAGCCCCCATGTGTGGGGGGGGTGTCCCCCAAAAAGGGGGTCCAATTGTGCCCGCCTGAATTTGGGGGTTCAGCACCGCTGCGGTGGCGCAGCGGGTTCGGCCCCACGCTGCCCCGGCCGCGCGGCCGTAACGAGAGCCGCGGCAGGGCCGGGATTATCAGCATCCGCGATGCCAGCTGGGGAATCTGGTTTCTTGGCTGAGCCGTTGCTGGAGCAACCTCCGGGCTGGGATTGTGGAGCTTTTTTTTAATTTGACAAGAGGCCTTTCTGTGTGCGGGGAGCGGGTGGCCCCGGGGGGCCTGGGCTGTGTCACCCGATAGCCCCCACCGGCTCCCCCCCAGCCCCGGCTGGCTCCCGTTGCGAGGCCGCGGACACCGGATACCCGCGTCTTATCAGCGCGGGGGGAGGAGGGCCGGGGACGGATCCGGCACGGCACGGCGGCGCTGACAGATGGGGGATGCCGGCGGGCGCCGAGCGGGTGACGCCGCGGGGTCAGACCCCGGGCGCCACGGTGCCACGGGGGCCCCGCAGCTGTGAACGGAGCCAGGGCCCAGGCCAGGATCCCACTGCAAGCCAGGCAGGGGGTGGCCCAAGCGAGGGACCCCGCTGGCCACCCCACATATCTGCGTTGTCCCCCTGGCATCCCGCTGCCCCCCAGCCTCCGCCATGGGGGTGGCAAGAAGGGACACCCAAGGTTTAGCATAAGGAGGGACACGGAGCCCCCCAAAGTTACTCTCAGTGTCGCTGCCCACCCCTCCCCTGCCCGCCACCACCCCGTAAAGCACCGGTGGGGCTGAAAATGCTCCTCTGCGTCACGCCGGGGCTGCTGTGGGGTGAGCAGGGTGCCGTGGGTTTGGGCTCCCTGCATCCCGGCCCCTGCGAAGGCGGCGCAGGGCGGCCCAGCGGTGCCAGCCGGGCTGTCCAGCCCCGGTATCGGATCCTCCCGGAGGGAGGGGGCTTGGAGCTTATTTAACGTCCCCGGCTGACCCAGCCCGGCACACTCGGAGCAGCGGGCGGGCGGCGCGGCGGGGAGCTCAGGTGAGCGCAGGTCCCGGCCGGGGCACAGGTGCCCTACAAGGGGGTAGGCAGCCGGGGCCCCCTCCCACAGGAGCACCCCATCCAGCCCTGGGGTGCCCCGAGACCCCCCGTGGCCCCGCTGCCGGTTCTCTGGCCAGCGCCAAGCATTTGGAGTGGAGGCCACAGTATGCGACGCTGCCCAGCAGGGGATGGGGCAGGGGGTGGCTGCGATTTGGGGGCTGCCCCTCGCGGCAAGGGGGGCTGGTGGCTGCCCCCCGTAACGTGGCGGGTGCCTCCCCGTAGCCGGAGCCATGGCGTCGCAGCTGGAAGGGGCTATGGAGACGCTCATCAACGTCTTCCACCACTACTCGGGGAAAGAGGGGGACAAGTACAAGCTGAGCAAGAAGGAGCTGAAGGAGCTGCTGCAGAGCGAGCTGGGCTGCTTCCTGGAGGTAGGGACCAGCCGTGCTGGGGCGCAGGGGGACCCCCCTTTCCCTCCATGCCCTGGGGCAGCAGCATCCCAGCAGGCTGCTGAGCCCTGGGGCTCACCCTGTCACCCCCCCACCGCAGACCCAGAAGGACACGGGTGCCGTGGAGAAGATCATGCAGGATCTGGATGAGAACGGCGACGGGGAGGTGGACTTCCAGGAGTACGTGGTCCTGGTGGCCGCCCTCACCGTGGCCTGCAACACCTTCTTCTGGGAGAACGCCTGACCCAGGCCGGTCCCCACCCCGCAGCAGCCGGCCATGGTGGTCCCCAAAGCGCAGAGCCCCCCGCCACCCCCCCAGCTCACCCTCCGCTCCCCAGCACACCCGGGGGATCCCACTGGGATCCAGCTCCACAATAAAGGCACCGACCCAGCCAGAGGCATGTTGTCAGCTCCTTCGTTTCCAGGGTCAGGGTTTCTGCCCTGTCCCCCTGCTAAGTGCCCTCAGGGATTCCAGGGAGCGTTCCCTCTCCTGAGCCACGGGGTCACGGGGAAAAGCCACCCTGGGTCACCCCAAGTGCCTGGAGACATCCCTGTCTCCACCCTGCTCTGGCTCCTCCATCACACCCTGCGCCCCACCCTGCCCTGGAGCCTGGCGTCAACCCCAAACCACCCCAGGGCACAGCACAGCTGGGGCAGGTGACCCCAGCCTGCACCGGGGTGTTGGGGTGCAGGACACCGGGGTGCAACATGGGGGCACGGGGGTCCAGGGGGGAGGCGGCCGCAGGCCAGGACTCGTTGCCCGTCCCGCCAGAGGCGCGGGCACCGCGCCCCGTGGGGCTGGAGGAACCGGTTTCTTACCTCCTCCCCCAGCGGGCCTTCAGCCAGCAGCCCCCACGCCGAGGCCCTGCCCGGCCCGGCCCCGCGCAGGGCCGCCAGCGCCATCGTCTGCCGGGGCTGGGGCCACCCGCACGGCTCTGGGCCCCCTCGCCTCGGGTCGGGCCTCACACGGGGGCTGCCCCGGTAAAAAGCGGGGACACACCGGGGACAGCTAGGCCACGGGCCCTGCCCGGCCGCGGGGGAACCGAAGGCCCCGTAAGGCCTCCTTAGGTGTTCGGCGCCCCCACCCAGGCCAGGCCCTGACGGGCGGCCCCTGCGGGATCGGCCTCCGATCGCGGGGGAACCGGGGACCAGCCCCGCTGGAGCCCGGCCAGGCCGCAGCGTTCCCGTTGCCACCGCCTCCCTGAGGGAGCTCCCGCCCACGGCCCGGCCCCGCCCACCCCGCCCCGGGCCACCAATGGCCGAGGGGGCGGCCGCTACGTCACGGCTGTCCCGCCCAATGACAGAAGGCGTGGCGACGTGCGGGGCTCTGCGCCTGCGCCCTGCCAGTCGCCGCCGCCATTTTGGCCGGCTCGACGCGGGCGGTGGGAGGAGGGAGGGTGTCTGTGGTTGCTGCCGCCATTTTGTCGCGGGTGTTTGAGTGCGGCGGGAGCGGGCGGAGGGCGCCGGAGCCAGCCCCACACCCCGCGCCACCCGCCAGTCAGCCCCACCGGAGACCTGGCGACCGTCTGCTTCGGTGAGAGGGGTTCGCCCTGGTCGGAGGGCTGCGAGGAGCGGCTCGGGAGGAGGGAGGCTCCGTAAGGGAGGCCGCGGGGTCCCCTCAAGGCGGCTGGGGGGGTCTGATTTTTGCCCTTTGAGGGAGGGGGTGATGGTGAGGTGTTTGCCGCTGCCCAGGCTTTGTGCACCCACGGCCGGGCTTTCTCTCCCTATTTCGTAAGGCAGCTGTTGGATGGGGCTGGATCGAGGGCCCAGACCAGGCCTCGCCTTCCTCCCCGTCCTTGGCCGGCGGTGCCGGGGCTGCCTCCGCGTTGCGTGGTGGGCTTATGGGAGCGGGACTTCCTCTACGAGCTGCGCTGCCGTTGTTTCTGGAAAAATGCTTTTTAAAAACATTTTTAATTTAACAAAACGGCGTGTGGCTGCCTGTTGGCTTAATTTCTAGCTGATGAACTGTAAAGCATTGTAAAGAAAGCATTTTGTTGAAGGTATTTTGAGGATGAGTTCTTCTGGCAGTCATTTAAATACTAAATCCTGATACTAATTATAACAAAATAAGAGAAACGGATCTGCATAGTTAGTGGGTTTGAGCTTTGCACATTTCAGTCGTATTCATCACTGTGAAAGCACTCGGGCTTGATCTGTGCTCCAAAGATCAGGAACAGCTGAGTTTAAATCCCTTTGCTGCTTTCATGAGGTATGTGGCAGGTTCTCATGTTGGAGAACCGCATCAGGTTTGCAGATGAGCTGCCTACTAGAGTATTAGATATTAAAAAGCCATTTTCACTTTCTAAAAAGATGACTTCTTAGTAAGGATGAGTTAACTTCCTGATTTATTAAACCTGCTGTATCATGGCAGTGGCCTAGAAAAATTATTAAAAATGCATTAATAGAATACCTGTTACCATTCTTGATTCTCTCCACCAAAGGAGCCAGAATGCAGGTTTTTTTAATGTTTAGTTGAATAAGCACAAGATCTCCGTGCCATTTTGTTAAATCTGGTTCTCGTGTTTTGCAGATTCTCTTGATCTGAAGATGGCTGCACAGTCAGCACCGAAGGTTGTGCTAAAGAGCACCACCAAGATGTCTCTGAATGAGCGGTGAGGAAGCCAACAGCAGCTTCAGCTCATAAGAAATTTTTTTACTTAATTATCACTGTCCGGTGTCCAAAAACCAACGTGGTTTCTGCCCTCTTTTAACCTCACTAAAACAAGCAGATGGCTATGCTCCTCTGTCTTAAACTGCAACAAATGTGGTACGCCAGGTTAAAAGGGCAAGTGTTTTGGAGAAATTTATCCATAGCAGTTAATATTAAACTGTTCAACACATAAATATGGTGGGATGTGTTATAACAAAAGAGAGAAACCTCACACCCTCCCTTTTTCTTCCACATGTTTTTACATTTATATAGTTGACACTGCAGCACGGTAGCATGTTACCTAAGCTGCAGCAGGCTTGCTGCTTTGTCCGAGGCAGACACACGTGCATGTGGTCTGGCCTGTAAGAGGCATGCAGCAGGCCATTAAACAAGCCCAAAGGCCCTTTAACAGTGTTTTGGGCCTTGTAAGAGGCAAATGCTTTGCTTCATCTCCATCTCTCTCTTTTCTTGATCTCTTTGTTTCTTCTGTTGAGTATTCTTCTGTTTTTCCATGCCATTGAGCTTTTGCAGTTCTATAGCGACAACTAACAGTGACGCTGCAGTTCTGTTTCACTTTCCTACTAATCGCTCTCGGATTAACCACGTTAGTACCGTTGAACCAGGGATAAAGGGAGCCGTTTGTGTGCAGTTCTGCTCTAGCAAGTGCTGCAGTGAGATGTAGCTTGCCCCAGGGGAGCTGAGTGCCGAGGTGCAGTGCCGGGAAGGCTTGCTGGCCTGTTTCATTTTGGTCAGTCCATATTCCTCATCTGTGTTTTCTTTTGCAGTCTTGTGTAGCTTCCAGGACACGGTAGAAAGCTGATGGGTTGCTGTTAAGGAGGCTTACCATCTTGCTGTATATTCTGCTCCTGTATAGCTCTTAAAGACAGAAGATTCTTTGTGCACCAAAGAAACTGCCAAGTGAGCTGTTTTTATAAGTGAGCGCACTTGGGTGGTGGCATTTCTTACGGCACCAGTTCTGTGGTGCACTGGGGGCAAACCGGTCTCTTCTCAGGGCGAGGTATTTTATAAAGCTGCCTTCTGGCGTTGAGTTTTTAAAACGTTTTCTCAGATCTTTGAGGGTTAATTTGGCTTTTGCGGTCAGATTTCATTTTGCTTTTCTGTTTCTGTGATGTCCTCTCCCATCTGTCATGAACATCTCTGCTTATTGCTTGTTTTCATTCCTTCTGCCATTTCTAAAATCAGTAACCTAAAGCTTTATCACTTCTGAATTAATATACAACATCATTTCTGAGTTTCCAGTTCTTGCACACTTGTGGAAAACAAGGAATACGTAATCACATATGACGTGACCTAAGTACCACTCTTTACATAAGGTTCATGGGATCTGGAGATCCAGTCTTGAGAACCATGAAATGCCAATAAATGTATGTAATAAAGCTTTATTTAAACACCCATTTTATTCGACCTTGAAGCTTTACTAACATGCTGAAGAACAAACAGCCGATGCCAGTGAATATTCGGGCTACCATGCAGCAGCAGCAGCAGCTAGCCAGTGCCAGAAACAGAAGACTGGCTCAGCAGATGGAGAATAGACCTTCTGTGCAGGCTGCTTTGAAGCTTAAACAGGTGAGAGAAAGTGGCGTATTTTGGGACAGCCTGTTGATGCCTGTCACCAGCAGATGGCTTTTCAGGATGTGGTGGATTTTGAAAAATGCTCCTGAAAGTTAAAAATGAGAGACACCTAGACTTGCAGAAAAGCCTGCTTTTTACTTCAGATAAGTAATGCTTTGACTTACTGGTTAATATTGTTGAGTTGCGGGGGGTTTTTTGTGCTGGCTGTTCATGTCTCCTCTCTATTTTTTCAGAGAATTGTTCTCATTCTGGGTTTCTGGATCTGCCGAGTGCTTCATCTTGCAATCTAGCTGCAGTTATAATTGCTGCAGATTGTTTCCAGTACTTACTATCCAGTTGAGGCTGGTTGCTCCCATCCCCAACTCCACCCTCTCTCGGTGCGCTCCCTTGATAGCAGCTGGCTGCGAGGAACAGATGAACAAACTGATTTTTGCGATTGCTTGCAAATGCTAGAATGCAGGCCTGGATTTCAGGGCTAGGGTTGCATTCTCCTTCTATAGAGTCTTTTATCGTTCCACGTTTCAGTGATGGGTTTGGTGTGTTCCTCAAGTTGCCTTCTGTCAGTAGAGCAGAAGACCAAAGCAAACGTGCAAAATTTTGATTGCTGCGCTCAATGTGCTTCTCCATAACTCTGGACTTACAGAAGGGGCTGGGGGCAAAACCTCTCTACAACAGAAACCGCAGTAATGGAGAAGAGAGCTGTTTGTGCAGGCTCTGCTCTCTATCAGGCTGCAGGGTTTTCTTGCAAGTTTTAAAGCTTATGTTTAAATGGGAAGGCTGGTAAGATGAGCTTAAAACGCATGTGTAGGGCACAAACTGAAACCTGTGGGATAGTGCCTCACCGCTGTGCAGCGAGTTCAGATAGCACAGCGTGACTTGACTACAGCAGTAGTGAAATAGAGTTCTGTGCAGTATCTTGCACATGAGGAGAAAGCTCTAGAAATTTCTTAGCTGAGCTGCTTCACCAAATAGCTGGAATACTTAAACCTGCCAGACATGCTCGCGCTCAGAGCTTGCTCTCTGATAAAGAGGAATGCAGCTGCTTTTTAAGATCTCTTGAGACTCCTGTTGTAAAAACAGACTGTGGTGCCGGTTAGCCTTGCAGGGCTTGTAAACAAAAGCTCTGGAAATGGTAGTCTAAATTATTTTCTGCTTTTAAAAAAACAAAAAGTTTGAAAAGTTAAGAATTTCACAACTGGTAAGTGAAACTAGATTGAAAGGGTGAAGTTTCTGCTTGCTGAATTGAGGTGCCACAGAGGAGCAGGGAAGAACTAGTCTTGTGGCTTAGCTCTTAAACCCGTTTGATTTGTATGTTGGGCATAGGTGTAACTTTCATGGTCTTCTGGAATTAAATGCTACAAGGGAGGGCCACGGAAGGGTGTTGCAGGGCAATTGGGAAACCTGGTGTATGTTGGGTTGCTCTTCAAAGATTGCACGTTGCTCTGGAAGTTCCTGTGGTAATTGGATTTTCACAAAATATACGTACTTGGTATCACCAGGAGCTTTTCTGATCCTTCTGTGCTGGGGAGCATTGATCCCAGCGATGGGTCACCCATGCTTCAGAAGGGACCTCCCTGAACTCCTGCGGAGCACTGCTGGTGCTAGATTCGTGGGTTTGTGTTTTGCATCGTCTGAGTGCACAAGTGTTTATGTAAACCTGCTGGGGTGTTTTTTTAATATAAAAGCATTTATACTGACTGGTTCTGGATGTGCATTTACTTAGTCGCTGAAGCAGACCAAGGTGCTCCTGCTCTGAGGTAGAGCAGAAGGGTGAGCACTCTTGGGCTGTTTCAGTGCAAAGTCCAGCAGCTTATCTTAAACTCTCACGGTAAGTGACATAAATCAATAATTGGATGTGGAACATACACGTGCTTTCTCATTCCTTTCTGCCAGCCGGGCTGGGCAAAAGAGAGAGGCTAACGTTTTAGTCTGCTGCGGCTGTTAGAAGAATGAATGACTGTCTAAACTCTGAGGCAGTAAAACTTAAAATCTTAGTGCAGCTGCAGAGGAGACTGATTTTAGAGGGACCAATTCTGCTGTCCACAGGCTTGTAGACAAGCGATAACTTGGAACCTGTAGTAACACACAGCCTTTGTGGCTGCTCCTGTCACCTTGGGGCCAGCAGCTTTTGTTCTTGAGACAAGTGTGAAGGTTCCTGCTGTTGCTCCTTAGCTCCCTGTAGGGTTCGGTGGCGCCCACAGAAGCGGTAGCCTGCTTTGTGGAGACCAGATTGATACCGGTACGTGTTAATACTGGGATGTAAACTGGCGGTTCAGCTGCTGCTTCATGAGCAGCTGAGCAGTCTCTGCAGCAGTTCTGGTGTAGGTGATTGAGGGCAGGAGCTGCTACAGCCAGCCCAAGGGAAGCCAGCTCTGTGAAATGAAAAATGTGACATGAAAAAAAAAAAAGAAAAACTTCAAAAGCCAGATCCACAAAGATTACTGGTTTGCGGCTGTTCTGGTGAGGGTAGATTTCTTCAGCATAGATGGAAAAGTGGTTATTTTCTGTAGCTGTTGAGTTAGTCTGGTGCCCTAGTCCTAGGCGGAAGCCTGGCCAGGATGAGGCAGCAGGCCACTGGGAATGATATCCGTGGCGTGTGGCTGCACAGATGGCACTTGCTCTGGGGAGGGAGGTTCAGCTTGTGCCACAGCAGGGGTAGCTGCTTTCTGTCTCAAGGATTTGCTTGGACTGTCACCTTCCGGCAGAAGGGATTAGGGGGCTGCCTTGGGGATTAAGTGTCCGCTTTGATTCGGACTGAGCAGCACTGCTAAAAATGGAGAAAAATATTTCTTCCAAAGCTGCAAACTTTCTTGTCTCTGTACAAACACTTGCTTCCAGGAAAGGTCTTTGTTCTCTGTTTGACCTTCACAAATTATCCCTCCCAGAGCAGATTTCATTGTCTTCCTTTGAAGCTCGATTATATATTGCAGAGAGCTGGTGACCGTCTTCTATTTTTTTTTTTTTTTTAAAAAACAAAACAACACACCACTTTTCTTGATAAGCGATTGTTGTGCCGTTTGTGCTGCAAGACAGAGATTGCTGCATGATTCTCTTGTTTCTTCAAAATCTATTCCAGAAGAGCTTGAAGCAACGCCTCGGTAAAAGTAACATCCAGGCACGATTAGGCCGGCCGGCAGGACCCCTTGCTCGCGGAGCCATGGGAGGAAGAGGACTGTCCATGGGGCAGAGAGGCTTGCCGCGAGGAGCCATGCGTGGTGGCCGGGGAGCGAGAGCTCTGCTGAGAGGAGGAGTCCCGCTCAGAGGTCAGTACCGTGGCTGAACCGGAGTTGCTTGGATCTGTACGTCTTTTTGACAGCATGACTCAGAAAACTTAATTTCTTTCTGATTTGATTCCCTTTCTCTATTGAAGGGCAGAGCCTGCTTCGTGGAGGACGAGGTATATCCCCCAGGATGGGCCTGAGAAGAGGTGGCATCAGAGGTCGTGGTGGCCCTGGGAGAGGTGGCCTGGGCAGAGGCGCCATGGGCCGTGGAGGACTCGGTGGCAGAGGTTAGTGCACACAGACTTCAGGAGCAACGTGTTGCTGCTGAATAAGTAGAAGTAAGCTTTAATCCTTTTTAAGGCTAGCATGCATAAGTACATGCAGCCCCAAAACCCCTTGTTCTTGAATTTGTGTACAACGCAGAGCTAAATTAAGGCTTTCATTCCTGAAATATTTTGCCAGGCCTTGTGCCAAACGAGATCCCTGACTTGTGTCAGTGTTGCTAGAGGGGTTCTGGGGACTGTCAGCGAAGTTGTCCCCTCCTGGGGGTATCGCCAGCTGGGTGATGCGGGGCAGTGAGTAATCCCCAGGGTATTGAGGAAGACTCTGCTGTGTCCTTGCACTTAAGGAAATGATAGAGAGCCTGTGTAAACTAAGACTCTTAAAATAATTAGTGAGGGGAGGAAATTTAACAGAGGAGAAAGCCTAAACCCCTGCAAAATAAACTGAAACTCAAAGTCTGAAAGCAAATCAAGTCTTGGGTAAATGAACTCTTCGTTTTCAACAACAAATCAGAGAAGCAGTAAAGCAAGAGGAAGTAGAGGAGACAGCTGTTGATGGTAGGGTTGTTAATGTTTCAGCCAGATGTTTGGTGAGAACACCAGCCAAACGCGCTCTCGTGTTACCTTGGGCTTGGCCCAGTGTTTGTAGGAGTTAGAGCCGACAGTCACCGCTGTCTTGACAGCTTTGGCTTGTAGCTTTAGCTGTATTTCTTAGCCTGACAAACACATGCTGATCGATGTGGGCTCTTGGGTATCCTTCTCCTGGAGGAAAAATTTGCTCGTAACAGGGTGATGGCGTTGCCACTTCGCCAAAAGCTTCAGCCCGACCCGGAGGTGTGCAGGAGCTTGGGGAGAGAAGTACGCAGCGTGTCGGCGGGACCGGGAGACGAGCAGGGGAGGTGGGAGCCTGAGCTAAGAGCGTAGCTCTTAGTCGCGGATCAAATGTCTGTCTGGGCTGAAACAGAAGCAGCCTGGGGAGTTAATCCGGCGCGGCAAAACCCGAGGCTCGGTCTGGTGGAGTGTGTAACCGCCATCTTGTCTCCCTGTAAGGTCGCGGCATGGCGGGCCGGGGCCGAGGGGGCTTTGGAGGTCGTGGCAGAGGCAGAGGACGAGGAAGAGGATCAGCACGTCCCGCCTTGACCAAGGAGCAGCTGGACAACCAGTTAGATGCTTACATGTCTAAAACGAAAGGACACCTCGATGCTGAGCTGGATGCTTACATGGCTCAGACAGACCCGGAAACAAACGACTGAAGGCGGCTCCCAGAGACTCGCGTTGAAGTTAGTGTGTGATGTCGGTGCCCATAAGCTAAAAACGGAAACCCCGGTTCATGCTGGAAGGACCCGCAGGAATAGGCAGCGGCCCAGTTCTACCCAGAGATCAGACTTTAGTGTGTTCCTTTAATGTTTTGATACTATCTGTTGTATGAAATCTTTTTTTTTTGATTGTTTTTTTTTATATCTCTCTCTGTCCCTGATTACTCCAAACACAAACGTGACAGATCTGCTGCAGTTACTCTGCTGACATCAGTGCTGGTGGAGCGCTCGTGGGTGCTGGGATCTCGCGTGTTTAGGTGCCTCTTGAGCTCTGCAGTCGCATCTTGGGATGGGCCGTGTCCCCAAGCGTGACCCAAGGGCTGAGTTCACACTCAAAGTTCAGTTTAACCCATCTGAAGCAAAAAAAAAAAAAAAAAAAACAACCAACAAACAAAACCTCCCAGCAGGGCAAACAGGTCAGGTTTAGTTGTAGTGCTTCTTCTAGACACACCAATCTTGTTTTGCACCAAAAGTTCCTCTTGTGTTGGCGCATGCCTCGTGCAGAGCATTTCCCAGGTTGAAAACTTCCTTGGTTTGGTTTTTTGTTTGGTTTTTAGAAAAAAGTTTGAATTTCTTTGCGTTGTGTTCAAACAGATGGCACCAGCGGTTTCTGTATCTGCGAGAAAATAAATCTTTATTTAAAGGAATTGGAAGCAGGAACGTAAAATTACAGCTGCGACGACAAAGCGTGGTAGAACTGTCTCTTTTTAAAACACAGGGTCCAAAATTCATCCGTTACCTTTCGGTGTCACCAAAACCGCATCCTCTGGTCAGCCCAACTGCCTGCATTTACCCCACGGGGTGGGGAAGGGTCTGGTCCTCCCCCCTCTCCTCAAGTTTGAAGTTCAGCCATTCTGTGAACTGTTCCAGTTTCAATGGAATCTTGTATTTCTGGTTTGTTGTAACAAAGGAGAAATAATTATAAAAGCAATGTGGACTCTGGGTGGTTTTTTTATCTTGGAAGTAGGGGTGGGTTTTTTTTTTTTTTGCTCCCCTGCTGCCATGCTTTGGGGTGACTTTGCAGGGGGCAGAAAGAAACTGAGGAAGGTTGTGTCGTGTGCTGTGAGAGGAGACCCCGACCTCACCGTGGAGGGGGAAAAACTCCCCCAAACCCCCCTCGGTGGGGAGCGGTCACGGGCAGCCGCTGCCTGCGCACCACAAAGGCCTGGGGCCGAGGCTGCCCGGGCTCTTCCGGAAGGGTTTACATCCCCGCCTCGGGCAGCCACCGGGCCCTGCCTCCTGCCCCGGGCTGCCGCGGTTCCGGGGCGCGGGCAGGGGGTGCCCGGGGCCGGCCCTGCGCTGGGGCTGGGCGCCGGGGCCCGGCTCGGGCGGCCATGGAGCCCTGAGGGCGCGGAGAGCCGCCCCGCCCGCCATGGAAGCGCCGCCGCTATTGGTTGGCGACGCGACGGCCGCCTGTCACGGCGCCTACTATTGGCTGCGGCGTTCCAGCGCCTCACGCGCTCCGGCTTTTCCTTTTGTTATTGTAGCAAACAAGTTGGAGAGCGGCGGCGGGAGCGGGCAGGGACGGGCAGGGCTGCGGGCAGCCGGAGGAGATGCCGCGGGAGCCGGGCCCCGAGTGAGGAGAGCCGGGCGGCGGAGGTGAGTAGCCGGCCCGGCCCCGGTGTGTGTCCCCCCGCTTCCTCCCCTCATCGGCTCCGCGTCCCACGCGTGTCCCCACTCGTGTCCCCTCCCCGAAGCCGGTCGCTGCTCTCTGCTCGCCCCACCCGCCTGCGGAGACACCCCCCCGGCCTCTCGCTGTCAGCGCTGCCGCCCCCGTTCAACTGCTGGGCAGGGCAGGGGGGCACCGGCACCCCCACCCGCTCAGGCGGCCCCTCCGCGCCTCTCCCCGCTGTCCTCCCGCCGGTGGCCCCAAAACCGGGGAAACAGCCGTTTTCAGTCTGCGGGCAACCTCAGGACGGAGGTGGGCCACTTCCCCACGAAGTCCTGGGAGTTGGGATGTGGCAGGGATGGCCCTTTGGCACCCGCTTTTCCAGAGCATCCCTCCCGCTTCCCTTCCCGCGCTCCTCATCCTCCCTCCAAGGCCTCAGACATGGGGAGCATCCCCCTCCCCAGCCCGGGCAGCCGGAGCTGCGCTGGGGGGGGCAGAAGCCTGGGCAGCGGGCAGACGCAGGCAGGAATGAAGTCCCCACCCAGGCACCCGTCGGTCCCTTTGTCCCTGCCCTTGAGATTATCTGGGAGCAAAGTTAGTGGCCCCGGAGCCGAGGAGATTAGGCCGGAGTCTGTGTCCGTGCGGGAGCTGCGGGAGGTGGCTTCCCCCCACCCCACGCTGCTCGTCCCCCTCCTGAGCTGGGGGACAAGGTGGCTCCGGCTCTGGGGCTCGGGCTATGGGATCAGTGAGGTGTTTTCACGGCAGGAGCGATGCGGGGTGGGGAGGAGGGGAGACCTCGATCCCAGCCCCGCGCTGTCACAGGAGGAGCCCTGACAGGTTTGTGAAAAGCCCCCAGCCACGTCCCCTCAGCTGGGACAAAAGACTCGCACAGAAATGTCACTTCCCATCTGGAGCGGGGCGATGAGGCGCCTCATTATTCCTCTGCTTCGCTCCGACGCCGGGGCAGGAGGGGCCTTTTGGGGTCTGCTCTGCCTGCAGTGCCGGCAGGGACAGTCATCCTCTCCGAGAGCCGGCGCTCCCGGCCGCCGCAGCGCCGGGGGGGAGCTGGAGCCAGGGAGAAGCCAGCTCTGGCCCCCGCTCACCCCAGTTTCCCCCAAACCAGACCAGGCTGAGTTTCTGGTGGGGCTGGAGGTGACCCTGACCCTTCAAGTCTTTCCTGTAGCAGCTGGCATTGGCCTTGGGGTCCAGCCACCAGAGCTGGGGGGAACTGGGACCCACAAATATTCCTTCAAGGGTGATCCGGGGCAGCCCCTGCTTGCAGGGAATCCCCGCTGCCCTCTTTCACCTTTTTTGGCCTCAAAATTGAACCTTGAGGTAGGGACCAGGCAGGCAGGGACCCTGGGGATGAGCCAGGCAAAACTGAACCAGGCAGGGACCCTGGGGACGAGCGGGCTGGCAGAGAGCAGGCAGGAGTCCCGGCACTAGAGCAGCTCAGGGACCCCCAGGACGGGTGCCCAAGGCTGCGTTAGCACCCATGGGGCCAACCCCACAGCCTGGCGGGGTGCTCAGGGTTTTGCCCCAGCTGTGGGGGGCTCTATGGGGCCCCTCCAGCGTCCTTAGAGGTGTCCCCATGGCCGACAGCATCTGGGTCGTCTCAAGCCGGAGGATCGCGGCCAGCGGCATCGCTCCGGCAAGAGAGGGACCATGGCCCTGCGCCCGCCCGGGGCGGGAGGAGCAGGCAGGGTGCTGGCAGGACAGCCTGCCTCCCGTCCTGCAGATAAGCAGCGCGGAGCAAGGGTTGATGGTTTGTTGTGTCTGCCACCGCTGACCCAAGGTTTTTCCCAGCCCCTGGAGCGTTGCACCCGCCATGACGCAGAACCAGGACCCCGCTGCAGCGGCACCGCAGCGGGCGCAGAGCCCCGGCACGGCCACGGCCGGGGAGGGGATGATGCTCACGGGGCCTCGGCACGTGTGCGTATGCAGGCGGCTCTTGGCGTGTACACGCTCTGGCAGGGGAGGCAGGAAAGGGAGAAGCCCAGCAGCGAGCGAGGGGTTAAGGAGCGGCGCCAAGCTGGGGCTCTGTTTAGTCTGGCCCCAGCACCAGCGATGGGACGGGCAGCGTGGAGCTGCGAGCGCGTGTGTCTGTCGCCCAGCGCAGGGCGAGCGCTTGCAGGCTTACACGCACGCAGGCACCCTTGCACGCTGCGCACACGCGGGTGTGCTCCCTGCCAGGCCGTCGCTGTGGCGCGGCCGGTGTCCCCACACCCCTGCGTGCTGCTGAGCGTGACGCCGTGGCCCAGCTCTGGCTCTGCTGCCGTCGGAGCCAGGGACCGCGGGGAGCTGGGGACACCCCGAGTGGCCTGGCATTGCTGTAACCCCTGTGCCTCTTCCCACCCTGGACAGGGACCGTGGAACACAGGCGTCCGGGCCAGCCCCCCCCCCATTCAAGGTGACATACGGCTTTGTCCCACGTCCTCCTCACCCACCACGTGCCATTTTGGGGGGCTGCCACATCCCCGGTGCCATCCAGGAGCCGCGTCCCCTCTTGCCGGCACCAAGCACCCCATGTCTGCCCCGTGGGCACCAGCACCCCGTACGGTGCTTAACTCCCAGCTCGGTGGCCCCATGCCACAGCGGCCGTGCAGGCGAGGGCAGCGGGGACAGCGGGTCCCCTGCGGCAGGGTGACAGGCAGGGCCGTGCCGTGCCGTGCCTTGCAGGGGAGCAGCGCCATGTCCCTCGGCGCGCCCACGAGCAGCGACGCCTGCCTCAGCATCGTGCACAGCCTGATGTGCCACCGGCAGGGCGGGGAGAACGAGACCTTCGCCAAACGGGCCATCGAGAGCCTCGTCAAGAAGCTCAAGGAGAAGAAGGACGAGCTCGACTCGCTCATCGCCGCCATCACCACCAACGGCGCCCACCCCAGCAAGTGCGTCACCATCCAGCGCACCTTGGACGGGCGGCTCCAGGTAAGCCCCCTGCCGCGGGACACGGGTGTCTGGAGGGGCCTCAGCAGACCCGCAACACCCTGACAGCCCCCCGTGCACCCCACGGCCTTCCCCGAGCTGGGGGGACCTGAGTGTCCTGAGACCCCACAACCCTCCCCAAGCTGAGACCTGGGTGTTGGGGTGCCCCATGACCCCCGAGACCCCACAACCCTCCCTGAGCTGGGGGGCACCCAGGTGCCCCATGCAAGCCTTCCCCAAACTTGGGGGACCTGGGTGTTGGGATGCCCCAAGACCCCCAGCTCTCCCCAAACTGGGGGACCCCAGGCATCCTGCTGCCCCGAGACCCCCCCAGGCCTCCCCAAACTGGGGGACCCAGGCATTCTGGTGCCCTAAGACCCCCCAGCCCTCCCCAACCTGGAGGGACCCAGGCGTACAGGCAGCGAGGGGCCCAGTGGAGGGGTCCGGGACCCCCCACCCCTGGGAGGGGCGCACAGAGGGACCCCCACCGCGTCGAGCCTGTGGCTCCGGGCTGGGAGCCACGCTGACTTCAGTGTCTGGGCTCGCACCCACACACAGCAGCGGCTGCCCCGGAGATGGGGGGACAGGGGCAGGGGACAGGGGACAGGCAGATGTCCCCAACCTCTTGAGGCAGATGCATCCAGGCAGGGGCAGCCGCAGGCAGCGTTGGCCCCTGCCTGCATCCCCCCCCCTCCCCACCCCTGGCGCTGGCATCCCCCGGCGACTCTGCCCCCCCTTCCCGGGATGAGTCACTGTCTGGCAGCCTGCAAGCCGCGGAGAGGGGGGGAAGTGGGGGGTTGTTATGTCTGGAGCCGGGGAGGCGCAGGGGGAGCCCCCCAACCGCCGCGGGGTCCCGGCCTGGCGCCAGCCCCCTGCGCTGGGGGGGGGATGCTGGGGGGGTCCAGCATCCAGGCTGGGTGCAGTCAGCGTGGCGGGGGGTACAGGGGGGACCATCCCTGCACCCCACCTTGTCACCCCGGTGTCCCCGCCCTGTGTGTGTGTGTGTGTGTCCCGCAGGTGGCTGGCAGGAAGGGGTTCCCCCACGTCATCTACGCCCGGCTCTGGCGCTGGCCCGACCTCCACAAAAACGAGCTGAAACACGTCAAATTTTGCCAATTCGCCTTCGACCTCAAGTACGACAGCGTCTGCGTCAACCCCTACCACTACGAGCGTGTGGTGGCCCCTGCCATTGGTGAGCCAGCCTCACTGCCACTGCTGGGACCCCCGGGGGGTGGGGGGGACACGGGGGACCCCCAACTCCCCCCACCAGCACCCATAACGCCCCCCCCCTGCACCCCATCTCTCCCCTGACAGGTCTGAGCATCCAGAGCACAGGTGAGACCCCAGCACAGGGCCGGCGGGGAGCACCCCCAGAGCCAGCACCCCCCCCCGCAGCGGGTCCCCGTGCCCCCCCATGGTCTCCGGTGTGTGTCCCCCCCCCTCCCCAGTGCCCCCCACGCGCCTGGTGAAGGAGGAGTTTGTCCATGACTGTGTGCAGATGGAGGTGCCGCCCGGCCGGGAGCAGGGGGCCAAGCGGGCGCCGCGTCTGCCCCCCCCCGAGCCCTACCGCCAGCTGCCGCCCCCCCTCCAGCTCCCCGAGTCCCCCCGCGTCCCCGGGAGCCTCTACCCTGCGCTGCCCATGTCACCCCCAGGTGAGACCCCCCCCCGTTAACCCCCGTCCCCATCCCTTGGGAAGGGTTTGGGGGGGCATCAACCTGAGCCTCCCCCCACCTCATGTGTCGTGTGTGTCCCCCCCCAGTGGCTCCCGGCGGCTCCCTGCTCTCGCTGCCCCACGGCGAGGGGCTGCTGCAGATCTCCTGCCCCACGCCGCCGCCGGCCGCCCCGGCGCAGCCCCCCCCGCAGAACGGCTACCCCAAGCCGCCCTACCACAGTGAGTACCAGGGACACCCCACATCCAGCGGGGGCCCCACCCGGGGACCCCCCCACCCCACACCCTCTTTCCTGCCCCAGGTTCACCAGCGAGCTGGACCGGTGCTGCCGTCTACACGCCGAGTCTGGGGGGGGCGCAGCCCACCCCCCCGCCACAACCCAACAGTCGGAGCCCCCCGCAGCCCCCACTCCACCACCCCAGTCACTACTGTAGGTTTGGGGGGGACTGCAGGGGGGTCATCTGCAAGGTGCCAGCCCCTTCGCTGCGCTGAGCCCGTCTCTGCCCCTCCCCAGGGCCCCCACACCATAACTCCGGGCCGTACCAGCAACCAGTGTCCACCCACCCCGGTAAGTGCCCCCCACCCTGATTAGCACCCCGGTGATCACCCCCCTCCCCAAGCCATGGGTGCGCTGACCCCCCCTGTCCATGTGTCCCCCCACTCCAGGGCCAGAGTTCTGGTGCTCCATCGCCTACTTCGAGATGGACGTGCAGGTGGGGGAGATCTTCAAGGTGCCGTCCAGCTGCCCCGTGGTCGTCGTGGACGGTTACGTGGATCCCTCGGGGGGGGATCGCTTCTGCCTGGGGCAGCTCTCCAACGTCCACCGCACCGACGCCAGCGAGCGGGCCCGGTGGGGCGGGGGGCAAGGGGGGGGGACGACACACAGGGGCAATGACGGGGTGCAGGGTGGGTGTGGGGGTACAGGTGTGCATGGGGGTGAAGGAATGGATGGGGTAAATGGGGAGGGGGGCAATGGGGGGGTGAGGCGTGGGGCAGAAAGGGGAGATGGGGGGCAAAAGGGTACGTGGGGGTGCAGGGGTGATACAGGGGGAAACTGGTGGATATAGGGGGCAACTGGGGGATATATGGAGCAGGTGGGGGATATATGGGGCAGGTGGAGGAATATAGGGGGCAAATGGGGGATATATGGGGCGGGTGGGGGATATGGCGGCAAATGGGGAGTGTAGGGGGCAAATGGATATATGGGGCAGGTGGGGGATATGGGGGCAAATGGGGAATATAGGGGGCAGGTGGGGGGATATAGGGGCAAATGGATATAGGGAGCAACTGGGAGGTGATGGGTGGAAGGGGGATATAGGGGGCAAAATATGTGGGGCAAGGGGGGTGATACAGGGAGCAACGGGGGATACAGGGGGCAATGGGGGATGATGGGGTGGAAGGGGGATATAGGGGCAAATGGGGATATATGGGGCAGGTGGGGGGATATTGGGGGCCATTGGGGGATATATGGGGCACATATAGGGGGCAAATGGGGATATATGGGGCAGGTGGGGGGATATTGGGGGCCATTGGGGGATATATGGGGCACATATAGGGGGAAAATGGGGATATATGGGGCAGGTGGGGGGATATAGGAGGAAACTGGGGGATGATGGGGCAGGGGGGGGACATAGTGGGGGAATCGGGCAATGTCCGGGGCAGAAGGGGGGTCTAGAGGGAAAATGAGGGAAGTACAGGGCAGGTGGGGGGATACGGTGGGGCTAATGGGGGTTTTGGGGGCAGCCGGGGATGCTGCAGGGGGGGAGCCGGTGCTGACGGTCTCTGCGGGCCAGGCTGCACATCGGGAAGGGCGTTCAGCTGGAGTGCCGCGGCGAGGGCGACGTGTGGATGCGGTGCCTGAGCGACCACGCCGTCTTCGTGCAGAGCTACTACCTGGACCGAGAGGCCGGGAGAGCCCCCGGGGACGCCGTGCACAAGATCTACCCCGGTGCCTACATCAAGGTGGGGGGTCCCCGGGGGAAAAGGGGGGACCCCGCATCCCCAGGAGGGAGGGGTACCAGGGGTGGAGGGAGCCCCGTGTCCATGTTAAAGGGGGTCCCGGGCAAAGGGGCCCCATGCTGGAGGGGGCGTGGAGGGACCAGAGGTGGGGGGACCCCCGTGCCCACATTAAAGGGGGTCCTGGGCAATGGGTCACCCATGTTGGGGGACAACAGAGGGACCCCAGAGGATGGAGGAACCCCCATGTCCATGTTAAAGGGGGTCCTGGGCAATGGGTCACCCATGTTGGGGGGCAACGGAGGGACCCCAGAGGATGGAGGAACCCCCATGTCCATGTTAAAGGGGGTCCTGGGCAATGGGTCACCCATGTTGGGGGGCAACGGAGGGACCCCAGAGGATGGAGGAACCCCCATGTCCATGTTAAAGGGGGTCCTGGGCAATGGGTCACCCATGTTGGGGGGCAACGGAGGGACCCCAGAGGATGGAGGAACCCCCATGTCCATGTTAAAGAGGGTCCTGGGCAATGGGTCACCCATGTTGGGGGTCAACAGATGGACCCCAGAGGATGGAGGGACCCCTGTGCCCACATTAAAGGGGGTCCTGGGCAATGGGTCACCCACGCTGGGGGTCAACAGACGGACCCCAGGGATGCAGGGACGCCTATGCCCATGCTGAAGGGGTTCCTCGGGGCATCCCTCTCCCACACTGCCCTACTGAGGGGTCCCCCCACGTTGTCCCCAGGTATTTGACCTGCGCCAGTGCCACCGCCAGATGCAGCAGCAAGCAGCCACGGCCCAGGCCGCAGCCGCCGCTCAGGCTGCCGCCGTGGCCGGCAACATCCCGGGTCCCGGCTCGGTGGGAGGCATCGCGCCGGCCGTGGGTGAGTGAGCCCCCGCGGGTGGGACCAGACCCCCGTGGCCATGGGGATCCCTCCCCCACGGCCGCGTCTGTCCCGGGCAGGGCTGTCGGCGGCGGCGGGGATCGGCGTGGACGACCTGCGGCGGTTGTGCATCCTGCGGCTGAGCTTCGTCAAGGGCTGGGGGCCCGACTACCCCCGGCAGAGCATCAAGCACACGCCGTGCTGGATCGAGGTGCACCTCCATCGCGCCCTGCAGCTGCTGGACGAGGTCCTGCACACCATGCCCGCCGCCGAGCCGGGCCCCTTGGGCTGACCCCCGCCCCTCTTAATTTAATTTTTGTAAGAAAAAGCCAAAAAAAAAAAAAAAAAAAGTACCGAAAACACGCAGTGGGGGATGGTTTTAACCGTTATTTCATGAACGGGTTTGGGTTGTGCCGCGTGGCTCTGTCTGCGCTTCCCGCGGGTGCTCGGCGCTGCGGAGGGCGAGGGCCGCGCCCCAAGATGTGCCCCCCAGGGACTACATTTCCCAGCGGCCCCCGCGGCGCTGAAGCGGCTTTTCCCGCCCCGCCGACTCCATTTCCCGGCAGCCTCCGCGCTGCTGCCATTTCCCGGCGGCCTCCGCGGCTCTGGCGGCGCCAAGATGGCGGCGGGGAGCGGCGGCCCGGCGGCGCGGGAGCTGTTTGCTGAGGGGTTGTTGCAGTTTCTGCGGCCGGCGGTGCGGCAGCTCGACGGACACGTCCACGCCGTCAGGTCCGGGAACGGGGAGCGGGGTCAGGGAGGAGGAAAAAGGGTCCCGGGCGCCTGAGGGTAACGGCGGGAGCGGGGGTGAGAGGCCTGAGGAGCGGCTACCGCGATGGGAGCGGGGCTGAGGGGCACGTACGGCCGGGGGGGTGAGTGTTTGAGGGGGGGGTGAAGGGCTTTCGAAGCGCCTGGAGTGGGGCTTAGGAGTGCCAGGGTGGGGAATTGAGGGGTTTGTAGCTGGGCTGAGGGGGCCGCGGGCGTTGGGGGGGGTATTAGGGGTGCGGGTGGGCAGAAAGCTGGGGATGAGCCTCTTTAATCAAGTAATAAGTGATAGGACAAGAGGGAATGGCCTCAAGCTGCGCCAGGGAAGGTTTAGACTAGCTATTAGGAAGTATTTCTTTACAGAACGGGTAGTCAGGCGTTGGAATGGGCTGCCCAGGGCAGGGGGGGAGTCCCCATCCCTGGAGGGGTTGAAGAGTCGGGTTGACCCAGCGCTGAGGGATCTGGTGGAGTTGGGAACGGTCAGCGCTGGGTTAACGGTTGGACTAGATGATCTTCAAGGTCCTTTCCAACTGAGATGATTCTGTGACGTTAGAGGTGGGGGGCACGTCACTGGCTTGGGGAGAGTTAGGGATGGCTGAGGAGGGGTGCAGGTAACCGGGTGGCTGGGGTGAGCGTTTGGACTGGGAGGGAATTGGGGGTGGAGGTTCCTTGTTGGAGGGGGAGTAGGGGTGTGGGTTTGGGGCTGGAGGTGAGGGTTTTGTCCTGGTCACCGAGCTGTTCCCTCTGCAGGGAGAGCCAGGTGGAGCTGCGGGAGCACATCGACAGCCTGGCCACAGGTGAGACACAGCACGGTCACCTCCGCAGCCTGGCTGGGGGGTGCAGCAGGGGTTTGCCCCCCCATCTCCTGGGGGTTCCTGGTGCCCTGGGCCTGCTCCCACACTCTGCCCTCCCCCAGAGCTGTGCCGCATCAACGAGGACCAGAAAGTGGCGCTGGACCTCGATCCCTATGTGAAGAAGCTGCTGAATGCCCGGCGCAGGGTGGTGCTGGTCAACAACATCCTGCAGAACGCCCAGGTCAGCGCAGGGACCCCGGGGTGGGGGGGAAGGATTGGGGGGCCACAGTGCTTTGGGGGGATCCCAGCTTCCCCCCCACCCATCCTGATGGCTGCTGCTCCCCCACGCAGGAACGGCTGCGGCGGCTGAACCACAGTGTGGCCAAGGAGACGGTGCGGCGGAAAGCCATGCTGGAGGCGGCAGGTGGCTACCCCCAGGGCCTGCCCGGCAAGTGAGCCCTCCCCACCCCCCCGGGGGCAGCGCTGGGCCGGATCTGCCTCGCGCCACGGCTGTGCCGACAGCCCTGGAAGGCCCTGGACAGCGACGGGTGCGACCCTGTAAGGACAGCAAAGGGAGCGGGCCGCTGGCAAGGGGAGCAGGGATCCCCGTTTGTAGCAGCGCTCTCCTGAGCATCCGCAGCACGGGAAGGGGTGAGAAGTCCTGCGCAGTGAGGCCGCAGCTCTTCAGCTGCAGCTGAAGGAAGCGGGGGACCCCCCCGAGTTGTATTCCCAGATTTATAGGCACTGTAATAAAAGTGACTGCGTGTTGCTTTATGGGCTAGTGAGGCAGCGTGAGTCTGTAACGCTGCCGCGTCCCGGGTGCCTCAGGGAAGGCAGAACCAAGCGGGTGCTGCCAGCAGAGAGAGCGGGTTGGGGTTCAGCATCCCCAGGTGGGCTCCGTCAAGTTTTGGAAGCCCCTCACGCTGTTAAAGCTTTTTCTCACCCCCTTCTAAAACGTGCATCTTCTACCTAAACAAACAGGACACGCTCGGAAGGGGGGGAACGCTTTAATGGGCGGCTCGTAAAAAACACACACGAGGGACAGGTTGTGTCAGCTGGCTGCGTTCGCCGAGGATGGGCTCGGTCCTTTGCATCCTTCAGGCAGCAACACCCGGTGGGGGGAAAGGTCCCGCTGCGGGGGGAGAGACGGGCTGTGACGGGGGGGCACAGGCAGCCTGGGCCGTTCCCTCCCCTGCCCGCAGCTGCCTGCTCACAGGCAGCAGTTCCACCAGGTTTTACCTGGGCGAGTCACTCCTGCGTCTCCATGCTTTCCTCCTCCTCGCCCGTAGCGGGTTCTTCTTGATTCTCTTCTTCCTCTTCTCCTTCTTTCTTCTCTGGAGGCTTTTCGTAAGCCTTCTCAGAAGGCGTCACTATCACTCCATCCCACGTGGACATTTCAGAAGCCAGGTCTGCAAAAAACAGCGGCTCGGGGTGACCTTGAGCAGCGTGGACAAGCCTCGGCCCCAGGACGTGCAGGGGGAAGCGCGACACCCCACTTCGCCTCCCCACTGCTCTGGTGTTTAACGAGTCATTTCACAGAGCTCTTAATTTTCTCCAGCAAAGCAGAAAACCAGTCCCACTCCTCCACCGAGGCGTCGATGGTCTGCGTGGAGGAAGACCCACGCGTTGCACCGACCCCACTTACAGCTGGCGTCGCCTTCTTGGCCAAGGATTTTCCTGTAGCCTCCGTGAGAGAGAATGCGGACGAGGGTCTGCGCGGTGTAGCACACCATGTCCTGCAGGGACGGGGACGTGTCAGAGCCAGGACAGCTTCCAGTCCCCTCTCCCACCGCAGGACAGGCACCTCACCTGCTGTTCCAGGGTCATAACAGTGTGGACTCGGAAGTTCCCGCTCTCGCAGGGATCAGTGATCCCCACAGACCCAGGGAGGAAGAGCCCCGCGGCCAGGATCTGAAGGCAGCGCCTACGGGACAAGACATTTTGGGTTAGAAACGACTGTTCCAGCACAAAATGCAACCAGAAAGTCTGCAGTTAGCCCAGCTACATGAGGAGTCTGCTTTGTCTCCAGTTCAGGTCCCTTCAAACCCTGAGACGTCGCCACTTTTATTGGTAACAGGAATTTATACGAGTGAAGCAAACGGCAACGGACCTGTAGGCGATGTTGAGAGCCAGGGGCTGCCTGGTGGGGTTGTTCATCACGGCGTAGTGCCCCTGAGGTGAAAAAAGAAAGGGGGAGTTGGGACAAAGGCAGCTTCTGTAAGAGCAGCGCCAGAATCCCGGGACGTGCAGGCAGCGCCAAGCTCGCTGTGGCAGCGTTCCCCCTCGTGCGCTCACCAGCAGGTCCAGAATCCAGGGCGTGAGGGGCTCGAAGCCGGGGAATCGAATTCTCAGGTCTTTCAGCAGCCGGATTAAAACCTTCACCCTGGAGAAGATGGCAGGAGGAGGGTTACAGGAACAGCTCTCCTTGCTTTTCGCTTCCTCTTTCTCTGGGAGATTATTTCAACCAGCCCTTCCCGTTTTGAGGCCAAACTCACGTGGACTGCGAAGCGTTCTCCTCAAACCAGCGAGCGTGTCTGATGGCAGCCAGGGCGCTTTGCAGCACTTTGATGTCCACTGAAAGAAGCAGCAGAAATACCCAGTTTTTTAACCCAAAGGTGAGTAAGTGTGGGCGTCCACATGGCGGGCGGAGCAAGCTGAGCTCTTACGGTGTAATTCGGGGTCCAGCTTGCGGAGATTGGGCGGCACCGTGGTGATCAGGATCTTCACCGTTGCATCGGCTGAGCTGATCTCAAATCCGGTCTCGTTTGTCAGCATGGTCAGGACTGGGGAGAAAAAAAAAGAACAAGAATTCCTCTTGGAGGGGCTGGAAGACCTTACCAGCACACGGGAAGGCAGGAAAGACCCTGGATTCCCTCCAAACCCCCAAACTCGAGGGGAAACCCTCGCATCAGCCTACGTCCTCCTCAACTCTGTCCCCTCGACCCCGTACGGCGCAGGAGGGTGTCCCACCTTCGCTGGGGTCCTGCGCTCTCAGGCTTTCCACGACTTTGTTTCCCAAGGCTGCCACAGCTTCCACTGGGGAGAAGCAGCGGAAGAAGAGGCGGTTAGAGCGGGGCCGAGCGCCGCGGTTCGGTCAGCAGCCGCCCAGCCGGTACTCACGGGTGGGTAAGATTTTCAAAATCACCACCAGATCGGCCACGTTGTGCCCCGTCGTCATGGTGCCCTTCTTGTAGGAACCCACCTGGCGAACCTCCTCGATTTGCTGTTTCAAAGAGCAAAGCAAAAATTAGTGAATTTAATGCACGTGCTACGTTTCTGGGAGTCGGCATGAATCTTTAATCCTCTTTGGGCCAGGTCTGGTAGCTAGAACACCGGCATCCCTCGTGCCGAAGCATTTCCCCACGTGGCTTTTTTTCCCCCAAATTTTTGGACTCACCACTTCAAACGTTCCTGGTGCTACAATTAAATTGTCGATCACGTTGTTTATTTTGGTCACCAGAGAGAGAATGGAAGCCTGCAAAGGAATTGGAGAGGGCTGGTGTTACCAGTACGACCTGAAATAATCTGATCTGGCAGAGTGTAACAAGATAAAGAGATTTTAAAAACCACTGTCCAAGAAACTCTACCCACATTTCCATTGCAGCGCTTACTTCAGAGAGAGAAATTACTTTTCAGGCTAGTAATGGCTACTATGCTCTCTGAAGGATAGTCTGTCTTTGAGTTCTCTTAACATCCAGCCGAAGAATTTAAGGTAATTTTCAGCACAAAACCTGTTCAGCAGCGGTCGGAGCAAGATCCTGGTTTCTCTTCAGCAAGGCTTCACTGAACGCAGTCTCATCGGCGGCGGGTTTGACGCGGGGGAAAGCCATTTCGCACTGAAACGGGATCAGATATCAGACTGCAACGCCCAAGAAAAAAGACTTTGATTCAACCCACTCATGAACAAAATTTATTCTGTTTTTTTTTTTTATTCTCCAGCGTTTGTTTCCTTTGCGATTCCCCATCGTGCCTTTCACTTGTTGCTTTTATAACTGTCACATTATCCTAAGGGAGGGCGGGCAGCTGCCTGCCCTGCCCTACGTTCTCCCCGTGCTCCGACAGGAACAGGAGGTCTTCAGAAGTGGCAGAGGAGCCACCAGCGTGCCCGTGCAACTACAGGGTGTGAAACAGGGCACCTCTAATTAACCATGGATTTACCAAGGGGGGGGCGTTATTAACTATATTACAGTCCCTTAAGAATTTGTTTGCAGATGGCTGGAGTTGCCATGACGGGATCGACAGCCTCAGGGCCTGGAAGGCAAAGAGTCAGGGAACTTGTTTGCCTTGGAAGTCACTTGTCTGTAAGGGGCAGATGCTCGGCAGGAGGAGGAAATTATTTCCTCCTATAAAAAGGTGGGAAATGTGTGTTGATCCTTGCGAGGACCAACACAGCAAAAGAGCCAGCAGCACATCTGACAGGCGAGCGACGGCTACCCGAGGAGTGACCCACGAGCTTTGTGTTAGCTGACAGAACCGAGGGTCTGGGTGCCTTAAAAAGCTGAAAAACCTCAACCAAGGCGTTTATTTGTTGTGATTCTTACTCAACTGCATCCTAGTCATCCCGTGTGACACTAGTACTCCAAACAGGGACAGTAAGAAGATCTATTTCGGGTTAGTTACTGAACCAACAGCTTTTTCAGTGAACTCCTTCACTCCGGCTACGCTAAAAGAAGCCAAACCATCAAAGTCAGCACACGAGGTTTTTTAAGATGTATCTTTAAACAAGGAAAAGTCCCACAGCTGTTGCCTGCAAACAGCTCCGTAGGAGAGGGTTACTCACGACATAGAAATCAAAGGGGATGTGCGGCACAAAGGGCCGGAACCTAAAGGGGGAAAGAAGAAAAAAACCCAACTTTATTCTCTGTAGGGATATCTACCCGCTCGCCGCCGTGTTCATCACCACCGAACACCCCCTCCCCGTCACCGTTTCGTGGAGGTTTGGTCCCGAGACGCCAGAAAAGGCCCTACAGAAATAGGAAAGGTTTCTTCATAACCCCGCTAACGATAACTACCCCCCCCCCCCCGCCCCGGTGCGATCGGGCAGTGGCCGTACACCGAGGGCTTCCCCGCGCCCGCAGCGCTGACAGACCCGGCCCGGAGAGGCCAGCACCCCCCCACCCCGGCTCTACACCTCACCGTTATCCTGCGCTACACTGCAAGCTGCCCCCCCCCACCCCCCCGGTTTCTACGCCCCGGCAGCTCGCCCCCGGGGGCGGCCGCAGCCCACCCCCTAGGCCTGACACGCTAGAGAGCCACCCTCGCTAAAGCAGAAGCCAGACTCGCCCACTGCCAGGGCCTCCCCTGGAACCAAAGCGTCCGCCACGGCCTCTGCCTCGATCGCCCCTGTGGAAAAGAGAAACGGCGTTAACGGAGCGGGAACGCGGCCCGGGGGGGCTCCCCTCAGCGCCCCGCGCAAGGCCCGGTCCTCCCCCGGGGCTCCCGTCCCGCCCCGCCGGGCAGGGGCCCCCCCGGCGCGGTCCCCGCGCACCTCATGGTTCCGCCGCTCCGAACAATAAACGCCGCCGCTGCTGTGGTGATCCGCGCTCTCCCAACCCCGCAACAACCTGCCCGCTTATTGGTTGTCACACGCCGCCAATCAGCGCTCTCCTGCAAGCCATTGGTCGAACCGACCATCAATCTAAGGCGGGAAGTGGGCGGGGCGTGTGAAAGCGACCAGTCATGGCGCAGGCCGTGCGCGCGCGCCGGGCGGCCGCTGGAGGGGGCGCGAAGTTCATGAATGGAGCTGCCGACGAGCGCAGCGCGCATGCGCACAGGCTACAGCGGTACCTCTAGGGCTGGTCGGGAGCTGTTCCCAAGCAGCAGAGTGGCGCAGCGGAAGCGTGCTGGGCCCATAACCCAGAGGTCGATGGATCGAAACCATCCTCTGCTAGTAACATTTTCTTTCTCCAACGCCCTGCGGTTTTTTCTTTATTAACGCCTTAATTAACTACATTAATTTTTGCCGCCGCCTCCGGCGTTCCCTAATGCTCCTCTCCCTCGAGACTGACCTTCTGCAGCCCTGTCCGGCACGGCGGGTCACGGAGTGTCGGGAGCGTCCCGGAGCGGCCGGGGTCCCGCGTGTCCCCGCAGCGCTGCGCGTGTCCCGGGGCGGGAGCGCCACGCGTGTCCCCGAGCGCTGCGCGTGTCCCCGGGAGCCCAGGGTGTCCCCCCGCAGGGCTGTGCGTGTCCCAGGGCGGGAGCACCGCGCGTGTGCCCCAAACCACGCGTGTCCCCCAAACCACGCGTGTCCCCGAGCGCTGCGCGTGTCCCCCGGAGCCGCGCAGCCCCCGGAGCCGCATCTGCGCGGGGTAACTCCCCATTTCCCCGGCGCTGCCGCGACCGGGACGCGGAGCTCCCACGGCGCGGGGAGGGCGGAGGGAAGAGGTGCCCGAGCCCCCCCCCCCCGCCACGGAGCCCCCTCGGGGCCGCCCGAAGCCCGGCGGGGGCGCGGGGGGAGCCGCTCCGTGGGGACGCGACGGGGACCGGGGCTGCGGGACGTTCCCTGCCCGCTGATGAGTTTATCAGGTCTCAGCCCACGGGTGGGGATATCCACACCCACCACCGGGCGGCCCCATCCTCCAGCCCGGTCCTCGGTGGATGCCGTGGGGGCGGGCAGGAAGGAGTTAAGGTCGGTGTGGATGATAACGGCCCTTTGTGTCACCGAGGGGGGGGGGAAGGAAGGGCTCAGCCCCTCCGCGGGGGGAAAAGCCACTCTCCGTGGGCGATGCTGGCGGTGCTGGCCGTGCTCTGCGGCGCGGCGACGGTGGCGGCGACGACGGGGACAACCGCGCTGACACTAGCGGTGGTGTTACCCGAACGCAACCTCACCTACCCGTGGGCTTGGCCACGCGTGGGGCCGGCGGTGCGTTTAGCCGCCGCCGCCGTTAACGCCCGACCCGATTTATTACCCGGTTTCACCCTACGTTGGGTTTTCGGGAGCAGCGAGGATGGACACGGGGTTTGCTCCGAAATGGCCGCGCCGTTGGCCGCCGTCGACCTACGGCTCGCTCATCACCCCGCCGCTTTTCTGGGACCCGGTTGCGTCTACACGGCAGCACCGGTCGCCCGGTTCACCAGCCACTGGCGCCTTCCACTAGTGACGGCGGGTGCCGAAGCCCACGGCTTCGACGACAAGCGGGAGCAATTCGGGTTGACCACCCGCGCCGGCCCCAGTCACCGCAAACTGGGTGAACTGGGCGTGCAGCTCCATCGGCGTTTCAACTGGACGCGTCGGGCTTTACTGGTTTACTGGGACGAGAAGGTGGACGACCGGCCGTACTTCTTTGCCGCCGAGGGGTTGTACGTCCAGCTGCCCACCCTGCGCAACCTCACCGTCATGGACGTCGTCTTCCGCGACGGCGGCAACTTCTCCTTCATCATCCAGGAGATCAAGCAGAAGGGACGCAGTGAGTGACAGGGGACACGCGCGCACACACACACACACACACGCACACACACCGGTGGGGGGGGACTGGCCGTGCGCCGGCACGGGGAGGGGGGGTACGGGGAGGCGGCGGCGGGGTGCCGGTGCGGTGTGTGGAAGGGCACGGCTCCGCGCGGCTGCGCACGGGTGTTCACGGCGGTACACGGGTGTGTGCGGCTGTGCACGGCTGTTCACGAGTGTGCGCAGCTCCACGCGGGTGTAGATGGGTGTGCGCAGCCCCGCACGGGTGTACGTGGGTGTGTGTGGCTGTGCACGGGTGTTCACGGCAGTACACGGGTGAGCACGACTGTGCATGGCTCCACGCAGCTCCACACGGGTGTAGACGGGTGTGCCCGGCTATTCACAGCAGCACACGGGTGTTTGTGGCAGTACATGGGTGTGTACGAGTGTGCACAGCTCCACGCGGGTGTACCTGGGTGAGCACGGCTGTGCACGGGTGTTCACGGCAGTACGCGGATGACCACGGCAGTACACGGGTGTTCACGGGTGACCACGGCAGTACACGGGTGTTCATGGCAGTACACAGATGACCACGGCAGTACACGGGTGTTCACGGGTGACCACAGCACTACACGGGTGTTCACGGCTGTCCATGGGCGTTCCACATGTCCGCACACGCGTGTGCTGCCCCAACCCGCACCCTGACCCCCCCCCGAACCCCCACCCCACGTTGTGCCCCACCGGGAGCTGCTGAGCACGGCCGCCTGCCCCGCTCCCCTCCGGCCGGGTGGCCCAGCCTGGCCCTGTCCCCATCCCCGTCCCCGCCAGCTGCTCCAGCCGGAGCCGTCCCGGGTGGCACCAGGGAAGTGGGTGCCGGCGGGGCTGGCATTGGGTGGGTGGCGTCCGGCCATCCCTGGCCTCGCCATCTTGCTGCTTCACCTCTCTGGGTGCTATTTTGGGGCCCCATGCTCCTGGTGGGTGGCACGGCTGAGCCCCATGTCAGGCAGCACCCCGGGGTCCCGCCGGCACCGCACCCCCGTGCCCTGGGGACGCCGGCGGTGGGGCAGGCGGCACCCACCGGGGTCACCACGCCGCCCAGAATCAATCTCTGCCGGCGATCTGGGCCGCAGGGAGGAGGAAACGGAGTCGGGAAAACAGGAAACCTCGGCCTGGCGCCCGCAGCGGAGGGCAGAGGCGGGCAGGGTGCAGGGTGGGGGGGTGGCAGGCAGCGGGGTTGGGGACCCCCCTGCTCCCCGACATCTCGCTCAGCCCCATGACCCAACCACACGACCTCTCCCGTGTCGTGCGTTAACCGGGGACCTTCGGGGTGCTGGGCTGGGGTGTCCTGGGGATGCAGGGAGGGGGGGGGGGTCTCAGGGTGCCCCGGGGATAGGGGGGATCTTGGGGTGCCATGAGCCGTCTCCCCCCGCGCAGTCGTCTACGTGTGCTGCGCCCCGGAGACGCTGCGGGAGCTGATGCTGCAGGCAGGACGCGAGGGGCTGACCCGCGGCGACTTCGCCTTCTTCTACATCGACATCTTCGGGGCCAGCCTGCAGGGCAGCCGCTTCCCCGATCCCCAGCGGCCCTGGAAGCGGGGGGACCGCCACGACGCCAGCGCCCGCCGAGCCTTCGAGGTGAGCCCCGGGCACCCCCCGCGCCCGCGGGTGCACGAGGAACCCGCCGCCACACGCGTGTGCACGTCCACGGGCACCCGCCTGCGCGTGCGCGCCCCGGCACGGCGCGCGGGGGCCGCGGCGGGTGCTGGAGCTGGTGGAGCAGCCCCCCCCCATCTCCCCCCACACCCCCCCCTGCTCGCTCCCCACTGCTGGCAACCGCCGAGGAGGAAGGAAACGAGATTAATGGTCCCCGGGTCCCAGCTCGGCGCTGCCTGGGGCAGAGGCTGTTCACAGGAGGAAGGACAGGCAGCGCCCGGGACCCCCGTCCCCAGGGGGGGTGCAGCCGGCCCCGCTGCCAGCTGCTCCCCCCCCATCCCAGGCCGTCACCATCATCACCTATAAGGAGCCCGAGAACCCCGAGTACCGGCCCTTCCTGGCGCGGCTGAAGGAGGAGGCACTCGCCCACTTCAACTTCTCCATGAAGGACGGCTTGGTGGGACACGGCGGGGGGAGTGGGGGGGCACGGGGCCAGGGGGGCACCGGAGGGAGCTGGGGACAAGGGGATGTGAGGACAAGGGATGGAGCTGGGGCTGCTCAGGGACACGGGATGGAGCTGGGGACAAAGAGACGAGGGGACAAGGGGGCACGGGATGGAGCTGGAGCTACTGGGGGGCACAGAATGGAGCTGGGGACAAGGGGACAAGGAATGGAGCTGGGGACAAGGGGACACAAGATGGAGATGGAGCTGCTGGGGGACATGGGATGGAGCTGGGGACAAGGGGACAAGGGGACACGGGATGGAGCTGGGGCTGTGGGGGCACAGAATGAAGCTGGGGACAAGGGATGGAGCTGGGGACAAGGGGACACGAGATGGAGATGGAGCTGCTGAGGGACATGGGATGGAGCTGGGGACAAGGGGACATGGGGTGGGGATGGAGCTGAGGCTGTGGGGACATGGGATGCAGCTGGGAACAAAGGGACAAGGGGACAAGGGATGGAGCTGGAGCTACTGAGGGACATGGGATGGAGCTGGGGACAAGGGGACAAGGGGACGAGGGGACATGGGATGGAGCTGGGGACAAAGGGACAAGGGGACATGGGCTGGAGCCAGGGCAGAGGATGGATCTGAGGCTGCTGGGGACGAGGAGCTGTGGGATGATGTGGCGCTGCTGGGGACGAGTGGACGGGGACCCCGCTGCGCCCTGTCCCCGAGCCATCTCCGTGCCCCCAGATGAACTTCATCGCGGCCGCCTTCCACGACGGGGTGCTGCTCTACGCCCAGGCCGTCAACGAGACGCTGGAGCGGGGAGGCTCCATCACCAACGCCTCCGCCATCACCCGCCAGATGTGGAACCGCACCTTCTACGGTGAGCCCCGGCCCCTCCCCGGCCCCATCCCTGTCCCCTTCCCCATCCCCATCCCATCCCCATCCCATCCCCATCCCCATCCCCATCCCATCCCCATCCCATCCCCGTCCCCATCCCAGCCAGCTGCTGCCTGCCAGGCGCCCACCTGCTCCGCTCCCAGGATGGTATTTTGGGATTGGATGCCCCCACCCATGGGCTGGGGTCCTCGGGGTCCCCCCTCCTCAGCCCCCCACCCTCTGTCCCCAGGTGTCACCGGTTTCCTGAAGATCGACGAGAACGGGGACCGGGAGAGCGACTACTCCCTGTGGGACATGGACCCCGTGCGGGGGGACTTCCAGGTGAGCCCCGGCGCGGGGGCAGCTGGTCCCACGGGGCAGCCGGGGGCCTCCTCCCACCCATTTCTTGTGTCCCCCCGTCCCCCCCGACCCCTCCAAGATCGTGGCCAACTACAACGGCACCACCAAGAAGATCCAGATGGTGCCGGGGCGTGAGATCCACTGGCCGGGGAACGTGGTCCCCTCTGACGTTCCCCCCTGCGGCTTCGATAACAGCGACCCGCTGTGCCGCAAAGGTGAGTGGTGTTGGGGGGGGGACACACACAGGAGACCCCCACCCCGGGCACCCGCCAGCCCCTCACCGCCCTCCTCTCGCTGTGCAGCCAGCCTGTCCACCCTGGAGGTCCTGTCCCTCGTGGTCAGCCTGATCCTCCTGGCCATCACCGTCACCTCCTTCTTCATCTACAGGTGGGGGTGCCAGGGTCGGGGAGGGTGACCCCCAGGCTGAGCCGCTGTCCCCGGAGGTGGGGGGACACACGCGGGGGGTCTCACCCTGCCCTCCCGGCGCAGGAAGCTGCAGCTGGAGAAGGAGCTGGAGGCCGAGCTGTGGCGTGTCCGTTGGGAAGACGTGCAGATGAGCAGCTTGGAGAAACACCTCCGGAGCGCCGGCAGCAAGCTCACCCTCTCCCTGGTGAGCACCCAGCCCGTCCCCAGCCCTGCTCCGGGGATGGGGACCAGGGACTGGGCTCACCCCATGTCCCTTCTCCCAGAGGGGCTCCAACTACGGCTCGTTGATGACCACAGAGGGGCAGTTCCAGGTCTACGCCAAGACGGCGTATTACAAGGTATGGGGGGGTGGGAGTGGTGATGGGCACCCACCACCCCACCGGGCACCCATCACCCCACCAGGCACCCATGACCCTGCTGGGAACCCACCACGCTGCTGGGAACCCACCACCCCGTGTCTCCCCAGGGCAACCTCGTGGCCGTGAAGCACCTCAACCGCAAGCGCATCGAGTTGACGCGCAAGGTCTTGTTCGAGCTGAAGCACGTAGGTGTCCCTGGCTCAGCGCCGCGTGGTGGGATGGGGGTGCCCAGCTCGGTGTCCCCTGGATGGGCGGGGAGGGGGGGAAGTGCCATGAACCTGGTCCCACACCCTGCTCCACCTCAGATGCGGGATGTCCAAAATGAGCATCTGACCCGCTTCATCGGCGCCTGCACCGACCCCCCCAACATCTGCATCCTGACCGAGTACTGCCCCCGCGGGAGCCTCCAGGTACCGGCGGGGTCCCGGCTCCCCGGCAGCCATCCAGGGCTGGACGTTCTCCCTCCAGTGCCCATCACCCAGCGTCGGGGCTGCCCAGAGCTGCTCTGCTGGTGCCCAGGGTGGGAGGGAGCCGACTGCAGCGGGCAGTTGGATGCTGTCCCCCACATCGGGGCCCATCCATGGTGGGGGGCCAACGATGTGACCCTCGTGTCCCCAGGACATCTTGGAGAACGAGAGCATCACGCTGGACTGGATGTTCCGCTATTCCCTCACCCTTGACATCGTCAAGGTATCAAGCTGGTTCCCACCAGGCACCCAGTTCCCACAGGGGTCCCCCGTTCACATGGAAGTGGGGGGACAACCAGTTCTGACCGCTCTCCGCCCTGCCAGGGGATGCAGTTCCTGCACAACGGGGTGATCGTCTCCCACGGGAACCTCAAGTCCTCCAACTGTGTGGTGGACAGCCGCTTCGTGCTGAAGATCACGGACTACGGGCTGGAGAGCTTCCGCGTGGCCCCCGACGGCGAGGACTCCCACGCGCTCTTCGCCAGTGAGCACCCCTTGACCCCCAACCCTGGGAGTAGCCCCTGCCCGGGGGCCCTGTCCGGCCTGAGCCCCCTCCCTGGTGCCACAGAGAAGCTGTGGACGGCGCCCGAGCTGCTGCGGATGGAGTTGCCGCCGGCCCGCGGCACACAGAAGGGCGACGTTTACAGCTTCGGCATCATCCTGCAAGAGATCGCCCTGCGCAACGGTGTCTTCTACGTGGAGGGGCTGGACCTGAGCCCCAAAGGTGAGCAGGGTGGTGCCAGGGACCTGTTGAGGGGTTGTTGGACCACCTAATGGGTTTTTGGCCCCACTGAGAGGTGCTTGGCCCCGCTGATGGGTGACTGGTCCTGCTGATGGGTGCTTAGATCTGCTGATGGGTTCTTGGACCTGTTGTGATGGGTTCTTGGACCAGCTGATGGGTGGTTGGACCCACTGGTTGGGCCTGCTGGCAGGTTATCGGACCTGCTGGTGGGTGCTTGAACCAATTGATGGGTGCTTGGACATGCTGTGATGGGTTGTTGGACTTGCTGATGGGTGCTTGGACCAGCTGATGGGTGCTTGGATCCATTGGTGGGTGTTTGGACCTGCTGAGAGGTTACTGGACCTGCTGATGGGTTCTTGGACCAACTGATGGGTGGTTGGCCTCGCTTGATGGGTGCTTGAACATGCTGTGATGGGTGCTTAGCCCTGCTGATGGGTTGTTGGACCTGCTGTGATGGGTTCTTGGACCTGTTGATGGGTTATTGGACCAGCTGATGGGTTGTTGGACCCACTGGTTGGACCTGCTGGCAGGTTATCGGACCTGCTGGTGGGTGCTTGAACCAATTGATGGGTTGTTGGACTTGCTGATGGGTGCTTGGACGTGCTGTGACGGGTGCTTAGCCCTGCGGATGCGTTATTGGGCCAGCTGATGAGTGCTTGGACCTATTGATGGGTGGTTGGACCCACTGGTGGGTGCTTGGCCCTGTAGAGATCATCGAGCGGGTGAAGAGTGGGGAGCACCCCAGCTTCCGCCCCTCGGCCAACGTGGGGTGCCACATGGAGGAGCTGGGCCAGCTGATGCAGCACTGCTGGGCCGAGGACGTCCTGGAGCGCCCCGACTTCAACCAGATCAAGGTCCAGCTCCGCAAGTTCAACAGGTACATCCACCTCCCCCCGCCTCGTGGGTGATGGGTGACCCCAAAAAGGGTCCCCGGGTGGGTGCTCAACCCCTACCCGCAGGGAGAGCAGCAGCAACATCCTGGACAACCTGCTGTCGCGCATGGAGCAGTACGCCAACAACCTGGAGGAGCTGGTGGAGGAGCGAACCCAAGCCTACCTGGAGGAGAAGCGCAAGGCTGAGGCTCTCCTCTACCAGATCCTGCCCCAGTGAGCACCGGGGGGGTCCCGGCCCTCTGTGCACCCCCTTACTGCTGGGCATCACACTGGCATCCCTGCCTGCCCCGGGCTGGGGGTCCCCCATGGGTGCCCTGCATGGCTGGGTGGGCTTGGAGGGGCTGGGGGCAACAAGGACCCCCCACAGGGCTTGGGGCTGGGGGGGTTTGGAGGGGCTGGGGCCCCCCTGGGGACCCCCATGTTGCTTGGGGCTGGGAATGCTTAGAAAGGGTGGGGACCCCAAGGACCTCCACGTGGCTTGGGGCTGGGGGTGTTTGGAGAAACTGGGGACCCCCCCAGACCGCTGCATGGCTTGGGGGGTGCCTGAAGTGACCAGGTACCCCAACGTGGTTCAGGACTGGGGGTGCTTGGAGGGCTGGAGACCCCAAGAACCTCCTGCCATGGTCTTTGGTGCTTGAGGGACCTAAAGGGGCCAGGAATGACCCCGGCCCCCCCTCATGGCTCAGGGCTGGGGGTCCTCAGAGGGTTGGACACCCCGAGAACCCCCCCAGCAGCCTGGGAGGGGTTGGGGGGCTGTTTGTCCTCCCCTTCACCCACCCCCTGCCCCCCCAGCTCAGTGGCGGAGCAGCTGAAGCGGGGGGAGACGGTGCAGGCGGAGGCTTTCGACAGCGTCACCATCTACTTCAGCGACATCGTGGGGTTCACGGCGCTGTCGGCCGAGAGCACCCCCATGCAGGTGGTGACGCTCCTCAACGACCTCTACACGTGCTTCGACGCCATCATCGACAACTTCGACGTCTACAAGGTGAGGACACGCCCGCACACGCGTGAACATACATGTACCGTGAGTCACGCCCCAGAGCCGGCGTCGCACCCATGGCGTGTCCCCGACGGGGGGGGGGTGTGTGTGTCCCCCGCTACCCAGGTGGAGACGATCGGGGACGCCTACATGGTGGTGTCGGGGCTGCCGGTGCGCAACGGGAAGCTGCACGCCCGGGAGGTGGCTCGCATGGCCCTGGCGCTGCTGGACGCCGTCCGCTCCTTCCGCATCCGCCACCGGCCGCAGCAGCAGCTCAAGCTGCGCATCGGCATCCACACGGGTCAGCGGGGACAGGGACGGGGACAGGAATGGGGACATGGCACCTGTGTGGGTCAGCGGGGACAGGGATGGGGATGGGGACATGGCACCCACACGGGTCAGTGGGGATGGGGACAGGGACAGGAATGGGGACATGGCACCTGTATGGGTCAGCGGGGACAGGGATGGGGATGGGGACATGGCTCCCACACGGGTCAGCGGGGACGGGGACAGGAATGGGGACATGGCACCTGTATGGGTCAGCGGGGACAGGGATGGGGATGGGGACATTCCATCCACATGGGTCAGCGGGGACAGGGACGGGGACAGGAATGGGGACATGGCACCTGTGTGGGTCAGCGGGGACAGGGATGGGGATGGGGACATGGCTCCCACACGGGTCAGCGGGGATGGAGACAGGGACAGGAATGGGGACATGGCACCTGTATGGGTCAGCAGGGACAGGGATGGGGATGGGGACATGGCACCAACACGGGTCAGCGGGTCAGGGATGGGGACAAGGCAGCCATATGGGTCAGTGGGGACAGGGAAGGGGACAGGAATGGGGACATGGCACCTGTACAGGTCAGTGGGGACAGGGATGGGGACAGGGACATGGCACCTGTATGGGTCAGTGGGGACAGGGACATGGCACCTGTACGGGTCAGCGGGGACGGGGACAAGAATGGGGACATGGCACCTATATGGGTCAGCGGGGACTGGGATGGGGACAAGAATGGGGACATGGCACTCATATGGGTCAGCGGGGACAGGGATGGGGACAAGGCAGCCATATGGGTCAGCAGCGATGGGGACAGGGACATGGCACCTGTACAGGTCAGTGGGGATGGGGACAGGGACTTGGCACCTCTATGGGTCAGGGGGGACGGGGACATGGCACCCACATGGCTTGATGGGGGGAGGACACAGCACTGACACGGGCCAGCAGGGACAAGGGGACAGGACACCCAGCCCTCACATGGACCCCAGGGACGGGAGGGGACACCAGCACCCAGGGGGACAGTGGGGACACTGTGGGGGGGGAGCCCCCAGCCAGAGCGGGGCCGGGTGGGGACTCGGGGCCGTCAGGGGGGACTGACCAGGTGTCCCACAGGACCCGTCTGCGCCGGCGTCGTGGGTCTCAAAATGCCCCGGTACTGCCTCTTCGGGGACACGGTGAACACGGCCTCGCGCATGGAGTCCAACGGGGAAGGTGAGGGGCCCGGCTGGGCACCCATGGGTGCTGCTGGGGCTGGGGCTGGGCACCCACGGGTGCTGTTGAGGCTGAGGCCGGGCACCCATGGGTGCTGAGGGAACCGCCTCCCGCCAGCCCTGAAGATCCACATCTCGGCGGTGACCAAGGCCGTGCTGGAGGAGTTCGGCTGCTTCGAGCTGGAGCTGCGGGGTGACGTGGAGATGAAGGTGGGTGCCGGCCCCCCTCACAGCCCCAGCCCCCCCCCCAGTGGCTGCCCCAGTGGGGGACCTCCAGCTGGGTCCCCCCTCTGCATCCTCATCCCACAGCTCTGCTGGGGCAATGACCCCCCCTGCACCCCAACCCTGGGGCAATGGCCCCCCCCACACCCCAACCCCTGAGGCAATGAGCCCCCCCTGCACCCCAACTCTTGACACGATGGCCCCTCCCCTGCACCCCAACCCTGGGTCGATGGGACCCCCACACACCCCAACCTTGACACAATGGCCCCCCCACACCCCAACCCTGGGTCAATGGCCCCCCCCACACCCCAACCCTGGGTCAATGAGCCCCCCCCTGCACCCCGACCTTAGGGCAATGCGCCCCCTCCCCTGCACCCCAACCCTTGACGCAATGGCCCCCCCCTGCACCCCCTTTACCACCCCCCCCTCTCTCCACAGGGCAAGGGCAAGGTGAGGACCTACTGGCTGCTGGGGGAGCGTGGGAGCAGCACCCGGGGCTGACCCCCCCCCACCCCCCGGCAGCACCCAGGGCCCGCGGGGCTGGTCCCGGCAGCACCCCCAAGGCCCCCCCCCGGGCCGGGGCCAAGCGGGGGGCACCGCCAGCAGATGGGGGCCGGGCACACCCCCCCAACTGCACCGCGCTCCCCAAGCTGAACCCCAAAACGGCTCCCGGGGGGGGGGGGGACACCCCGTCCCCAAGCAGCCTCGTGGCCTAACCCTGGCTGAGGCCGGGGGGGAACGGGGGGGGACACGGGGGGACAGCCCCGGACCCCGGGTGGGGGTCACTAGAGCTCTAATTTTTGTAATAAAGCTGGTGTGTACGCACCCGCCGTGGGTCTCAGTGGGGTCCCCCTGCGCCCCCCCCCCCGCACCCCACATCGGGTGTCCCCACGCATCCTGGTCCCACTGGGATATTGGGGGGCTCCGGGGGTCTCCCAGCGGCCTCCCAGCGCCCAAGCTCCCCTGCGGGGAAGGGGGGGCTCTGGGGGGGGCTTTGAAAGAGGGGGCACCCCGGGGGGGTCTTTTTAGGGGGCTCTGTGGGGCCAGAGGAGGGCTGGGGGGGTCCCGAGGGCAGGGGACTGGGGGGCTGCCCGAGAGGGAGCGTTGGGGAGGGGGGTCCCGGCCATGCACGTCCCGGGGGGGTCCCGGAAGGGTCCAGGGGGTCTGGGGGGATCCAGGGGAGTCTCGGGAGGGTCCTGGGGAGTCCCGGGGGGGCCCCGGGTAAGTCCGGGGGGTCCCGGGGGGGTCCGGGGAGTTCGCGGTATCCGGGAGGGTCCGGGGGGTTCGGGGTATCCGGGGGGTCCCACCCGCCCGCGGAGCGCCCACCCGGGCCAGGCCCCGCCCCCTCCCCCGCCCCCGCCGCCCCATTGGCCGAGCAGCCCGTCACGGCCCCGCCCCCCCAGGCCGGCTTACCCGCGCTGTCACTCCGAGCCGTATATCCGTTGCCATTGGCCAGAGACAGGGAGGGGGCGGGCACTTCCTGCCGCCGCGCGCTTCCTCTTCCGCCCGGGCCCTCCCGTCCCTCTCCCAGTGACTTCCGGTCGGCGGCGCTGGGCGGGGGGTGCGGAGCCGCCGCTCCCCTCCCCCCGGCACCGAGACCCCCGCCCCGCCGCCCGGCGGAGCCCCCCCCCGGCCCCGGCGGCAGCCGCAGCGCCCGCCCTGCCCTGCCTCGCACCGCGGGACCTGTCACACCCCCCCCCCCCGCGGGGGGCCCCCCCGGGACTCCCTCACCACAGGCCTCCCCCGGGGGCCTCCCCACCCCCCCCACAGGCCTCCTCTGGCACGGCCGACGGGGACCCCCGCCCCGGGACACCCCCCCCCTCCCAACTCCCCACGGCCCCCCGGGATCCCTCCACAGCGCCCTCCCGTAGGGTCCCCCCATAGCACAGCCCCCCCCTACCCCAGCACGGCCGCAGGCCTCAGGCCTGCCCTAGTCAAAGAGCAGCCCCTCCGCCCCCCCGTACCCCCCCCCCGTCTGGGGTGAAGCCCCTGGGGAGCAGACGAGGACCCCTGCCCCCTCCACCCCATTGCTCCCCATTGCAGGAGCGGGGGGTGCTCCGGAGGGGGGGTATTTCCCATAAACACCCCCCTCCCCGTCCTCCCCCGAGGAAGAGCTGGGTGGGGGGGGATCGCCAAGCAAAAAGGGGGGGGCTCCTCTCGGGTCAAGCCCCCTGGATAGGGGCTGCCTTCCCCCCTCTCCTCCCCCACCCCAGCCATGGAGATGCAGAAGGGGAAGGGGGGAACAGCAGGAGGAGGAGGGAAGTTGCTGGTCTCCACTCTTCTGGATGCCAAGGATGAGATGGAGGAGGTAGGTGCCTGGGGCTGGGGGCAGGGGGGCTCCCGGGGGTGGGTGACGGGCTCGGCCCCGCACGGGGTGCGGGCAGGGCGGCACACGCTGCTCCCCTTGCCTGTCCCTGTGCGGGGAGGGGGCTCGCTACACAGAAACCACCTCCCAGCCGGGGTCTGCCTGCCTGCCTCGCCCCGGCCGCGCTCGGGCAGGGCGGCCGCAGGTTGTGGAGCGGGGTTGTGAACCTTGCCTCGCGCCTGAGCACCGACAGGACTCATCTCTCCAGTATCTGGGAAAGTTTCTGACCCGTGTTCACCCACAGTGCTGTCCTACTTCCCACCGAGCTTCTCTTCCTGCACTGGGAAGAGAGAGCTGGTTCTTTTACAGGTGGGGAAGGTTTGGGGTCTCCCCAGGATAACGGGGTGCGGAGGAGCCGGGGAAGAGCCGGTAGCGCAGGGACCTGGGCGAGGTGGACACGTTGCTCAGGCCCTGATTTACACCTGGCTCGCAGGAGCAGTGTTCAGGGATCTTCCTAAAGCTGGTGTAGGGGCGGCTTCCCCGGTGCCACGGGTGTGGCAGAGACTGGTTGTTTATTGTGTGATGGGAACGAATGTATTCGGGGCCTGTGAAATGGTGCAGACAAAAAAAAAAAAAACCAAAACAAACCATGTTGGATTTCAGTTGCAGGAGAAAAACAGGGTGGTAACTGGAATGACTGGGTCTCAAGGTCTGGAAACTGTCCTTTGCCATTTGGAGTGTATTTATATTCCTTCAAAGCACCCGTCGGTCCCCATGTGTGTTTTGGGTCCTGTCCAGGTCTGGACAGAACGTTCCCAGCTTTGGACTGTGCAACTCTGCGAGCCCGGCACGGCCGGGAGCTTTGGTTGGGCTTGAAAATCAGCTCCAGGCTACCGAAGTGGGTCTGCTGGGGTCCGGGTCGCTCCCACCCGGATCCTTCCCTGAGAGCATCGGGTCTGGGAAGGAGCCGAGTCGATGAGCGTGGTGGAGCTCAGGTGTGGGGATGGGGCCGTATCCAGACAAACGCAGGTACCAGAAGGAGAAGACTTCCCAGAGACAAGCCTTGCTTAACTGGCAAGCCTTCCTCCCGTCCCTCCTCAACCCCTGGAAAGCAGCACTTTTGACTAAAAGCCCAGTCAGTTGGAAGGAATTGGTTCAGGCATTAATTATACTCCTGAGCGCTGATGGATTTACTGTCACAAGTTTCATGTTTCTTGTGTTAAAGACTCCAACAAACAGGAAACGGAGCGTACACAGGAAAAACCGTGCGGGATCGTTGCACGTCGAGTTTTCACAGTAAACAGGCTGCCATGTTTAGGGAAAAACCTCCTCCAGTCTTTCCCTTTGGCAGTCGTCGCAGCTGCTGGTGGCAGTAAGTGGAACACATCTGTTTTGGGGGAGAAGGAGGTGACTGGAGCTTGTAAAATTGTATCTCATACCCCGCGTTCAAGAAGCTGTTGTCTCATTTTGCTGTGGGTTTTGGTCGAGGCAGCAGAGCTACAGGAATGTGAACCATTAAACTGGCTAAAAAGGTAGAAATAGTGTTTTCAAATAGCCTCCGTACCTGGCAGTAGCGAGTTGATGCGTCTCTCGTTTATCCCAAGGAGGGAAAACCACACCCTGATCCTGCGAGTCTGTCGGCAGGTCTCAGATCAAAGACATTATTTGACGCTGAACTTCCTTGCAAAGCTCCTCTGGTGGTTCATTGGCTGCATTATCTGCCAACAAGTTGTCTTATTTCTCACTGGGATTTTTCTAACTCTGTTTTTCAGCTGCTGGATCTTGTCCTCCCTTTCAAATAATTCATCTGCTTTAGATTTGAGATTTTCATGGGTTTTGCCCCATTGCTTTTTCATAATGCTGCTGCTCGGCCTGGAACAAAGCCGGTTTCACAAAGGCATTATCTCTGCATTACTGACCAGTACATCTTCTTTCATATTGCCTTGGAGTGGAGAACTGTTGACCTCTTTCTCAATAGCTTCTTCACTGCAGCCCTTTTGATATGCAAAGGAGTCGCTAATCAGTTCCATAATTGGTGTGATGTGTTTGCATTTTAATCAAGAAGTGACTGTGTAGAAATAACCTTCTTGTAACTTGCTTATTGCCCGTCTTAGGCTGCATTTGCTGCTTTTCTCTGGTGCAAACAGGTCACTGCTCCATCACCCGCCTCCAAGGAACCTCCAGGAAAGCCAGACCTCGTTTTGCCGGCAGCTGGGGAGTCGCTGCCGTGGCCAGAACAGTCCAGGCAGCTCCGCAGCTGTGGCGCGGGAGCGGTGGCACCAGTGAAGAGGGCAGGGCACGTCTCCCTCGCCCGGCAGCAGGGCTCTTTGTGAGGAGTTTAATTTAGAACATCTCACCCCGCGAGTTGTAGCGTGAGAGCGAGACCCCGGCGTTAAAGGAGCCCTGTGGTCCAGCCCCTCTCGAGCCGACAGCCGGGAACGCGGCTCTCGGGTGCCATCGCCGCTGCGAGAGCACACGTGGGGACATCGAGCCCGTGCAGCCCTTCTGTCACCGTCCCCAGGGTGGCACCGCGAGGTGGGGAGAGGCTGCGGCGTGCCCGGAGTCGCGCCGCTCTGCTTCCCCGCGCCAGAGGCAGACACCGGGTAACGCCGGTGCCCGGCCGCGGGCAGGAGAAACCATTTCTGCCCTGCGTGAAGAAGGGGCAGCTAATTTCTCTGACGCTGAGTGGAAGCCTTTGCCGTTTCCTTCTCCAGTATGTTCATGCCTGTGCTCTTGGAACTTACCAGTCCCGACTTCATGGCTCTTCCCGTCACTCATCCCTCGGGGTGCTTGCGTGCAAACATCTGCTCCTGCTGTTTATTCTCAGCCAGAAGTTGCTCAGATGTTCAGTGACGAGAACAGAAGGTTTCCAGGCTGCTGCCCCGCAGCCCGGGGTTCCCGCACGGACGGGAGCGGTGCGGAGCTGCTGGATGACACGGGCTCTGCCGGGGGCCGGGGCGTCAGCTCCTCTCTCAGGGCGAGGATTGACAACCCTGCCTCAAATTCGGCCTTCGCACGACCGCGTCTTGGCCTCGTATCAAAGTGACATCAGTATTAGTATCGCTGAATAATCACACATTTACTTTTTGGCTCTTTGAGCGGTGTCAGCGGAGTATTTAAAACCCAAACCTGTGAATAAATAAACACGGATGGAGCGGCAGCTTCTCCAGCTGGCAGGAGGTTCGGAGCCTTGACGTGAGCCAAGAACGGCTGTTGCGTGGCTGTTTTTCTGTCCGTTCAGGTGTTTGGGTGGGGGGTCAACACAGCCTCTGCTGTATCTTGTCTTGGCGAGGATGTGCTCGGTGTGCTTGTTCCTCCCCGTTTGTGATCTTTGGCTTTTCTCTCTTTCAGAGACTAGAAAGGTGCGTGGGCATCGTGACTTCGCTAACCAACGGGCTGTCGGAGAGGGAAGCTAACGATGCCCTCAATGCTCACGTAAGTGTCGTCTCGAGAGGTGAGAAATCCTGCCTGGATGAAATAATTTGTGGTTTATTGTACCTGCACGGGTCTCTGTCTGAGGGAGCGGGCGTGCGAGCTGTTAGCGAGGCGGAGGCTGGGGAATGGAGCCTGCTCTGCCCTCGCGCCTCCCGTCAAGGATTCCCAGAGCTATTACAGTTAAAAGCCAAAACAACACCGTGGCTTTAATCCTTGTCTAATCACCTATTTGGAAGCCGACCTGCAGTGCAATTTCTCGCTGAAATCTGGCCGAGCGCGTGTCTCTCCCAGCACGTGAGCGCTCGCCGCGGGGGCCCGTCGCTGCGCCTGTGCCGCCGGTGTTTGCGTTTCTCGTGCGGTTTTGCGCTGCTCAGATCTGCTTTTTCCTGGCCTCCAAACAGCCAGACTCCAGACCACTGGAAAGGGCACGTTCAGCTGAGGGATGGAGCGTTTATTTCTAACTCTGCGCAGTCTTAAAATACTTGCCAGCAAGCTGCAGATGTAACCGTATAAGGAAAACTGTCGTGTGACATGTTAATGGGCTCTCAGACGTATCGGTTGCATTTTTTCCTCCCCAGAACACCTTGGGCTGTTGGAGTCAGTGTGTACCTTCCAGAGTTGCCTTCCCTTAATGGGAAAAGGTTGGCAAAACCCAGGCTGGATTTCAGGGCTCAGAAGCTCATGAAACACTTTCCCACTCAGACAAACAGGTTGTAGAAAAATCTGTGAGAGGAGCCTGGGCAGGTCCCCAGCCCTCGGGGATCTGCTGCTCTTCTTGCCTGGGGCTTTGTTGCCCCTCAGTAACGAGGTGCCCTGAAGCGGTGCTGCTAAAATCACTGCAAAGCTCTGGGTACCCAGAGGTTTGCACCAGAATTAACTTCTCAGCAGGGTACAAGTACAGGAGACCCTGGATGTTTTCTGTATTCCCCTGTGATCCTGCTCTGAATTCCTCACGGGCTGCTGGGTGCTCTGTCAGCCATTTGGTGGGCTTGAGCGGGGTTTCCTCCTCCTGTTGTGACCTTCCTCTCATGTCCCATCTCGCTGCTCACTGACACCACTTGCATTTTTCTCTCTCAGATATGTAAAGGAACCCCCCAGCACGAGGAGATCTGCCTGGGTCTTTTCACTCTGGTCTTGACCGAACCTGCTCAGGCACAGAAGGTAAGGCCCGTCGCCGAAAGTTTATCCACGAGGGCTTTTGCTTTCCAGGCGGCCGGAGGTTGGGAGCTGTGGAAGTTTTGGGTCTCGTGCAGGCGTCGGAAGGTGCCTGGCTAGAACCCTCAGCGCCGAGTGGTGGTTTTTGTAGCGGGGCAATGACTTTGCTTGGACCGTTCCTGGTTTTGCTGCGTCCCCGTGGCACAGCGGCTGCTCCGGGGAATGCAGGCGCTGCCACCAGGGAAGGGAGCTCAGCCGGGTTCTTTCACAGCCCTCAAATTAATTGGTTTTTGTTGTGGGAGGTGAGTACTGATTCTTCAAGAAACTCTAAGGCCTTTCCCAGTTTCAGCATTGCCTTTGGCGGCCCAGATTTGCCTGCTGGAAGCCAGATGTAGATGCCTACAGAAATAATCACCTAGACTAGAGGAGGGACGTGTTCAATTCCTAGAGAAAATTGCTTTTTAGCAGCCCACCTCTGTTAATTTCACAGACCGGATTTAATTTTTAAATAACTCTTTTTAGTGACGCTGTAAACTCTGATTTTTGAAATTGTAGTTACTCACCTCCAGGAAGATGAGTGTTTTGTATTCTTAAAGATCTTGGATGTGGGTTTGGTGCTGTTGCAACAAACTGGGGACACTAGGGGAGGGAGTTGAAAATGATGGGGTTTTTTTATAGAAACCAGACCTATTTGTAGCAGCTACAAGACAAAGCAAAAGCACTGTTGGAAGGGCTGAGCGTGGTGAGCGATACCCGGGGGTCCTTGTTTGGGTGCGTTTCAGTTAACAGGTGTTACACGGAATTTGGAAGGGTTGAGGTGGACTCTTGAAGTCGGCAGGGTCTGCTGTTAGGGACGCTCTGTAAATCCTGGCGCTGCGCTGGCCCGACGGTGACTCGTTCAATGTTCTCTCTTGATGTAATTACTGCTATGAGGGCAGAGCTCTCTGCACCAAAGCCATAGATCCGCATTAGCTCCCGGGACTCATCGCTGCCTTGGCATTGCTGGACGGGACGGTCCTTGTCGAGCTACAGCTCCGTTCCCCAGAAATCACCTCTTGAAAGCTTCTCCTGGGAGTCTTCGGGCCTGACTGCTTACGGTGTGGGTCAGATTTCTCTTCGGTTAGACGGCCGTGTTTTGCTCTGTCTCCTCGTTGGCTTGAGGCCTTCCCAAACCCCGACCGCACAGTCCCCAGCCCTGTTGTCTTTCGGCTCTGGCCTGATTCTGCCTCATGTGCTGAGCATGAGACTTGTAAACCTGGAGAGACTGAGCCCAGCCGAGGCTCAGAGCACCACTGAACTTGTCCTTGCTTCCAAGACACTGTGGGAGCCAGAGAATTTCTAGTTGCTGACTAGCAGCGCTCTACGGGATGGTCTCAAGAGGGTGAACCTCCTCCGCGCCCGATAAAATGCTCTTGTCCCCTCTAGGATGTGGTGGAGCACAGCTGGGATGTGGCGGGGAGCATCCAGACGCCACTAACTGAGCATAAGAGTCCCCGGGCAGGTGCTTCCATTCCCTGGAAGCCAAGTTTGAGCGATTCCAAGCTTTCCATCTGCGTGGCGCTCGCTGGCCGTCCCGTGCGAGGGGCTGAGAGAAACCTGCCCGGCCCGTTCCCCTCTGGGGTCTCCTGGCAAGGAGGAGCGAGGGGTGAGGGGTCCGGCTCCCTCACGGCCGAGCTGGTGGCAGGCTGGGGCCCTGCTTGGCTGCTCCTGGCCATGTTAATTAGAGGTGGCTGGTCCTCCTGCTCTTGTCAGATCTGCTCTTTGGAGCACGTTACTTTTCTTAGGGAGTAATTGGATCTGCTGCTCTGCTGCGCTCTGATGTCATCTATTGCTGCCACCTGCCCTGTATCCAGACAGGAAGCCAGTCAGTGATTTTCTGCCAGGCTTTGGGGGTGAGTTACTCCTTGCCTTTGCTCCCAGCCTATAAAGAGGGGTTAACGCTTGCCTGGCTGGTAAAGCATCTTGCGAGAGCTCCGAAATGGTCGCGCTGAGGCCAGAGCTCTGCTCATCCTCCAGCGAGAAGCCCGCGGGCCCGGGACACTTGGCACCGCCAGCCCCGCTCGGCTGCAATATCCATTCCCGTGTCAGGTCACGGGGGAAGAGTCACAACCTCGGGTGAACGTCGAAGCCGGCGAGGCTGGTGTGGAAGTGGCACTGCTCTGAATCAAGCATACCCCAGGAGACTTCATCCTCCCAGGACCTATTATTTTGCCAAAAATAACGCCAAAACTACCGTAGCTGGCCATGTTTGCATTCAGGGGTATTTTAGAGCTGGTTGCCCTAGGAGCCGAGCGGGGGGAGCAGCGCGTGCTCCGGTCCCGACACGCTCGCAGAGGCATTTTGTGCCATCTTGTATTTCTCCGGTGGCTGCAGATCCAGCTCGTCTCGCACCGTGGCCTCGCTGTCCTCCACCTGCAGCTGGTGCGTGGCGGGGAGGCGGAGGCACAGGTACCCCCTCTTCCTCCTGGAGAGGCTGTTTAAAACGCATCTCCCTTCCTTTTTGGGAGGGGGCTTGAGCTGCCCTGTCCCCTCGCTGATGGATTAAAGAAGTGGTGGCACAGCCCTCCCCTTGCCGCTGCGGAGGAGCGGCTGAGGCACGCAGGTCTCCTCCTCCCCCTTTGTTGCCTTGACACTCCAACCAGGAGAGATTAGCTGTGCTAAACTCGTCCAGCTGCGAGGAGGGACACTTGACCGCCTTCAAATATCAAAGTGACAGCGACTGATCCGTCAGATCTCCCTCCTCCGCCTGGCACCTCTCACTTTAATTAACACTCTGCTCCGGGATCAGAGAGCACGGAGCCCTCCCCGCAGATGAGCGTGGCGCTTCCCTGACATCTCCTCCGGCGTCTGTCTGCCGTGTGCCTCTTCTGCCCTGGTGCTGGGCGGGAGGGGACCTCTCTCCTCCACTCAATAGCTGTTTTCTTTTATTTTTCTTCTCCCCTCATTTAAAGCGAACATTTATCATTTGTTCCTTCCTGCTAATGAAATGGCCTGTGCAAGTGGTGGCTCCAATCTGCCGAGAGCGGGGAGGAGACGATGGATTGTTTGCAGCCTTGGCAATAATCAAGAAATTCAGGTTCTCTCCCCACCCCCCTCGCTGCTGGAGCCCTGAAGATTTTCTCCAACACCTTCCTCGGGATTGTTGCTTCCAGCCTTGTGCCGGAGCCGTTAGGCCGGGGTCCAGGCTGACCCGGGTAAGCAACCAGCGGGTGACGTGCCACGCTGCCCTCACCCTGGTGAAATGGGACTTGTTCTCCTCTGGCCCGTTGTGCTTTGGGTCAAGGATCAGCAACACCGTAGGTGTGGTTTGAGTTCTGGTTTTATGCAGTGTTTGCTTATGGGATTTGAGGAAGTATGCAGCGAGCAAGGTGAAGAGCTGCCAAACTTCCCTGGGTAACAGGATTGCAGTGTCCTTCCTCCTGGGACTTAAATACTCAACCAGAAGTGAATCCCCTGGGGTGTCTCTTCTGGCGGTTTGTTGCAGCCCTTCTCCTGAGGACGCTGCCGGAATCGGCCCAGCCGGTCGGGGACTAATCCACGTGGTCCGGGTCGTGTCACAGGACCTCTCGGTGGCTTTAAATGCAGATGTGGACGCTGCACCTCGCACACATCCAGCAGAAAACCAAACCCTAGATGTTTCACCCAAAAAAGCATGAATTGTTTGAACGCAGAAGCAGCTACTGACCACCTAGAAAAGCTACTAAGATGATAAATGTTCATCTTGCGGCTGCTCCCAAGGGTGCAGAAGTGCACCTGCCTCTGAGAGGGAAGCGCCGGGGCGGTGGGTGCTCGTCATCCTGTCGCCCAGCACAGGAGGGGGGATCCAGGCAGGGCGGGGGCCTGACAACACCAGCGTTTCCCAAACAAAGTAAAAGCTTAGTCAGAGTCCATGTGCTCCCGGGCCGGCTGTGTCCTGGGCCACCTCTGTCCCCGGCGTTTTCCCGTCAGGGTGATCTACGTGTTTCTCTTCCAAAGCTGACACTGCGGAGGGAGATGTTGCGCATTCCTGGCCAGGTAGAGTCCTCTGTGTGGAGACTTGGAGTCTGGCTCTGCTTTGTGGGCATTCATTTAGCATTTCAAAAGCAATTAAAGGCTCCAAAGAGTCTACACCTCTTGGATTTGGTTTTTTTGTTTGGGATTTTTTTTTTCTATATATATATTTTTTTTTACGTGGTGCTATAGGAAGAAGGGATGGAGAAAGCCTGAGCACAGGGAGTCTGATCAAAGAGATCTTTTGAGGCCTCATTAACTCTCTAAAGGAGGATGCAGAGACCAGACCCTGCTCTCTGGAATATCATGACATTTACTGGCACAAATTAACATTCATGCAGAACCACTTAGCAAATTACTTCCTAATCACCCTCCACCCCCTGCTGTCCTGAGCAGAGGGGAAGGGAGAGCCAGCACCTTTGCTCTCTGGCCTGCGTTTTGTCTGGCTGCTGGTGGCAGACGAGCGTGGAGAAAGTCCTTCCTTTCCCTGCGATAGTTCCCTCTTCCCATAGCCCAGCCCCAGCAGATCTGCCGGTTTGGACTGTGGGCAGGATGTCTGGATTTCTAACCCAAAACGAGCCAACATTGTAGCATGGTTTTGAGCCAGACTGTCTCCAAATTCAGCTCTGTCTGACCGCGGAAGTCTTGTGTGAGCAGGAACGGGTGGCGTGGGGACGATGTGTCTCTGCTCCTGCATCTCCACGGAGCTCCCACGCGGCCGTGTCGAACCAGCATCACGTCATAGTGACCCCGAGTCCTGTGGGCATCTTCGGGGTGGTTCCAGTTGCCACTGGTGCCAGGGAGATGGGAGCAGCGCGGGGCTTAAGCGATCTGGATGTGCCTGTTTATTAACTGATCCCTCCTGAAGGACCGTTGTCGGTCTTTTCTCCCTAGAGTTCGTCTCTCCAGAGCTGTGGCAGGGTGCAGGGAAGGCTGGGATGGGGGGACAGGGACACCTGACAGTGTCTGTTCTGCGCTGAGAAACCTTTGGCTCCTGGGGCTAAATCCAGCGGATCCAGCTGTCAGTTTATAACGCCCCAGAGGATTAATGGCTCTCCCTGCCTGGCCCTGGGGTGCTGATTCAGGTCACCCCAAGGGAGTCTGCCTGCCTTAATGTTCTTTCCCTGAGTTTCATTTACTTGCTGTTATCTGGTCAGGTTTGATAAAACCATTGTACGTTTTCCGTTGTGGTCCTTCATCTGTAACCATCTCCTGCTCTTCCCTGTTGCAGTGCTACCGGGACTTGGCACTGGTGAGCCGAGATGGCATGAACATCGTTCTCAACAAGATCAACCATATTCTCATGGAGAAGTACTTGAAGCTGCAGGACACTTGTCGGACCCAGGTGAGGAGGTTTTTCTCCCCAGAATCGCCCCTTTCACACCAACCAGGCAGAGGATGAACAGAGGGCGTGTGAGCGTGGAGGGCTTGGGGGGGGCCATCGGTGGAGCTCCTTTGCTCCGTGTTAAGGACTCGCCTTTGGAAGGGAAACGTGGTGGCGTCTGCCAGCCGAGGCAGCCGCGGTGCTGGGGAGAGCTGTTGTAGGGGAGGCTCTGACAAAAGCTGCCCTGACCTCTCCCTCTTCCCAGCTGGTGTGGTTGCTGCGGGAGCTGGTGAAGAGCGGGGTGCTCGGAGCGGACGGTGTCTGCATGACCTTCATGAAGCAGATCGCAGGTGGGTTGTGCCGCGGGGACGAGGGGACCGCTGCCTGCACCCTCCCCTGCTCGTGCCAGCAGGCTGGGCGCTGCCGGCGGCATGCCAGGGCTGTCGTTACGCGCTGTGCTGGGCGTCGGAGCCAGAGCCGCCACGCAGCCGGGTCCTGACAGGCCTCCCCAGTGTCTCTGTACCCAGCTGACAGGCGCCGGGCCTGCTCCAACCTGTCTGGGGGAGGAAATCTCTCTGGGGAGGATGGAGCAGGGGATAAGCCTTCAAGGGTCTGTTGCTCCCAACAGCCTCTACGAGGGGTGAATCACAGAGCCAGGAGGCTTCTGGCAAATGCTGGAACAGCCAGGAAGTGTATTAGTTCCTGTTGCTGCCAGCTTTCACCCCGTAGCGCTGCGCAAGAGCACCGGGATCATCCGTGGTCCCTGCTTTGACCTCTGGGATAGCAAGAGCCGTGTGTCTGTAACTCGTCAAAGACACAGGAGGCTGCTGCACCCCTCGTAAAGTCAGTAGCTCCTCCAGGCAGCTGGCGCTGGCCCTGTGGTAGCCCGTAGCATGTTCCCCCCCAAGCCCACGGTGTGAGCACCCCGCAGCCGTGCACACACACACGCACACGCCTTTCCGGATTCACAGGAACGGTGCCTCTTCCGTGTTCTCTGCTCGGCGCTGGTGCTGGCCGCTGACGTCCACCAAGGAGGAATTAATGGCCCACCGTAAAACCTGACATTGTGTTTTTATTGTATGCGCCTGTGACACGGGGCTGGGCAGCCCGGCTTGGAAATTGCCGTGTCTGCTCTTCAGGGGAGGAAGAATGGGGAGGGGACAGAGTCCTGAGTGCGAGCCAAGCTGCCCTGGCCCTGTTGTCGCAGAGTAAACACTGTGTAAACATTTTAAAAACCACCGGTGAAGGCATCCCTTGTTTCCCCTCCGTTGCACCTCCCCGTTCAGGGCCCCTTCTGTTCTGGAAGGACGCCGCTGCCTCGCTTCTCGCTGCTTTTACGATGCCTTAATTGTTATGATCCCATTGTTTTGGCTTGCCTGCTTTAGGCGTTTTCTGTGCCCCTGCGAGCAGGAGTCCCGCTCTGCTCCCAGCGACGTCAGCCAAAGGCTCCAGCTTCGTGCCGAAGGCCCATGCTGAGGGCGTGAGACACCACTTTGACACCTGGCCTTTATTTCAGAGTTTGAGCGTTCTTTGCAGATGCTGTTTCCCCTTTGTAGGCTCAGCAGCTGCAAATGTTTTCTCTTTTCCAGCTACTGAATCTTCAACCTGGCTTCTCCTTTGCTTTCCAGAAGGACAATGACTGACTCCATATTAGCACAGTTGTTTTGCAAGAGTGCTGTTGCACCAAAGACCCACACGATGCCCTAACAGAAGGGCGCTTGAACCTAAAAACGTGCTGTACCTAGGAAAAGCCAAGCATGTGTGGCAGGTAGAGCAGGGCCAGGCAGGACTCTGTGCTCCAGATAAGGAGCAAAATCCGTAATTAGCTTTGCCTGACTGGGCTGTAGGGATCCAAGCGGTCGGTGGTTCGGTTGAGTCTGGCAACAGAACCGCACCCGCTCATCCGACCGGCTTTTCTCTTCCCTGCTTAGGTGGGGATGTGACAGCGAAGAATATCTGGCTGGCTGAGAACGTCCTGGAGATCCTGACTGAGCAAAGGTACGGCTGGTCAGGAGGCGCAGGCCAAGGCCGGGGCGGGCTGAGCGAGGAGAGCGGGGGACCACGCGCCTCGTCCGCCTGCCGAGGACTTGTCCTGCCCGCTGCAGCGCTGGCGGGTTTCGGGGCGGTGTGTGTGCAGTGACAGCATGTGTGGGAGTGTGCTGATGGGTTTTCCCGTGCAGAAGACCTCTGCGTTCCCTTACTGCGTTCCCAAGCATATTTTTCAAAGCTGTGGCAGGAATTTCTCTCAGAGCCCTCTCGCTGCAGGTTGTGCAGGGGAGAGTGTCCCGAAGTCCCTCTGGTTTTGGACTAGATGACCTTCAAGGTCTTTTCCAACCTCAAGGATTCTGTTAGCAAAGCTCCTCTGCAGGGTTTGGAGAGGGGCTGCGTGCCCCGTCAGATAAGAGGCTCTGCCCAGGCTGGTACCTCTCCCCAAGCCAGGTGCGAGGACACACCTGGCTCTTAGGAAGGATTTCTTTGCAGAAGGGGCTGTTGGGCGTTGGAATGGGCTGCCCAGGGCAGGGGGGGAGTCCCCATCCCTGGAGGGGTTGAAGAGTCGGGTTGAGCCAGCGCTGAGGGATCTGGTGGAGTTGGGAACGGTCAGGGGGAGGTTCATGGTTGGGCTGGAGGAGCTTCAAGGGCTTTCCCAACCCAGATGATTCTGGGATTCTGGGACACGGCTCTTCCCTAACGGGTGGCACCCGGGCCGTGGCCAGCCCACCCCTGGGCAGCGGGGTGCTGTCGCCTGGTGTGGCTGAGGAACACGCCTGGCTCGGGAGCCGCATCCCAGGAATATTTTCTTCCCAAGTTTCCCGAGCTGCGGGGGAGGTGTTCCTTTTGGAGGTGTAGGACAGAGTTAATTGCCCAAAAAGCTTCCTGTCTTTAAACAGCTCCTGCTTCATCAGGGCTGCAACTTTAATTTGTTGTGGACAGGCCATCTGGGAAGTATTGTCCTACGGGCTCAGCATTGTCCTTTGTTGGCAGAGCAGCCGCTAATTGATGATAAGCAGAATTCCTACTGCAGCCTTTGGCTGGGCAGAGTCATTATTTTTAAATAGCCTATAGCTTTTCACCGAGCGCTGTCTGTAATAGCAGCGATTCTTCTAAAATCGCTTATTACTGCGGTTAACAATCAAGTTGTTAAAGCATTTATTTGGCCGCAGCCAACAGTCCCAGGGATTTTTATTCCGGGAATAGCTGCGCGGGTACGTGCTGCTGCGAGTGCCATCTAGTGACCCACCGTGCGTGGGAAGGAGAGACCCTCTGCGATCTTCTGGGCTTGGCTGACCTTCGGTTCTTCACCCTTTTTTCCCCGCTGCCTTTGTGCTAAGCTCAACTTATCTGTTCCCAACCGTATTTAAGCCCCTACCAGCTCTTGCTGTGGTCTTGCCGTGTGCTGGTCCTACTCGCCGCTGCCATCCCGCGCTCGGAAACGCTCCTCGTCTGGCCAAAGCACGTTGCACCTCTTGTCTTACAAATCCCTGCAAACAGCTGGACTGTGGGAGAAATAGCTGCTGCTTAGTGGTGATCCCAAGCCACATCTGGCTGCGGGTCTGCAGGAGAAAGCTCCAGGCACTGAATAACAGCTGAGCTTTGTCACTGGAGGAGAGGAGTTTGTCAGAGGAGCAGATGTGAGAGGAAGAGGCTCGGCCCCTGCTGAAGGTATTGCTGGAGCATCAGCGATACTGTAGCAGCACAGAAACTGAGCACGAGGAGAGCTGAGGATTAGAAGTGAGCCCAAGGGAGAACCTGCAGCTCTTTGCTGGGATTTATGTGCTTTGATTAGGGGAAAGCCAGAGCTTTAATTAAAGCCACGCATGTGAAGATCCGATGCTGCATTCAGAGTGTTGAGTGCTTGGTTTAATTAAAAACAGTTACGGCAAAGCTGCTTCTCAAGCACTGCCCGCCTCGGCGCGGAGGCGAGTCCGCTCTCTCTCGAAAGCCGGGTGTTAATTTAGCTGCTCGCTGCTAATGGCGGCACGAGTGCGACGCTTCCTCTGAGCGTTTTCATTTTCTCCGCCTGTCGGATCGATGAATCCTGTGGCTGTGGGTGGGTTTTTTGCCCCTCTTTGATGGCATTTTTCTTTTCTGCACAACCCTCGCTGGGAAAAGGGGGAGATGCTGACCTGCCAGCCCGCTGGGATCCCAGCCTTAATTACTCCCCCATCCTCCCTACTGTAACCTCTGCTCAGCGCCGTGTGCTGCCAGGCCGGCCCGCTCCGCTGCTAATTAACCTGCTCCTCGCATCCAGCTAACGCAGGGAGAACGCTCTGGGAAAGCAAACACTTGTCACGTCTTCCCAGGCTCCCCCCCCCCGCCATGATTTAGGGCAGCGAACTCATTTGCCGCTGGGCCGGTGACTCTTCGGGTAGCCGCGGCGTTACAGTCGCTGCGCTCAGTGGTGGCACTTCCCCGGGACTTCTGATTTACAGCTCGCTGAGCCGGGGGATGCTGGGGGTGATCAATCACACCGGAGGCACCGAGTCAGCCTGGCCCCTTCTTAGCATCCAGCGTAAATAACCGAGCTGGCGAGGTCCTTTTTATGGACCCAGAATATTTATTGTCGCGCTTAGATAAGGGAGGTTGGGAACGCGGCACGCCCAGCAGACGGGGCGACCGGGGCCGACGACAGCGGTGGGTGGAAACGCTTTGCTGGAGGGCTCTGCCCGCGCCGAGGGAGCGGGGCTGAAGCACCTGCCTGCGCTCAGGACCCGAAGCCAGTTGGCTGAGAAATAAATCGGCTTCCAGAAAGCCAGTCCTGGGTGCAGAGCCCCTGTGCTGCCCAGCGCCCCGCTCGCCCCCGTCCTTCCAGACGGATTCCTGCCGTGCCCGCGATGGGGCTGCGACGTCTCTCCCACCACAGACCCTCTCTACGCAGCTCTATCTGCCCTCTCACAAATCTCCGTAGTATTTGATCCCAAGTACATCTGTTTTTCCCCGCTTTTTGCCACTCAGCTCTTCCTGCTTCCTGACAATCGTGGCAGCTCTTTTTCTTCCCCCAGTGCTGCGGGAGCTGCTCCCCAGGCCAGCACAGGGCTCGGGAGCTGCTGCGGCTCATTAACAGGCCCTGACGGACCTGCTACTCAGAGTTTGCTGGATTAATCCACTTGGCACCAGGAGAGCACAAAACACTTCTCCTACGGGTGTGCGTGAGAGCGTTTGGGGCCTGATCGTACGGGAAGGTCCTTCGGAGCTTGTCCCCGTGCGTTGTCTCTTGCTCGGTGCTGTTCTGGCTGCAGAGACCAGCAAAGAGGCTCCGGTGGCGGTCGGTGTCAGCACGAGGTCAGGTCTGTTATTCATAGGGCAGCTGCTCCCTGCACTCACTCCTGAGCGCTTTATTGCTTCCAGTTGCAAATACTTCAGATTGTTGGGGCAACAAACATCTCTGCGGCCCTGGAAATCCACCCAGCGCTTCGCCGGAACGCGTTGGCTGAACGTGAGCCAACAGTGTGCCCAGGTGGCCAGGAAGGCCAATGGCATCCTGGCTTGTACCAGCACTAGCGTGGCCAGCAGGGACAGGGAAGGGATGTGACCCCTGGGCTTGGCAGTGGGGAGGCCGCCCCTTGATGAGTGGGTTCAGTTTTGGGCCCCTCACTCCAAAAAGGCCATTGAATGACTCGAGCGTGTCCAGAGAAGGGCAACGGAGCTGGTGCAGGGTCTGGAGCACAGGTCTGATGGGGAGCGGCTGAGGGACCTGGGGGGGTTTAGTGTGGAGAAGAGGAGGCTGAGGGGAGACCTCCTGGCCCTCTGCAACTCCCTGAAAGGAGGGTGCAGAGAGGGGGGAGGAGTCTCTTGAGCCAAGGAGCCAGCGGCAGGCCAAGAGGGAATGGCCTCAAGCTGCGCCAGGGCAGGGTCAGACTGGCTCTTAGGAAGGATTTCTTTGCAGAAGGGGTTGTTGGGCGTTGGAATGGGCTGCCCAGGGCAGGGGGGGAGTCCCCATCCCTGGAGGGGTTGAAGAGTCGGGTTGAGCCAGCGCTGAGGGATCTGGTGGAGTTGGGAACGGTCAGGGTGAGGTTCATGGTTGGGCTGGAGGAGCTTTAAGGGCTTTTTCAACCCAGATGATTCTGGGATTCCGTCTGCCACCCTGCCCGAGAGCTCAGGGCGCAACCACCCAGGTGACCAACTGCGATGGGACCATCCTGGGGGACGAAGGGTTGGACCAAAGCGTAGCCAGAACCCAGCACAGAGCAGGGAACGGTCCGTGGAGGGACATGGTCTAGGCTGGAACAACAGGCTGCAGTCCCTGCCTTTGCTGTTTTCTTTGTGCCTCAGTTTTCTTTGTCTTGAGTCTCCACATTTATCATTTCTGGCTGTGGTTCCCTCGCAGAGGTGACTGAAGGTTTTGGGGTTGGGGTTTTTTTTTTTTATTTTTCCTTTGCAGAGAGTGGGTACTGAAAAGCAGCCTCTTGATAGCCATGGCGGTGTACACGTACCTCCGGCTCATCGTGGACCACCACGGCACGTCTCAGCTCCAGGTGCTTCGTCAAAAGGAGGTGGATTTCTGCATCTCCCTCCTCCGTGAACGGGTGAGCAAATCAGGGAACTGAGGGGGTGACGGGGAGCAGCGACCTGCCTGTGTGGGGTGGTGTTCCTGGTGCAGCTGGAGGTGGGAGACGCTGGTGAGTGAGCACTGGAAGCGCTGGTTCCTCAGAGGCACCGCCCCGCTCGCGCCGTACGGACTGCGGTGCGTGGTTCATGCTCAGTGCAGGCTGTGAATGGCTTTGGAACAGATTCCCCCCGGCTATCCCGTCGGACTGCAGGCTGGGGTGGGGGCAGAGCAGCTGTTTGGATGGGGCCGCCTCATTTCAGTCTCTTATCCAGGCCGCAGGGGCTAAAACCATTCTCTTTCTGCTGCTGTGGCACCTTAGTGAACACCAGTTCCTCCCTTCAGGAGGCAGCCAGCGTCCTCGCGGGCTTACAGCGAACACAGCAGCCAGCTCCAGGCCACTTTTTGGTCTGTATCATGCTGGAGAAGTCACCAAAGCTGGGTGTAGGCAGAAATCCTTGCGTTTGGCATCCTAACTCCAGCGGGCTGTGACGGCTCTGCAGCTCCCTGCCCGCTCTCCCCTTCCTCCATGCTGGGTGGGAAGGACCAAGTGTCAAGTCTTAGCTTCAGAGACTGGCTGCAGTCCTGGAGAGAAAATGTCAGATTTATGGGCTGATTGTTTGCTTTACAAGAGAGAGAACATTTTAAAATAGCTGCTGACCTTCCCGCCTGTCACCCTGCCTCTCAGAACCTGCTAGCTTCAAAAGAGGGGCATCCTGCCAGGGGCAGGAGTGTAGATATTGTGCAAAGAGTGAATCATCTGGAGCTGGCGGGAAGGTTGAAGGACTGACTGTTCCTCCCTTCCCCTCCTCCTTCCCCCTGCTCAGGAGCAGGTAAACAGCAAATGAGATTTATCTTTTTTTTTTTTTTTTTTCCCCCCTCTCCTTTCCCCAGTTCATGGACTGCTTCATGATCGGCCGGGACCTTGTGCGGCTGCTGCAAAACGTTGCGAGGATCCCCGAGTTCGAGCAGCTGTGGAAGGACATCATCCACAACCCGCAGGTCCTCAGCGCACAGTTCACAGGTAGGCAGGACCGGCTCCGTGGGCAGGGCGAGCCCCTGCCAGAGCCCCGCTAGCCACAGGCAACCCCCTCCTGCCTCCGCACGCCCTTGCGGCAAGGCTGCCGCGACTGTCAGCCCCTTCTGGGGAGAGTTGAAGCAAAAAATCCCGCAGAGTTTTTCGCTCTGCGCAGCCCGTCTGGCTCTCGGGACCGTGCTAGAGCTCTCCGGCTGCGTTACAGCCCTGCGAAAGCAGCGTGTGTTGGGTGTGTGGGTTCCTTCCAGATGCTCTTTTAGAGGAGAGCTTGCAGAGAGCGCCATAATTACAGCGTGAGATCCCACCTCCGTCAGCATCAAGGCCCACGTGGCTGCTTCCAGAGCCCCTCTCGTCACTAACTGGGAGAAGATGCCTCCAAAAGCAGCTTTCTGCTGGCTGCCGGGAGCGTAGGGATAGGGGCAGGGCCTGGGCCGCTCTTCCATGGTCGCATCCGGCGCTTGGCAGCTTTTGCCAATTTTTTAAATGCTGCAGAGGCCTTGTAGGCGTTTGGGCTTTAAACCATCCTGAAAAACAGATACTTCAGGCAGCTGTAATGATAAATCACAAGAACGCGGCTGGGCCACGATGAGAGTCATTAAATTGTATTGCTTGTTCTGGACTTAACACTTCCAGAATTGTTGCTTTTTTTTAATTAACTGATTTATAAACCAAAATGAAGCTGGAGCCCAGAGATACAAAGTCCCTGAGTCCTTCAGACTCCAGAAAAGAGCCTGATGAAGCTCCCCAGCTCTAAAGCAAAAAGTCCAGAAGATGCAGCAACTGACACTTCCCAAATGGGATTTTATTTCTCCCAGTAGCCGGGCACGCTTGGTGTGCCAAAGGCTCAGGCGTGGAGCTCTCTGCACAGCGCCGGTTATAAAATAGACACGACGGAGAGAGTGTTATATTTATAATTTTTATTGGTATAAATTATTCACTTCTCTAGGGGCTGTCACATCATTATCTGTCTGCAGCAATTCTAGTGAGTCTTTGGAAATGGGGCTTTCAAGTGTTCTCCCCCCGCCCCCGGTGCCGGCTTTCCTCTCTCGGGGGCCGTGTTAATGTCACTTTAAAGATCTCAGATTATGCCCAGGGAAACTCGTGGCACATCATTTGATTAAATGCTCCTTAAGCTCTGTGATCTCTGGCTTCTTCTCCATCTCCAGAACCCGTCTCCTGTCATTGCTGGGCTCTGCTGAGACGTGCCAGCCGAAGGGCTGCAGGGACCCGGTTCCCCTCGCTGGGTTGTCAGAGGTAGCCTGTGGGGCCCGTAGTCTGAGCCCTGCGCCTGAGGTGGGCTCACGTTTCCCATTTCCAGGGCGCAGCCCCCGCCTCTCCCCGCAGCTCTATGTGCACTAGAACCATTTCTTAGCTCTGTCTGGATCTTCCCAGCTGAGTGCTGAGCTTTTGCGTCCATGCTCGGAGCGTCCTGGGGCACCTGATTGTCTCTGTAGCTTCACTTGCTTCCCACTCCGGTAGGAGCAGCTGGTCAGGGTTATTTCCTGATTTTCTGCCAGTTTTAGCCAAATGACCCAGCAAAACGATACCTAAATCGGGGCTGACATCAGCGCTCCTCGTCATTCTCTTCTAACAACTAGCAAACTCCCCCTGGTTTTTGCCCTTTCTCCTCTGGTTCCCTTTTTCTGCTGTTTGACACCACAACCGGCGCCCCGTGGCGTTGCCCGATGGCTCGGAGAGGTGAGAGGACGCCCGGGTAAGCGCACGCACGCACCAGCGCGTTTCTCCTTCAGCTGCAACGCGCCGGAGCCGGCAGAATTCGGGGGGGACGCCCCAGCGCTGGCAGCTGGGCAGCCCTCGGGGTGCAGGGAGAGGGGGGCTGTGTCTGGCTGGGTTTTCGCTCCTCCCTGTCCCGCACAGGACCCCGCCGTTGGCTCTGGGGGCCGGATGGGAGGACTCTGAGCAGAAGCTGATCTGTCCAGGGGTGCCCTCATTCGTGTGGAGCCTGGCAGTCCCCTCCCCAAAACAATTTCCCCTGCAATTGGTCGTAAAACGACTTCTTTGCCCTCTTGCCTGCTGTAATAATTCCTCTGCAAGGTGGCCGTTGCTTCTAGCAGCCGTTGGTCCACGTGCTCTCGGGTTTGTATCTCTCTGTAACCTCCGATCCGGGTCAGTCCTGCTGAGCTCCACGCTGCGGCCAGGGCAGGAGCACGGGGGGAAACCGCTGCAGGGGACGGCTCCCGGCGCAGGACCCATCGCTCCCTGTGAGCAGCTGGGAGCTCTTTTAACAAACAAGGTGCTTTTGTGGCTCTTCCCCTGCTGCGCAGCTCGCCCCACCCTTTCTCTGAGCTCCACCAGAGCTGGCATCTCTCCTTTCTGCTTTGAGCTTCCCTCCTCCAGCCCTCGGTTGCTCAGGTGCGACCCTCGGGCCGCGCGGCAGAAGGACGACTTGACTTCCAACCGGCGAGAGCGCAGCGTCCCTGGCGCCTGCCTGTCTGCGTCAGAGCTGGCTGCCCCGTAAATCCTTCAGGTCTTGTCAAGCAGCAGCAAAGCCTCTCCGCTCAGGTCATAAATTCCTCCTCTTTGCAGCTGTCTGGGAATGAGAGCGGCTTTTGCAACCTCCCCTTCTCCTTCCCATCCTCCATTCCCTACACGCGTGTCCGCACACAAGTTTTTTCTGTTGTGTCTGATCTTTGTTGTTACATCTGGGTGCGTTTACTCCAGGGAAGGAGTTGGATGTAGGTGCTGGCAGAGCCCAGGACGGGTGCTCTCTACGCCTCACGGCTTTTTGGTGCCCAGGCCAAGGGGTGGGAGATGGGAAACGTGCTCTCTTGGTTATAACTTGAGTCTTGGCGTCTGGACTTTCTCATTTCTCCTCCAGATCTCGTCCCTGTCCTGCTGTGCACCCCCTCTCCCTTTCTCCACACTCTCCTTCCTGGCGTCCTCATTAGTGATCTCTAACAAAAGCTTGCACCGCCCAGGAGATGTTTTAAGAGACCTTTTCCAGCCAAAATCTTGATCCCTTTCCTCTGCCTGTTGCCCTGGGGAAACGGAGCGTAACGCTCCGAGCTCGGCTCGCTGTGGCTGTCGGTAGATCCCCACCCGCCCGCCGGCCGTGCCAGTGCAGACCGACCCCTCTGTCTCTCCCCAGGTGTCCTGCAGCTCCTCCAGTCGAGGACTTCTCGCAAATTCCTGGCGTGTCGCCTCACTCCTGACATGGAAACCAAGCTGCTCTTCATGACCTCACGGGTAATTCCCTCGTGCTCGCCGGGGGTCCTGTGCCAACGCGGGGGAGGAGGGCACGTCCCTGCCCGGTCCACGGTGCACCAGTCCCGTTCCCACGCTGGCACTGGGCACGGGAGGGAGGGCAGAGCTTTACTGGGGCGAGTATTTGTTGCTTCTGGCATCTGACGGCGACAGGGGGAGGAGGGGCTGCCCAGCAGGAGCTGATGTAGATGGGCCTGAGACATCCCTGGTATTCATTAAAAGGCACAAACCAGCCTCGCAGGGGAACGCTGCTCCTGGCTGGCCGCTTTCCAAGGCAAGCGCTTCCTCTGAACGGCCGCGACGTGGTGGGTTATCGGAGCTCCGACACCAGCCGCCGTGCTCCGGAGAGGCCAGGAGCTGCGCAGCGCCGGCACCGGGGTTAACTGTTATCTGTGCCCGCGCGCCAGGCAGAGCTCGCTTCCCCCGCCGCTGCCTGCACGCTGCCTGCTCGCTGCCTGCACGCTGCCTGCTCGCAGGGGCTGCGCTGCGCCGCGCACGCGGGGCGTGTGGTCCCGGCCGCTCGCCTGGAGTCGGGCCCCGCGTGAGAACGCTGCACAATGGCCTTTTTTGCTTCCTCGGTCTCTCTGAAGACGCTGCCAGCCCGGGGCTGCCGGAGAGCAGGGCGTGGAGCAGAGTTTGCCGAAAGAGGCAGCTTAGAGGATGGCAGAGCGCGGTTTGAGCAGCCTTTCCCCGAGCCTTGAGCCAAACCTGCGTCTTTCCCTCTCCCTTCAGGTCCGGTTTGGCCAGCAGAAGCGGTACCAGGACTGGTTTCAGCGGCAGTACCTGTCCACCCCAGACAGCCAGTCCCTGCGCTGCGACCTCATACGCTACATCTGTGGCGTGGTGCACCCCTCCAACGAGGTGCTCAGCTCCGACATCCTCCCGCGCTGGGCCATCATCGGGTGGCTGCTCACCACCTGCACGGTGAGTGGCGAGGGCCAGACCCGAAAGCAACTCACAGAACGGCCGGGGATCTCCTCCCTGGAAGGGCAGGGGGTAACCTGCTGGTGCTGGAAGCTGCCGTGGAAGTTGGGATTAGGTATTTGCTGGCTGGGCTGAGGGAGGCAGTTGCGGAGCAGCAGTTGGGACGTTGCCCTTCGTTCTGTGCTCTGGATTTTAGTCCTGGCTCTGCTGCACGTTGAATCCTTTAGGATCTGCTTTCCCTGCGTAACCCTCACCTTCTCGCTTTCAGCTTGTCAAGCCCTTTGTTTCTGATTTATGTTTATGACCCATCTACAAGGCGTGGGGCCTCTCTTGCCCCACTGGGATGCCTCGTTATATGCTGCCTCATTACAGACTCGTTGGCTTCCACTCTCCCTGCCCGGCCCATCGTCCCTTGTCCCACCCAGGACTGCGACCCGCAGCACTTATCAAACAGCAGAAACTGCTGAGGAAACGGCTGCAGCTGTGCCCGTAAACGTGGGGCAGATAACACCAAGTGATGTGCAGGGCCCAATTCTGCACAATTCGGGGTTGTAGCCGGGCTGCGCTTCACCAAGCACGCGGCCTGTGTGTCCCAGGCTTGGGGCTGCCTCGGCCTCTGCCGCGCTGCCCGGGCCGGAGCTGCCTTTGGAGCAGGCAGGTTTGCTCGAGAATTTCCCAGCAGCTGGTACCCGGGGAGGGGTTTTGCCAGCTCGGCCCTATCCTGGTGGTGGGAAGAGCATCGCCACCCCCCGCCTCGCAGCAGCAGGGCCCGGCACGTTGGGTGTGCAGAAGGATGGGGTGCTCAGCACCGTATTCACAGAATCACACAGAATCCCAGAATCCTCTGGGTTGGAAAAGCCCTTGAAGCTCCTCCAGCCCCACCATGAACCTCACCCTGACCGTTCCCAACTCCACCAGATCCCTCAGCGCTGGGTCAACCCAACTCTTCAACCCCTCCAGGGATGGGGACTCCCCCCCTGCCCTGGGCAGCCCATTCCAACGCCCAACAGCCCCTTCTGCAAAGAAATCCTTCCGAAGAGCCAGTCTGACCCTGCCCTGGCGCAGCTTGAGGCCATTCCCTCTGGTCCTGCCGCTGGGTCCTTGGCTCAAGAGACTCCTCCCCCCTCTCTGCACCCTCCTTTCAGGGAGTTGCAGAGGGCCAGGAGGTCTCCCCTCAGCCTCCTCTTCTCCAGAATAAACCCCCCGAGTTCCCTCAGACTATTTCTATTTTTTTTTTTTTCTTCTCTAGTCCAACGTTGCTGCTTCAAATGCCAAACTGGCCCTATTCTATGACTGGCTCTTCTTCAACCCCGAGAAGGACAGCATCATGAATATTGGTATGCCACAGGAGGCTTCCTCTGCATGGGCAGGGGTCGAAGAAGGGGTTAACGGCATCCAGAGCTGGTAGAGGTGGGGGGATCTGGTGGGGAAAGCCACATCAGTTCCCTCCCCTGCCCTGAACTCCTGGGATTTGCTGGCTCGCAGGAGAGTTATTTTGATGGAGCCGGTTTTAACTGTGGTTTTCGTAGCCCTAGTAGCAGCCAGTGTCTTCCTTGAGGCCAGTGGCTGCCCCTGAGCGGCTGCTGGGCTGTCCCAGGGCACGTGAGAGCCGGGGGCATTGCTGGGAGCTCCTGCCTGCAGGGAGGCTGGTTCTGGCCACTCTTTGAAGCCCAAGTGTTATTTAGGAGCTGGATGAGGGCAAGGGTGCGTCCAAGCCAAAAGAAGGGTGTTCCCTCTGCGCCCCAGAGGTCGAGGGCTGGGTCTGAAGGATCGAGGGGACATGGGGGATGTGGGTGTCCCAGCGGCTCTCAGCACAGGGCTCCCTGCTCTCTCCTTGCAGAGCCTGCCATTCTGGTGATGCATCACTCCATGAAGCCTCACCCTGCCATCACCGCCACGCTGCTGGATTTCATGTGCCGGGTGAGCTGCTCCTCGCGCGCCGGGGAATTCCCTGCCTGGCTGGATGAGTCCCACGATGGGGGTTGAGCGCTGAGGGCTGTGAAAGCAACCTCTGGGGTCCGCACGGTCTCTCTGCCGCCAGCGGGACAGAGAGACTCCTCGGGAGTGTCAGCAGAGGACAGCATGGAGGGAAACGGCCGCGCTCGCATCTGCTTACACCAGCCGGCTGCGCAGGGGTCACGCTCCGCAGCGAGCGGGTCGCTGTGTCAGCCTCTGGGCCTTGCTTTAGCCTCTGTGTCAGCCTCTGGGCCTTGCTTTAGCCTCGTACCCTTGTCCGTGGGGTAGAGGAGTGAAGTGTGTGGGCCTGGAGGTGCATCCTTCGGGACTGCAGCCGGGCCGTGCTCTCTGCCCGTCGCTGGGGCAGCAGCAGCACGTTGGGTGTAGGTCGGTGCTTTCCCTTCTCTGCCAAGACAGAAGCTGGGAGCAGTCGAGTGGTTGAGCTGCGCAGCCTGGTCCCTGCGGGCCGCGCTTGCTCTGTGCTGACCGGTCACGAAGGGCAGGAATGGTAACGCAAGCTCAGGCCAAACAGACGTCGCCGCTCCCCAGAGAGCTTCGGGGCAAAGGCCTGTTGCCTCTCCATCCCGCAGGAAGAGAATTTCTTTAATTCCTAGAGCCAGTGATACTGGAGCAGCAAGATAGTGTCATCTCGCTGCCCATTCTTCAGAGCCAAAAAACCAAACCAAACCAAAGAAGCTGTTCCCCCTTCTTGTTTGGTTTTTTTTTTTTCCACGTTCCTCAGTGCATCATCTGGTCTGTTCTGCCCTGAGCCTCTTGATTGCGAAACAGCCTGCAAGAGTAGCTCAGTATCTGCTGGCAGCCCTTTTAACCTCCCCTTACCTATGCTAAATGAAGGAGGGATATTCCCCTCGCTGGTGAGCCAAGAGCGCAGTCAGACGCGCTGCTGCGGAGGCTCAGCCAAATAATTCGCCTCGAGAGGCTTTGGTGAGTCCTCGCAGCCTCTTGATAAATCCGGGGAGGTCGGAGCATTGGGCCCATGTGTCATTCATTAATGGGAACGCCACTGTGGGAAGGCATGTAAGACTTCCCAACTCTGCAAATAAATCCTTCCAGAAGGATGAGAGTTAGTAGGAAAAAAGCTTCTGAATTGTTCCCTTTAATACCTAATGAACTGCTTGGCCCGGTGTCACCCCCTGAGGGCAAACAGCATCTCACTGCGGCGGGGAGCAAGTCAGACCCACCGTCTCCCTTTCAAAGGCCAGCCCTCCTCGGGCAGTGCGCCGAGCTGCTCCTGCCCCTCCAGCCTGGGGGAGGCATTGCCAAGACTTGCCGGTTCCAGTAATTTGGTCCCAGGGAGGGCTGATGGTGTTTCTTGGAAGCGGGGTCTTTCCGTGGCATGAGCGCTGGAAGAGCTGCGAGTTACATCACTTTCCTCCCTCATGCCCAGCACGCTCTGTGTGCTCCCGGGCTGCAAAAGCAGCTGCTGGCTTCTGGCAGAGGAATTAGGTGGAAGGTTCCTGGGATGACCCAGATTTCGGGGAGGAGTCCTCTTCCTCCAGGAGCAGAGGACTGTGTGTGAACAGAGCTGAATGTTGGGGGGGGGGGGGCCCTGCTCCTGCAGCAGTCGCTGCTGCTTGCAGCATGGCTCTGGCACGCCCCAGGGCTTCTCACAGCTCACGAGGCAGCGTCTGTGGCTTTTCCTCATCCCTGGGAGATGCATCGGCTGGTCCGCTGGCGTGGAAAAGCCAGAGGTGTGGGCTGGACCCCCTTCTATCCACCATCCCCGAGATGCTGCACTCGGGGAGTTCTCCTGCTGCCCCTCTTGGCCAGGAGCAGCTGGGATGTGGCGCTTGAGTCGAGGGCGACCCGGGAAGCTGAGCGATGGCCTTAGCTCTGGCTGTGTCCTGCCGGCTGACGCAGGCCCAACGGCAGGCGGGAGGGTTGATGGCACTAATGTGGTTGTTCTCCTGTTTTCAGATCATTCCCAACTTCTACCCCCCGCTGGAAGCTCACGTCCGGCAAGGCGTGTTCAACTCTCTCACCCACATTGTGGAGAAGCGAGTCCTTGCGTAAGACAGCCCTGAATTTTACTGCTTTTATACAACTGTGCACCAATTTTCCTGGCTGTCATCAGCCTAGTCCAAACGATCTCCAGGCCCTGCGGAGGGCATTTGTGTATGAACCATAGAAGGAGCCGTAGTTGTGTCTTTATGGTGCTGAGGCTGGTCCTGAGAGCTGTTCCTTGAAGCAAGGGACGGGGTGGGTGAGGGAAGCTTTAGCCACTGGCTTCAGATGGATAGAAATGTCCCCAGGCTGCACGGAGCAGCCTTGCTGGTGGTGCTGCAGCCTGCAGACAGCTCCTGAATCCCTCCGGGGAGGTGATGCCTCTTCTCCCCTTCCCACGCCTCTTCTGGTGGCTCCAGTCCCGTTGGTGGCCAAGCGAGGGAACCCCGGCCGAGCTGCAGGAGGGCACGTGGCACCTCGTAGCTTGTGGTCCGTAACAAACCAAAGCCCTGACGTTACGAGGAGATTCCCTCGCGCGTCCACCGAGGTGAAGCTACACAGCAGGGCGCCGTATCTCACCTCTTTCTCATCCCTTTCCCTTCCACCCCCCGCCTCTCACAGACACCTGGCCCCTCTCTTTGACAACCCCAAGCTGGACAAAGAGCTCCGCGCCATGTTGAGGGAGAAATTCCCGGAGTTCTGCAGTTCACCCTCGCCCCCCATCGAAGGTAGGTGGCAGGGGGAGGCTGCGGCGCTGCTGCCTCCCCGCAGACGGGGCTTTCCCCGGCTCTCCTGCAGCAGCCGCTGCCGCTCGGAGGGTCGGAGGGGGGAGAGGAGGCTTCAGGGTGCTGGTATTTATGGCTGGTTGTGGTCTCCCATCATCTCAGCCCTGTACACCCAAGATGCACACCACCCGTTTCTCTCTGCTCCGTAGGGGCTACTTAGCCTTTCTTCTCTGTAGGCTAATTGATTAACATAATTAGGTTAAACAAAGAGCAAGCATTTCTAACCTGTATTTAGCAGGAGAGCTGCTGAAGGCCTGTGCCTGTCAGCCTGTCTGGTTTTCTGCTGCATCCCTGGCTGAAGGGACCCACCTACCCAACAAACCTGGCTGCCCCAAAGCCTGGTTTGAGCTCAGAGAGCCACGGAGCGCCGCGCAGTTCACCCACCCCTTCCCTCCCAGCGCTGGGAAGGAGAAAAAATGAATCAAAAGGCTCAGGAATGGAGATAAGGACAGGGAGGGGTCGCTCACTCATTAGTGGACGCAGGCAAAAGACAGGCTCATTAGGGGAAGAAAACAAGAACGTCACTTTAATTCAAGCACTAACAAAACGCCTAACAGGCAGAGTGGGACAGTGAAAAGCGTTACCATATCTTAAAACATCTCCCCCCACCCCCCTCTTCTTCCCGGGCTCTGCTGGCAAAGCTGTGGCCCTGCTCCAGGGCTCGGGCTCTGCTCTTGGCCTGGGTGAGGGATGAAGCCTGAGGATGCTGGGCAGCTCGGGGGGAGAACGACCCAGCCCTGCCACACGTGGCACCGGGTAGGTCTGGAGGAGTGGAGGTGCTGGGAGTGCCCTTCCCCAGCTTGAGTTTTCCAGGGTCTGTCACTTGCCCAGACTCTTTTTTTTTTTTTTTTGCCTTTTCAAAGCACTTTTATCTCCTTGCCGGAGCCTGTGGAGGTGACTCGCAGGCAGGGCCTGCCCTGCCCCTTGGCTGTGCGAGAGCCGTTCTGCCCTGACCCCTTTGTGTACATTCTTGCAGTCAAAATTGAGGAACCCGTTTCCATGGAGATGGACAATCATATGTCAGAAAAGGATGACGGTTGCTATGACAACGCCGAGGCCGCGTTCAGTGACGACGAAGATGACTTGAACAGCAAAGGTGAGGAGTGCAGCCAGCTGGGCAACGATGCAGCCTTTGCCTCTGCGCCGGACAGTGTTTCCCCACTGCCTCACAGGCAACGGGCACCTTCCCTTTGTGATGGAGGATCCTCAGAGCACGAGCTGTGAGCACAGTTCCCTCAAAGCCTGCTCGAGGCAGGGCCCCTTCTTGAGATCCAGGTTTCCTTCTGCAAGAGGTGTTGAGACTGACGCTCTGCTGCTTCCCAGTCCCCGGCAGCCAGGCTCAGGAGATCTGATCCAAATCTGTGCTCGAAGGGAATCCAGATCTGTTGGGCTTCACCTCCTTGCCTGGTTGTTCCCTAGAGCTTCGTCCCTTCGAACGTAGCCCTTTCTCCACCCCTGTGTCTTCCCTCGATGTCTGACAAGTCTCCAGCCCCGCTGCGCTGCGTGGTTGGGAATCCCTGTGGCAGATGCTGGGCCGGATGGTTGGTTTGGGAACAGGGTGTCTCTGTTCTCAGGCAGCTGCTAATGAGGCTCAGGCCTCTAATTGCTCAGCCACACGGTTTTCATTACGCTCGCTCCCTCTCGAAGTCATGGAGCTGACAAGCCTGCGCAAGGCCAGAATCCCTTCTGGAGCTGGAGGCATCTCAAGCTCTTCCTGGCTTTGGTGGTAGGACTCTTGTGGGCTTCCTGCCACGCTGGAGGGTTACCCCTGCGGTGGGGAGGGGCCACAGGCCCAGGATGGGGGAGAGGACATGACACCGCTGTAGCGCTGTCTTCAATAGGCCCGTCGCGCCCTGCTTGGGGCCCCTGAGAGGGACGCAGGCTCGAAAGCCGCGTGCAGAGAGGATTTTTACAAAGGGGATCACCCACCTTGTCCCAACCCTTAGCAGCAGCTTCTTTGCGAGCGCTTCCGCCTTGGCCCTGGCGCTTCTGGCTCTGCCGCAGTTCATTTTTGTGGCGTGGAATGAGCCTGGAGGATGAGGGTGTGGAAAAGCACTTGGGGTATCTCAGTCCCAGAGTCCTGAACACAAGCGTTTGCGCCTCGGGTAGAGGGAGACTCGCGAGCCGGCGGCGTGTGTGGAGCGTGTTGAAGGACAGGGAGAGCGTCAGGTTGGGAAACTGGACTGAAGGGGAAGCGCAGCTCTGGACAGCCCCTGCGGTTGGATCCCATCCCGCCTTCGCGCTCGCTGTGACCTGGACACGTCTCTAAAGGGTGAAAGGGGAGATCTGAGGCCGGAGCGCACGCGGGGGGCACGCTGCTCCTCCTGGGGTGCCAACGGCCCCGGCAGCCCCACACAGCTCCCGCTGCTGGGACAGAGATTGCTGCCAGTGCCTCTTCGATGTAGCTGCTTGGGAAAACAGACTATTCCACTGTTGCTTGCTTTGTTGCAGGGAAGAAGAGGGAGTTCAGGTTTCATCCGATCAAAGAAACCATTGTGGAGGAGCCTGTTGATATCACACCGTTCCTGGACCAGCTGGATGAGTCACTGAAGGACAAAGTCCTGCAGCTGCAGAAGGGAAGGTTGGTGTCGTTTGGTCCTGTTAGAGTTCGTGTCCATCGCTTCAGGGCAACGACACACGAGTCCTTTCAGGCCTGTTGTACAGCGCTGCTTCCTCCAGAGCCCTTCTCTCAGAGCTCATGCAACCTTGTGGCTTTAACACAGAGAGCTCTTCCTCCAGAGTTTCTGCAGGAAATGCCCAGGTGGTTTTGAAAGGCGCTGGGTTAAGAGCCTTGTAAGTCGTCCTTGGAGCGGGCCCAGACCAGGACACAACAGCAGTTTTCGGGGGGGCTACAACATTTCTCTGAATCTGTGACAGGAAGGCAAAAGGCTCTTGAGTTTCATCCTTCGCTGTTGGATTGAGGAGGGGAGGCTGCGGAGGCCTTCGGGGCTGGTGTGGTCTGGAGGGAGGTTTCAGTACATCCCTGCACGGGACACGTTCCCCGTGGACAGAGACGTACCTGTGTCCGCATGTTCTCTGGACTTCCCCACCTCCACTCTTGATTTTCAGTGACCTTGGAATTAACTCCATCTAAAGAAGGTTAAAAAAAGCTCTTGCTTTGCAGACCTTGGTGTAGTAGACGGATTTAACGTAATTTATGTCTTTATGGCTTTAAGTGCATTTAATCTTATGCTTTTAGTCATTTAATTTGTTTGTCTTGCTGCAGACAACCTCGGGCACTTTTGTAAGTAGGTGCTGCAGCAGTGCCAGGGCTGGGTGTCTGCAGTGTGTGCTTCTGAGCTGTGCCTTCCTCTAAGCCTGGCACCAGCACTAAGCAGAGCCCCCCCCCCCTCTCCTTTCTCAGGTCCTGAGCGGGGGTCCCGAGCAGAGCCAACTCAGCACAAAGCCCCCTTGTCCCCGCTTTCGGTATCTTCCTATGTAACTTGGATTTCCTCTTGTTTTTGTGCTCCAGCGATACGGAAGCTCAGTGTGAGGTCATGCAGGAAATCGTGGATCAAGTCCTGGAGGTAACTGCCCAGAGCCGGGGAGCAGCGCTCCGGCCTAACTGTAAAACCAGAGCGGCTGCCCCAAGAGCCGCGACTGAAGGAGGGACACGCAAGCCCCAGGACACTCGAATCCTGAAGGAGTTCAAAACGCTGCTGTGCAGCTCTCTCCGGGCTTGTTAAACACAGCCCCAGGCTGCTGCTGGCTGGAAGGGTGGAGCAGGGCAGGATCGCTCCGTCCGTGCTCTGTTTCCTCGTGCCCAAACGTCCCTGGTAGCTGCTGGGGGAGACGCGCTCACGTTTTGACCCCGCGCGGCTGCTCTCGTGTCTGCAGAGCTCCCGGGGGCTTCTGCGTGTGCCGTGTGTCTGGGATGCTCCCTGGCTTTTGGCCCTGGGCTTTGTGCTCAGGAGAGGCCGCAGCAAGCCCTGCCCAGCAGAAGAGCTGCAGATGTTTTCCAGGAGCTGAGTTCATCCCCTGCCTCTATCAGCTCCCTTTAGAGTCAAGTGGCCTTTTACCACATGAGAGCTGCTCCTCCCTCCACGGGGAAGGGGCTTGTCAGGGTGTAAATCCTCATTGCCTTCAGTCCCTGTTAGCCCTTTGCAGAGGGAGAGCTGAGCTCAGGGAATCACTGGCCACTAGAGGACAAGTGGCCCACGGTGATTGTGAAGTGCTTCAGAGCTGGGCATCAATTAGGGGCTTGTCTTGCTGATGAGCAGCTCCTGGTGCTGCAGTAGCAGCAAAATGGCTCCCGAGCAGCCCAGGGTCTGTTCCCCGCAGCAGTGACTCTGCTGTGTCCCTCCCAGCTGTACCTGTGCCGGGCAGGCGGGGTTTGAGCTGGTGCTTTCTCCCCTTATTCTTCCCTTTCTCTCTACCAGGAGGACTTCGACTCGGAGCAGTTATCAGTGCTCGCATCCTGCCTCCAGGAGCTATTTAAGGCTCACTTCCGTGGTGAGGTTTTGCCAGAAGAAATCACAGAGGAGTAAGGCTCTATTTTGTGTCTCATCCTTTCACACTGGGACTTGGGCTTTTCCCAGTAAAATATTCACCATTTTCAGAAGGCTGTGCTGCAGCCAGCAGCTTCCCTCTTGAAGCAATCCAGGGTTCACAGCGGTCAGCGTGGAGCTGGTCAACTTGTCATATCCAGGGCTCGAAAGAGAACATCTTCCTCCTCCCCACAAGTGCCGGGAGAACTTGCTGCCCCAGATCCTTGTGTCAGAGCTCAGTTTAAGTGATGCCCCCGTGGCTGCTGCTGACCAGGACACACAAGGTCCTAAATGCTCCATCTGTCCCTGCTGTACCCGCACAAACCAGCACCGTAAGCTCTTCCTCTGGGGTTTTGTTGGAACAGGGCTCGGAGTCGGAGCTGCTGGGCTCTGGCAGCAGGACCATTCTGTCTCCCTTAGCTAGGACTAGCCCTTGGTGGCCCCCAGTTAGCTAGGACTAGCCCTTGGTGGCCCAGGACCGTTCTGTCTCCCTTAGCTGGGACTAGCCCTTGGTGGCCCAGGACCGTTCTGTCTCCCTTAGCTAGGACTAACCCTTGGTGGCCCAGGACCATTCTGTCTCCCTTAGCTAGGACTAGCCCTTGGTGGCCCAGGACCGTTCTGTCTCCCTTAGCTGGGACTAGCCCTTGGTGGCCCAGGACCGTTCTGTCTCCCTTAGCTAGGACTAACCCTTGGTGGCCCAGGACCGTTTGTCTCCCCGTTAGCTAGGACTAGCCCTTGGTGGCCCAGGACCGTTTGTCTCCCCGTTAGCTAGGACTAGCCCTTGGTGGCCCGAGTACCACGGTGAGCAAGGGCCAGGGCTTTTTCCCTGCCATTGCTGGGGAACACGGAGGGTGGGTGCCCGCAGAGCTCTGACTGCTGCGTTTGTCCCGCAGGTCTCTGGAGGAGTCAGTGGGGAAGCCTCTCTACCTAATATTTAGGTATGTCTGTTCTGAAATTTTTCAAGAATCGAGTTAGGGCTTTGTTTGCTTCCTGACCACCACCGTGGGTGAACCCTGGGGGCCTAATTCTGCCACGCCCCTGCTTGCCCCAGGGCTGATCCCAGGATCAGAAGAGTTTATTGCTTCGTTCTGCCTATGTTGCATTTTGTTCAGTAGAAAGACTTAAAAATATAAGAAAATGGCAGCTCGTTTGGTCATTTGTGGAAGCGTGGGATCCCTGGGTAACAGAAGTTTGCTTGGTCCTCACCCCTTTGTTGCTGCACGTCCTGTTCTCTGCAGCAGGGCTGGGAGAGGTGGCCCCGGTGTCCAGTCTGGAGCGTGCCTGGTACTGGGAGCTGGGCTGGCCCTCGGCGTTAGCGAGAAGCTCGTGCAGGGGGTCCCGTGTGACGTCTCCCTGTCCTGTGCTCCTCAAGGAACCTCTGCCAGATGCAGGAGGATAATAGTGGTTTCTCGCTGCTGCTGGATCTCCTGTCAGAGCTCTACCAGAAGCAACCCAAGATCGGCTACCACCTCCTGTACTATTTAAAAGCCAGGTAGGCCCATGGGGGGTTGCAGGAAGCATCTAACCTTCCACTCGGCCTCACGCTGCCTCCAAGAGACGGCTCGGGGTCGTACCACCCCCCCCGCCCCAGCACGGGGCTGGCAGGCTCCGCGCTCACCTGGGCACGTCTCCTTCTAGCAAAGCTGCGGCGGGGAAGATGAACCTCTACGAGTCCTTCGCCCAGGCCACGCAGCTGGGGGACCTGCACACGTGTCTGATGATGGACATGAAGGCCTGCCAGGAGGACGACGTACGGCTGCTCTGCTACCTCACCCCCTCCATTTACACAGAGGTAAAGCCCCTGCCAGGCACCGGGAACCCCAGTTCAGATGCGCAGGGCCCCCCCTCCCCTTCCTGCGGGCACTGGTTCACTTCTGAGCTTCAAGGGCTGTTACCCCGTAGCAGAGAAGCCATAAAGCCTAGAAAAAGTTCTGTCAGGCCGAGCACGATGCGGTCTCCGTCCATCCCCCAGCCCAGCTCAACGGGGGTCGGCGTCCTGCCCTCACGATCGATGTTCAGCTGCTTACAGCCCCGATAAAGCCTGACGTGCTCCCGTGCATCGCCCGGTACTCGCTGGCCTGGATTCAGCGCACGCACGTGCCCGGTTCCCAGCGCGGTGGTGTCCGTGTGCCTCGCTTAAAGAGGTTTTGCTCTCTGCTGCTTTTCTGGAGAGCAGCAGGTGAAGGCTCCCAGCAGACGTGTCAAAGTCTGGGGGAAGCGGCGCTCGGAATGAGTTCTGCCTGCCCCGAACCCTTGGGTTTAATGAAAGGTTTTATTGCTTTCAGCACTCGGTGCTGAGGAGGAGCCAGCTGGACTTAGCAGAGAGCACATTTGGATCGAGGAGCCAGGGATCGGCCCCAGATAGGTCCCAGTTTGGTCCCAGTTCACGCAGCCTGGCTGGGTCTTGGGCAGAGCTGCTGTTGCCTTCCTGCTGCCGGGACGCTGACGAGCCCTCGCAGCCCTGTGCAGGCTGCAGCCTTTTATTTGAAATGTTTGCAGGGTGGAGGCTGCTTCCAAGAAGCATCCAGCGATCACCCGGCTTCAGGGAGCGGTGCTGGGGGTTGGAGAGAGGGAGGGTAACATCTGAATAGACGGAGGGGTCACAGTTCTGCGTGTACTTTCTCATTCCCTGGGAGGAATGAGCTGGCCCCGCTCCTCCCTCCTTTCTGGCTGGTTCAGCAGGAACATCTGCTGGGCGTTGAGGCCGTCCAGCCCCATTCCTCACGAGCGCTTCCCGGGGGTTTCTTTGGGGAAAGCGGCACAGCAGCAGCCTGGGGAGGGGGGAAACCTTCACAAGAGCAGGCGTTGTACCACGCAGCAGCACGGCGCGTGCTCCGGGGGGCTGCTGGCAGAGAGCAGCAGCTGGATCCCCTCCCTGGTGAGGTCTAACAGCCTCCCACCCTAAAGCAGGGGGTCAGACTGTTGCTGCTCCCGTGGGTGTAGTGACCAGCTCGAGTCAGGCAGAATGTCCCGAGTGCGGCCTGGCTGAACAGCCAGATCCGAACGGTGCAGCCGTAGCTCGCTGCCGCCAATTTTCCTGGCCTTTTGGCCCGTGCGTTGATTTTTATTTTATTTTTTTAATTCCTCGCAGTGCTGTGTAACGCGTGAGGCCCTGGAACAGCGAGCGAAGCTAGCGAGGAGAGGGAAAAATGGAGAATTTTAACCACTCTGGTCTGGCTGACTTCTGCCACTGGCAGTGGAAGCAGCAGCCTCGCTCCTCGCGCAGCTCCGCTCGCTCCAGATGGTTGGTGTCAGCTGCGTCTCACAGATGTGCCGGGCGCTCGCTCGCAGCAGCCTGCCCACGCGCTGCCCCGCAGCCCTGGGCCCGCTCGAGTGGTGAATGAACCTGCCCGCTGCGGGCTGCTCACAGAAAACAGCCCCTCAGCCCTCCTGCGCTTCCTTGGCTCCTTTTCCTTTCCCCCGTTGTGGTTAGGAAGCCCCGGCCGAGCCGCCGGGTCAGGCAGCATGACGCTGCCCCTGCGCCTGAGCCTGAGCCGAGGAGGAGTTTTGCCTCAGCTATGGGGACAGGAGCTCTTGCCTGGCCTCTCCCTCGTGTCCTTTCCTGAGCCCTGCCTTGGTTTTGCACTCTTGCAGTTCCCAGACGAGACCCTACGAAGCGGCGAGCTGCTGAACATGATTGTAGCTGTCATCGACTCATTCCAGGTAAGGAGGGGACTGGGGTGGGGGGCAGCACGTTCCTCGAGTGGCAGCACTTGTTTCCTCCGCTCCCGGGAGGTTTAAACCTGAAATAGCCCATCCAGGGGGGAAGCACTCTGCTCGTTCAGTCCTCCTTGCCCCCGTTCTTAAGTGAGACATCAGGCTTTGCAAAGAGGAGCCCCAAAACCTCTGGGCGTATCTTTCCGTTGAGGAGCGGCGGTGTCAGAAGGCTGAATCCCAGCTGCTTCTTTCTGGCCGCTGCGCTGCTGAGATTTCCCTGGGTTTGCTCCGATCCCTCTTGAGTTGCAGCAAAAAGCACCGCCGTGGCTGATCGGTGATAATAATTATCAATAATAAACCCCTTGGCAGGGAGGTGCTTGGTGCTGGTGGGGCGACGCAAAGCGACGGTGTCACAGCGGGCGGGAGGGCGCAGGGGAGGCGCAGGCGGGGCCGAGCTGGCGCCCCGGGGGCAGATCCGCTGCGGGGCTCAGCGGGCTGAGGAGCGGAAGGCCGAGCCCTCATTAGACCCTCCTGGAAGGAACCTTTCCCCACGGTCACGCTGAGTTGCCATGAGCAACCCAAAAATAGTCCCGGCGAAGGCTGGGGGCGGGGAGGTGGGCACGGGCAAGAATGCTGGGCTGCGTGTTTCTGCTGTCTGGGCTCGTCTGGAGCGTGATCTGCTGATAACCCTTTAACTCGCCCTATTTATACACCATCCCCGGCCCGTCGTGCCTTTCCCAGCTGCGCAGGGGCCAGAACGCCTCGCCAGCAAGTTTTCCTTGGCAGGCTGGAGCCGGCGTTGGGTACAGGAAAGGTTTGAGTCATGATGCCCTGACCCCCCCCAGCTCAGCCCTGCTCTTACTCCTCTGCTCCTGGGCTCTGCCCCGTGCTGAAATGCAAAGGTTTTGTTTTTCCCAGCAGAGGCCCGTAGCGTTTCCTCTCCCCTCCCTTCTCCAATTCCTTCGTTCCTTCCTGTTATTCTTCATCTGTTTCCCCACGATGCTCTGGCTGCGTGGCCCCCGCGCCCGGCCCACGGGGGGTCTGTGGGCCAGAGCCCGGGCAGCTCCGCGTGCCCCCAGCACCCTGCGCCCGAGCAGGCTGGACCCAGAGGCCGAGGAGCAGGGGGGAAGGTAGATGAGAGCCAAGGGGCGCCCTGGAGCTGAGCCTGGCAGCGCGGGAGCGGGGAACGGGGCTCCCCAGCTGCCGTCCTGGCTCGGTGCAGCCCGGGCAGGCTCCCGGTGCGTCCCGTCCCCCTGCGCCGCCTCTGCCTCTCCCGGGGCTGGAGGGGGTGAGGCAGCACCACGCGTCTGCGTAGCATCAGCTCCCATCCTGCAGCCCAGGGACAGTCCAGGACCCCCAGCAGAGAGGTCGGGGGGGTCGGAGCTTTCCCAGCAGGCTGCCGAGCCCTCCCCGCTGCCGGCCCCTGGGCCTGAGAGCTCCCGGAGCACGAGGAGCAGGTCCCCGGTGCTCGTGCCCAGCGGCACACGGGGCGACGCCGTCCCACCCGCCCTGGCCCGGCCTGCGGGGATCTGCTCTCTGTCCTGCGTGACACTTGCTCCCCAGCCTGGGTGTTGATGTGTGAAACCATTAACCTCTCACTACTTCTTCGCTTCGGCTGGTCCCTCACAACAGCTGCCTCTCCCTGGAGCCGCTCAACCCAGCTCTGATTTATGAGCCACCTGCAGCCCGCGGGGTTTCTGGATCCCTGTTTTTGCAGAGATGGCTGATGTTGGCAGAGCGACACCTTCCCTGCTCGCTCTCTGGACCTGCCTGGTGCTCCCCTGCATCAAAAGGCTTCTGCAGAGCCCAGGCACCCCGCTAACCCCGTTTTCTCTGCCGTCCAGTTGCAGGAGCTCGTGTGCCACGTGATGATGGGGAACCTCGTCATGTTTCGGAAAGACTCGGTGCTGAACATCCTCAGTGAGTAGCGCTCCTGCACGAGCATCTCAGCGAGGGGGGGGGTGAAAGCAGAGCGGTTCCTGGGCACCCCCAAACCTTCCTGCACTTTGGGCCCCCGTTTTTCAGAGACACCCCAAATCCCTGGCAAGGCAGAAGGCTGCAGCCTTCGCCACGGCTTTGCCCTTTCTGCTCGGGAGGGCTGTAGTCCATGTCGAGCCGCGCATGGTCGGCAACGCCACGCGTGGCCACGCCGCCGTGGGAAGAGCCCTGCAGAGCTCACGCAGCGTCTGAGAGAGGCTCTCGGGCTGGATTTCCTCGTGGAATTATTGCTGCTCCGTAAAGGATCGCTGCCCTGAACCGGATCGTTCGATTTAGCAGCGTGAGCCAAGCTCGAGCGGGTTTTACCAGGCTGGCTGGACGACGCCCTGGCTCTCCGCAGCGCCAGGCAAAGTGTAACCCAGGGCTCTGCACATCTGCAGAGGGAAAAAAAAAAACCCAAAAACAAGAAAGAGGAAAGTCCTGAAGTGTCCCCCAGCCCTGCAGCCTCTCCAGGGATGTCCTGGTGCTCGTGCTGTGTGCTGGGCCACCCCCCCACTGTGCAGCAGCCGCTGGGCTGTCGCCTCCCCTCCCTGTGCAGCAGTGGTGAGGGCAACTGGGAAGTGATGCCAAAAGGGCGGTCAGAATGGTTGGAATCGGGATTTCCCTTTGTTTTCTGTTGAGTGTGACACCCCAAGAGCAGAAGGGCCCTCGCTGGTGTTTAGTCTGGCCCTTGGACCATCCTGAACTAACGGAGCAAAGCTCCCGGCTGCAGGCCCAGCCCTCTGCTGGGACCACGCTCCCCTTGGCCGCTGCAGAGGAAAAGCCCACGGCATCCTGGCTTGGATTAGAAATAGTGTGGCCAGCAGGAGTAGGGAGGTGACAGTCCCCCTGTGCTCTGCACTGGTGAGGCCACACCTGGAGTGTTGTGTCCAGTTTTGGGCACCTCAGTACGAGAGAGATCTCGAGGGGCTGGAGTGAGGGCAGAGGAGGGCAACGAGGTGGGGAAGGGGCTGGAGAATAAATCCTGTGAGGAGCGATGGAAGGAGCTGGGACTGTTCAGTGTGAGGAGGAGAAGGGGAGGGGAGACCTCATCACTCTCTGCAGCTCCCTGAAAGGACGTTGTGGAGAGGTTGGTGCTGGTCTCTTCTCCCAGGGGATTAGTGACAGAACGAGAGGGAACGGCTTTAAACTGCAACAGGGGAGGGTCAGGCTGGACAGGAGGGAAAAATGTTTCCCAGAAAGAGTGGTCAGAGAGTGGAATAGGCTGCCCAGGGAGGGGGTGGAGTCCCCACCCCTGGGGGTGTTTAGGGGCCGTTTGGATGAGCTGTGGGGGGATGTGGGGTAGGGGAGAGCTTTGTAGAGTCGGGCTGAGGGTTAGACTCGATGATCCCGAGGGGCTTCTCCAACCTGAATGGTTCTGTGATTCTTTCTGTGAAAAGGCTGGTGCCTGTGGTCTCTCCCTCATGTTATTCCTCACCTTTCCCCCCAGGATCACCGGTGGGTGACCCCGTTCCCCTTGTTGCTTTTTAACTGGACCTCGGCTCGCCTCCGCGCAGGCCGCTGCCCGTCGGTTTTCCCTGTGGCTCCCGCCCAGCCTCAGCGCTGGCCACAGCCCCCTGGGCCAGGGTGGGTTTGGGCAGAGCCACCCCAAGCTCAGTGCACGGGGGCCAGTGAGTGTTTTGGGAGAGAAGCCCCCTCGCCCTGATCCGATGCTGCCTAAATCCAGCTGGGGGGTTACACAAGCTGCACGCAGCAGCGGTCTAAGCCCATTAATTAAAAAGCCTCGTTAATTCTCTTCCTCTGAGCCCCGAGCAGCTGCTTTAGTGACTCTGCAGCTCTGCCTCAGCTGGCAGAGCCGACCCCGGAGCCAGCTGCCAGGGGTTTCGGGCACCGGGTCCTCCTCCGCTGCCGGGGGTGGGTGGAACGCGGGGCGGGAGCCGCGCTGTCCCGTGGTGGCTTTGGCCGGTCCCTCTCGCCATCCTGCGCTTCCCCCCTAGTTCAAAGCCTGGACTGGGAGACCTTTGAGCAGTACTGCACCTGGCAGCTCTTCCTCGCACACAGCATTCCGCTGGAGACCATCATCCCCATCCTGCAGCACCTCAAATACAAAGGTGAGCTGTGCCCTGGGTGGGAGAGGCGCGGTGCTGAGCGGCCGGGAGCTTGTGCTCAGGGTGTCCTTTCCTCCGCAGAGCACCCCGAGGCGTTATCCTGCCTGCTGCTGCAGCTGAGGCGAGAGAAGTAAGTGGCGCCGAGCGCGACGCTGCGCAGGGGCTCCTGTGGGGCTGCCCCCTGGCTTTCCCCAGCACCGTCGGGTGTCGGGGACAAGGGGACGCCACCAGGACAGAGCAGGGTGGCTGCGTGTGATGAGACCCCGGCCGTAGCGCCCTTTGCTTGCCCACGTGCCAACGGGCTGTTTGTCTTTTCCCCCTGCGCATCCCTGGAGCCCGTCACCCGCCTCCCGCGGGGCGCAGCACTAGAGCTGCCTCGGTGTCCGTCTGGGCTGTCTCTGCCTGCTCGAGTGGCTCGGCTGCATCCCGCCGCTCTGAGGGAAGTGCACTTTTATTTATTTTCATTAAGGCCGTGCACGAGGCTGGCTAATCTAATCCCAGCTCTAAATTGCGTTAGTGAAAAGCCCGTGGTGATGGAGAGCGCAGGGGTGAGCTCGGGCTGCGAGTGGGCAGCAGCGCTTGTCCCACGCGGGGAGGGAGCGGGGCTGGCGCGGCCGGGTGGTACGGGCTGGGCAGGGAGCTTGGTGGTGGCTGGTGGCCTGGAGGAATTGCGTGCCAGCCATGTCGGGGGAAGCAGAGGAGGCTGAACGCTGCCCGTCATCCCCTGAGCCCGGGAGCTGGGGCTGCTGCGCAGGTTCCAGGTGGTGTTTTAGGAAGTTTGGTGCCATCTGAGCTGTGCCCGGGCTCCTGTGCCAGGTCCCTCCCGGCACGGCAGCTCCACAGACTTGAAATGTCCAGGTTGGAAACCTCCCATCAGGCTCAAGTGGCTGTAGGGGGGGTGGGGCTGGCTGAGCTGGGTACAAGTTTAGTTCAGTTTTGGGCCCCTCACCCCAAAAAGGCCATTGAATGACTCGAGCGTGTCCAGAGAAGGGCAACGGAGCTGGTGCAGGGTCTGGAGCACAGGTCTGATGGGGAGCGGCTGAGGGACCTGGGGGGGTTTAGTGTGGAGAAGAGGAGGCTGAGGGGAGACCTCCTGGCCCTCTGCAACTCCCTGAAAGGAGGGTGCAGAGACGGGGGGGGAGTCTCTTGAGCCAAGGACCCAGCGGCAGGCCAAGAGGGAATGGCCTCAAGCTGCGCCAGGGCAGGGTCAGACTGGCTCTTAGGAAGGATTTCTTTGCAGAAGGGGTTGTTGGGCGTTGGAATGGGCTGCCCAGGGCAGGGGGGGAGTCCCCATCCCTGGAGGGGTTGAAGAGTCGGGTTGAGCCAGCGCTGAGGGATCTGGTGGAGTTGGGAACGGTCAGGGTGAGGTTCATGGTGGGGCTGGAGGAGCTTCAAGGGCTTTTCCAACCCAGATGATTCTGGGATTCTGTGAAAACCGCTCGTCCTTCCTCCTCACGTGCCCGTTCCCTGCAGGCCCAGCGAGGAGATGGTGAAGATGGTGCTGAGCCGGCCCTGCCACCCCGATGACCAGTTCACCACGAGCATCCTGCGGCACTGGTGCATCAAACACGACGACCTCCTGGCCGAGCACATCAAGTCGCTGCTGATCAAGAACAACAGCCTACCACGAAAACGCCAAAGGTGAGGGGCCGGGGGGTGTGGGCACAGCATCTCCCACCACCTCCCCTGGCACCGGGAACCGCGGGCCGGGCTCTGCCTGGTGCCCCGTCGGCGCAGCCTGGGCACGCCGGCCCATCCTGCCGGTTCCACCATCGTCTCCTCGAGGCCGGGGAGGTGCCGCTGCCCGTCCCCGCGCCGACAGAGCCCGGAGCGAGCGGCTCTGCTGCGGAGCTGGGTGGGAGGCAGCTTTTTGCTCTCGCCTCGGCTGACGGTCCATCCAGCCGGACCCTCTTGTGCCGAGCCTGTTGCCCGAGCCGCGTGGGGAAGTGCTTTCAGCCGCTCCTGCGAGCGGTGCCAAGCCTCGGCGCTCCCCTGCTGCGGCCCGGGCACAGCTGGATGTCTCCAGAACAGCTTTTGGTGCAAATAACGTTCCCGCAGTTAATCTCTGCCTGGACGCTGCTGCCTCTGGGTGGGTGGGGTCAGGGTCCGTCAGTGCAGAGGGACTAAAGCTGGGCCGAGCTGTAGCCTGCGGAGGTTTAATCCCAGCTCCCCCGGGCGAGGTTCCTGATCTCTGGAGGGAAGGGGCAGAGGGCTCGTTCCCTGCCCCCCTGCAAAGGCAGAGCTCTGGGTGCTGGAGGCGGCGGCTGGACCTGTGGGAGAACGGCACAGGACCCTGCAGCCAGCTCCTGGCCCTGGTGGCACATGGGCCACCTCACCCCAGCCCCACACCGGCCCTCGGCAGGGAGGCAGAAGCTCTTTCTGCAGCGCTTGGCTCCCCAGGGTGATCTCCCAAGCTTTTATCCAGCCTCAAACACCAACACCGGGCTGCGAGGCAGCTTCTCAGGGCAGCACCAGTATGACCAGCCCCACCAGCAGCCGCTCGGTGCGGGGCTCTGGGGCAGCGGGGAGGGGAGGGGGGGTTTCTCCCGCAGCCCCCAACCCGCCGCGGCCCCTTCTCGCTCGGGTGCCCGCGGCCCTTCGCTGGAGTCGGAAGGACATCTAGTGTCCTGGGGAAGGAGAGCAGCCCCGCGCTGCCACCCTGGCGAGGGCTGCGTGTCCCCAAGGACCCCCGGCCCAGCACCCCGGCACCGCCGCCGCACCCAGCGGCCTCTCGGACGGAGCCTCGCCGGGGGTTTCACCAACGCCAGGATCTTGCTGGTCCCAGCCGCATCTCGGCCACCTCCGGGGCCCCCGAAGAGGCTGCCGGGGGGAATCTGCGCCTTCATCTCTTCCTCCGTGTTAATTAACGGCCTTTCACGGCTGAACAACGCGGCGATTTTCACTGTGTTGCTGTTCCGGGTCCGAGCCGTAGCCAGGTCTAATCCCCGCTAATTAACGGGCGGCCAGCTGAGGCCCCGGCTGTTGGCAGCGCCCTGGGTGCTGGCACCCCGCACCATCCTGCGCCACTGCTCAGCACCGGGCGCTTAACGCTCCCCGGAGTCGCCGGGGCTGGAGGCGGCCAGCACGCTGAGCAGGATTGATCCCTTTTATCCCGGGGCTGGAGCAGCGGACACAGACCAGCCCCAGGGCACCCTGCACGTGCCGGAGCTGGAAAACGCTGCTCCCCATCCCCGAGGAGCCTCTGGGTGCCCCACATCATCTTGGGGGTTTGGGGGTGCTGCTGTAGGGCTGAGACACTCGGGGGGTGTGTGTCCCCCACAAGCTGGGGGTTTGTCTTTGGGGGTGGGCAGGAGGAGCGGTGGTGCTAACGGGCGCTTCTCTTCCGCCCTCAGCCTGCGCAGCTCCAGCAGCAAACTGGCCCAGCTCACCCTGGAGCAGATCCTGGAGCACCTGGACAACCTCCGCCTCAACCTGACCAACACCAAACAGAACTGTACGTACCCGAGGGGAGGGAGGGGGGGTCTGCAGAGGGATCTGGCCGGGCCGGAGCGATGGGCTGAGCCCAATTGGGGGAGTTTCACTAAGGGCAAATGCCGGGTGCTGCCCTTGGGCCACAACAACCCCCAGCAGGGCTACAGGCCTGGGGAGGAGTGGCTGGAGAGCTGCCAGTCAGAGAGGGACCTGGGGGGGATTGGTAATGAGCCAGCAGTGTGCCCAGGGGGCCAAGAAGGCCAATGGGGCTTGTACCAGCACTAGCGTGGCCAGCAGGGACAGGGAAGGGGTGTGACCCCTGGGCTCGGCACTGGGGAGGCCGCCCCTCGATGAGTGGGTTCAGTTTTGGGCCCCTCACTCCAAAAAGGCCATTGAATGACTCGAGCGTGTCCAGAGAAGGGCAACGGAGCTGGTGCAGGGTCTGGAGCACAGGTCTGATGGGGAGCGGCTGAGGGACCTGGGGGGGTTTAGTGTGGGGAAGAGGAGGCTGAGGGGAGACCTCCTGGCCCTCTGCAACTCCCTGAAAGGAGGGTGCAGAGATGGGGGAGGAGTCTCTTGAGCCAAGGAACCAGCGGCAGGCCAAGAGGGAATGGCCTCAAGCTGCGCCAGGGAAGGTTTAGACTAGCTATTAGGAAGTATTTCTTTACAGAACGGGTAGTCAGGCGTTGGAATGGGCTGCCCAGGGCAGGGGGGGAGTCCCCATCCCTGGAGGGGTTGAAGAGTCGGGTTGAGCCAGCGCTGAGGGATGTGGTGGAGTTGGGAACGGTCAGGGTGAGGTTCATGGTTGGGCTGGAGGAGCTTCAAGGGCTTTTCCAACCCAGAGGATTCTGGGATTTTGTCCCCCCAGCACAGCCAGGACAGGCCCCGGCCCCGCCAGCTGCCACGTGGGAACTGGGACGCTCTGGGATACTGGGAGCCCCTTGTGGAGCTGCCTTTGTCCAAAACCCCAGCGGGGTGGGGGGATGTGTGTGTGGGGGGGGAGTTCCCCAGCCTCTGACCCCCATTTCTGCTGGTTTCTCACCAGTTTTCAGCCAAACCCCGATCCTGCAGGCGCTGCAGCACGTCCAGGCCAGCTGCGACGAAGCTCACAAGATGAAGTGAGTTGCTCCATCCCTGCCCAGCACGGGGCGGCCTCGGGACCCCGAAAGTGCCTGACACCCCCCCACCAAACCCCCCCTCCCTCCCTTCCTTCCTTCCAGGTTCAGCGACCTCTTCTCCTTGGCAGAGGAGTATGAAGACTCCTCCACCAAACCCCCCAAGAGCCGCCGAAAAGCCACCCTCTCCAGCCCCCGCAGCCGCAAGAACGCGGCCCAGCCGGCCAACAACGAGGAGGAGTCGGCTTCCAGCAGCGCCTCGGTAAGTGTCCCCGGCCCCCCCCGGCCCCCCTCGGCCACATCCGCACCCCGAGGAGGCACAGGCAGGAGCGGGGTCCCCCCCCCCGTGATGGCAGTGACCCCCACTTCCCCCTCTCCCGGCACAGGAGGAAGAAGACACCAAACCCAAACCCGCCAAACGGAAAAGAAAAGGTTCCTCCGCCGTGGGCTCGGACAGTGACTGAGGGCTCTGCCCTCGCCCCCCCCCCGCCCCCTCGCAGTGTCCCCGTGGTGCCCGGTGGCCCCAAAAGCCATCGCCAGGACGGGAAGAAGATCAGGTGTGTGGCCCCCCCCTCCTCGCCAACGCCAGGACCCCGCGGGGACGGGGCCGTCCCCACCCTCCCCACTTGACTTTTTAGCTCCTTTTTACCACGGGACGAGGGGGGGGGTCCCCGAGAGCGGCCGCGGCACCACGGGGAGGGGAAGGGGGGGGTGAGGGGGGGGGGGGTTTATATCACACGTCCCCTATTTTCATATGAGAAATGTAAATAAACAGTGCGAACTGACTTGCTGCTCCAGGATGCTTTGGGGAGGGGTGAACTCGTGGCCCTGCCTGGGGGGGCGAGGGGACACCGACCCCCCCCCCCCCCCCCAGCCTCCGCTCCCCCAGCGGGTTCGGTCCCGTGCCAGGGGGGTGACGAGGCTTCTCCCATCTCCCCCCCCCCCAGAGCTATTTAGCGTTTTTAAAGTGTTTTTAAAAAAAACAACAATAAAAAACCTCTCAGATGTTTTGTACAAGGAGCCACCTCTTTGTGTCGCATCTCCCCGGGGGTCCCCGGGACCAGCGGCCCCCCCCAGCGTGGCCCAGCCTGTGACAAGTGGCTCCCAGGGGACGGTGGCCCTGCCAGTGCCCCCCCCCGCAATGGGAGCGGGAATCTGGGACGAGGCTGGGCCGGGAGCACGACGGGGGGGGGACAGGGATGGGGTGGGGGGACCGTGGGGCTGGGAAAGGGGTCGGGGGTGAGTGGGATGGGGGTGAAATGAGGGTGGGGACATGATGGGGGGGCCCATGGGGTAGGAGAGGGGGCTGGGGGGGTGGGATGGGGCTGGGGGTGACATGGGGGGTCTGTGGTTGGGGGGACAGGGCTGGGGGTGGGAGAGGGGGCTGGGGGGGGGGTGGGATGGGGACAGGGATGTGATGAGGGTGAATTTGGGGGGGGCAGGATGGGGGGGCTGGGGTTGGAGGAGGGGGCTGTGGCCAGTGGGGTGGGGACAAGGACGTGGAGGGTCTGGGGGTGACATGGGGGGGGCTGTGGTGGGGATGTGATGGGAGGGTTGGTGAGGACAGGGCTGGGGGTGGGAGAGGGGGCTGGGGGGGGGGGGGGTGGGATGGGGATGTGATGTGGGTGACATGGGGGGGCCGTGACGAGGAGGCTGGGCCTGGCGACATGGCGGGGGGGGGGGGGGGGGGGGGGGGGACGACAGTGGCGAGGACGATGGGGACATGGGGGGGGGCCCATGGTGAGGGAGCTGGGGGTGGGAGAGGGGACAGGAATGTGACGGAGGGGCCGGGGGTGACGTGGTGGGAGGGTTGGGGGGGGCAGGGACATGATGGAGGGGCTGGGGGTGACATGGGGGGGCCGTGGCGAGGAGGCGGAACCTGGGACACGGAGGCGGGGGGGGACAGTGACGAGGACGACGGGGACACGATGGGGGGGGGGGGGGCAGGACTGGGAATGTGAGAGGGGTCGGGGGGGGCGGGGTGGTTGTGGCGAGGGGGCGGGGGGTGTCGGGGCGAGTTGTGGGGGGGGTGACTCGGGGCGGGACGTGTCCCCCGCCCCGGGGGCGTGTCCCGGGGGGGGGCGGGACGGGCGGCGGGCGATGGCGCTGGCGCTGCTGGCGGCGGTGGCGGCTCTGGCGCTGCTGCAGCGGCTGCTGCGGCCGCACCTCTGGGCCGATCTGGCCTTCGCGGCGCGGGCGGCCCGGTGCCGGCGGCGGGCGGCGGGGGGGGGCGGCGGCTGCAGCTTGGCCGCCCGGTTCCTGCGGGCAGCGCGGGAGGCGCCGGCGCGGCCGTTCCTGCGGGCGGCGGCGGGCGCGGAGCCCTACGGGGGGGCGGCGCGGCGGGTGGCGCGGGTGGCCAACGCGCTGCGGGGCCGGGCGCTGGGCGGCGGCGCCGGGGCGGTGGGTCCCGGGGTGACCGTGGGGCTGTTGGTGGGGAACGAGCCGCGGTTCGTCTGGGGGTGGTTGGGGCTGGCGGCGCTCGGAGCCCGACCCGCCTTCCTGGGCACGGCGCTGCCCCCCCCCGCCCTCCGGCACTGCCTGCGCGCCTGCGGGGCGCGGGCGCTGCTGGTGGCGGACGGTGAGCACCGGGGGGGGGGGGCGGGGAATACCGGGGGGAAGGGCTGAGGGGGGTGGGGGGGGCACCGGGGGTGGCAACGGCTCCAAGGGGTTGGGGTGGGGGGGCACCGGGGGGCACCGGGTCCCGGTGGGGAAGGCTCCAGGGATGGGCTGGGACCGGGGGTACGGGGGGAGCGGGGGGGGGGGGGGGGGGGGGGCTGGGAAAGGGGGAGCTCCGTGATGAGGGGGGCCACCGGGGGTGGCAGGGGGTCCCCAGCACTGGGAGGGGGGTGGGGGGAGCTGGACAGCGCGGGGGACCGCGGTGGTCCGGCTCAGGGTGATGGGGGGGACACGAGTGTCCCCCAAGCTGGTCCCAGCCGTGTGCCCCGCACGGATCCTGCCTGGTCACCCCGGGCAGGGCCCGGCCATTCACCCCCCCACGGCCCCTTGGGGTGGAAATGGGGCTGGGGGTGTCCCTGAGGGTGGCTGCTCCCCACAGACACGGGTGGGGATGGGTCCCCGTCCCCTCCCCACCCCGGGCTGGGCTTGGGGGGAACCACAGGCCGTGGCCAGGAGCTGCCCCCACGCCAGCCTGTCCCCCCCCCCCCATCTCCACGCAGACCTGTTTGCGGCGGTGGAGCCCATCCTGCCCAGCCTGCAGGAGGACGACATCGTGGTGTGGGTGCTGGGCTCGGGGCCGTACCCCCGCGGCGTCGTGGCCCTCCAGGAGCTGCTGGATGCGGCCTCGGAGGAGCTGGAGCCCGAGGACGTCTGGCAGCCCGAGGACATGAACGACACCTGCCTCTACATCTTCACCTCCGGCACCACCGGTGGGTGCCCGGGTCCGGTGGGACGGGGTCCCCACAGCGGGGGCTCGACAGCATCATCTTCCCCTTCCAGGTCTCCCCAAAGCCGCTCGCGTCTCCCACCTCAAGTCCATCATGTGCCTGAGCTTCTACAAGCTGGTGGGAGCCTCCAGCCGGGACGTGGTGTACCTGGCGCTGCCCCTCTACCACATGGCCGGGTCCCTCCTGGGCATCGTCGGCTGCATCGGCATCGGTGAGCGGCGCCGGGGACCCCGTGGCGAGCCCGGTGACGTTTCGGGGGGGGCTGATCCCCCTCCCACCTCGGCTTTCCGCAGGGGCCACTTGTGTGCTGAAGGAGAAGTTCTCAGCCAGCCAGTTTTGGGACGACTGTCGCGCCGAGGGGGTCACGGTCTTCCAGTACATCGGGGAGCTCTGCCGCTACCTCGTCAACCAGCCCCAGGTCGGGGGCGGGGAGCTGGCGGGGGGGGGGGGGGGGTGTGAGGGGGCGTCCAAGGAGCACCCCCAAATCTGACGGTGCGGCCCCGCAGCGCCCCGGGGAGCGGGAGCACGGGCTGCGGCTGGCGGTGGGCAGCGGGTTGCGCCCCGACGTGTGGCGGAGCTTCCTGCAGCGCTTCGGCGCCATCCGCATCGTGGAGACCTACGGCATGACCGAGGGCAACGTCACCCTCTTCAACTACACGGGGACGCCGGGGGCCGTGGGGCGCAGCAGCTTCATCTACAAGGTGAGGGAGGGGCTGGGGAGGGAGGTGGGGGGGGGGGGGGCGCTGTGCTGTGCCCCCCACCCCTGACGCCCACCCGGCCGCTCTCCCCCACCAGCTCTTCTCGCCCTTCGAGATCGTGCGCTACGACGTGACGGAGGGAGCCCCCGTGCGGGACGCGGCCGGACGCTGCATCCGCGTGGGGACGGGTGAGTTTAGGGGTCCCCAGGGGTGTCCTGTGTCCCCCCCCCCCCCGACACGTGTCCCCATCCCCGCAGGCGAGACGGGGCTGCTGATCGCCCCGGTGACCCCCCGGACCCCCTTCCTGGGCTACGCCGGCAGCCGGGAGCTGTCGGAGCAGAAGCTGCTGCGGGGGGTCTTCGCCGAGGGTGACACTTACTTCAGCACCGGTGACCTGATGGAGCAGGATGCGGCCCAGTTCGTCCACTTCCGCGACCGCACCGGGGATACCTACAGGTGCCAGAGGCCCCCCGGCGATGGGGGACCCCCCCACAGCTGCAGCCCCACACCCCCCACCCATTGCAGGGCCGGAGGGAGGGGCTCAGCCCCTTCAAATGTTTGGGGGGGGCTCAGCCCCCCTGCTCATCACTGTCATCCCCCTCCCAGGTGGAAAGGCGAGAACGTGGCCACCACAGAGGTGGCCGAAGCCTTGGTGGCCCACGAGTCCCTGCAAGAAGCCACCGTCTACGGCGTCACCGTGCCAGGTACTGCTGCCCCCCATCCATCCCGGTGTCATCGCCCCCCCCCAGCCCCCAGCCCGTCGGTGCCCCCCCACAAGCTCTGCCCTCGCCCGCAGGCCACGAGGGTCGTGCCGGGATGGCGGCGCTGGTGCTGCGCCCCGGTTGCCGGCTGGACGGGCCCGCGCTTTACCGGCACGTGGAGCAGCTCCTGCCGCCCTACGCCCGGCCCCGCTTCCTCCGGCTGCAGGTAACGGGGTGGGGTGGGGGTACGCAGGAGATGTGGGGTGCCCGAGGGGGTCCCCAGCCCACTTGCTGCCCTCCCAGGAGCGCCTGGCCATGACGGAGACCTTCAAGCAGCAGAAGGTGCGGCTGGCGCAGGAGGGCTTCGACCCGGCTCGCGTCCCCGACCCCCTCTTCCTGCTGGACGAGACCACCAAAGCCTACGTGCCCCTCGGCCCCGCGCTCTGGGAGGGGGTCCTGGACGGGCGCCTCCGCATTTAGACCCCGCCCGGGCGCCCCGAGCCCTCGCGTGTCCCGGCACTGGGTGCCCCAAAGCGCCCCGTGTCCGTCCCACCAGCAGCAGGTGCCCCACGGGTCCTTCACGTCCATCCTGCCATCCCTGGGTACCCCACATCCATCCCTGGGTACCCCACATCCATCCTGGGGGTCCCCACATCCATCCTGGGGGTCCCTACATCCATCCTGGGGGTCCCCACATCCATCCTGCCATCCCTGGGTACCCCACATCCATCTTGGGGGTCCCCATGTCCATCCTAGGTATCCCCACGTCCATTCTGGGGGTCCCCACATCCGTCCTGCAGGTCCCCACATCCATCCTGGGGGTTCCCACGTCCATCCTAGGTGTCCCCACGTCCGTCCTGCAGGTCCCCACATCCATCCTGGCATCCCTGGTTACCCCACATCCATTCTGGGGGTCCCCACGTCCATCCTGAGGGTCCCCACATCCATCCTGGCATCCCTGGGTACCCCACGTCCATCCTGGGGTCCCCACATCCATCCTGGGGGTCCCCACATCCGTCCTGCAGGTCCCCATGTCCATCCTGGCATCCCTGGGTACCCCACGTCCATCCTGGGGGTCCCCATGTCCATCCTAGGTGTCCCCATGTCCGTCCTGCAGGTCCCCACGTCCATCCTGGCATCCCTGGGTACCCCACATCCATCCTGGGGGTCCCCACGTCCATCCTGGGGGTCCCCATGTCCATCCTAGGTGTCCCCATGTCCGTCCTGCAGGTCCCCACATCCATCCTGCCATCCCTGGGTACCCCACGTCCATCCTGGGGGTCCCCATGTCCATCCTGGGGGTTCCCACGTCCATCCTAGGTGTCCCCACGTCCATCCTGCAGGTCCCTGCATCCATCCTGGCATCCCTGGTTACCCCACATCCATTCTGGGGGTCCCCATGTCCATCCTGAGGGTCCCCGCATCCATCCTGGCATCCCTGGGTACCCCACGTCCATCCTGGGGGTCCCCACATCCATCCTGCAGGTCCTCACATCCATCCTGGCATCCCTGGGTACCCCATGTCCATCCTAGGTGTCCCCACGTCCGTCCTGCAGGTCCCCACGTCCATCCTGGCATCCCTGGGTACCCCACATCCATTCTGGGGGTCCCCACGTCCATCCTGGGGGTCCCCATGTCCATCCTGGGGGCCCCACGTCTGTCCTAGGGGTCCCCACATCCGTCCTGCATGTCCCCACATCCATCCTGGCATCTCTGGGTACCCCACATCCATTCTGGGGGTCCCCACGTCCATCCTGGGGGTCCCCATGTCCATCCTGGGGGCCCCACGTCTGTCCTAGGGGTCCCCACATCCGTCCTGCATGTCCCCACATCCATCCCGCCATCCCTGGGTACCCCACATCCATCCTGGGGGTCCCCATGTCCATCCTAGGCATCCCCACGTCCATCCTGGGGGTCCCCACATCCGTCCTGCAGGTCCCCAAATCCATCCCACTGTCCCCAAGTGCCTCCTGGTTCCCCATGACCATCCGTGTCCCCATCCCCACCCGTGGGTGCCTGCCCCTCCCTGGCCACCAGTGCCTTCCCCCCCCCCACCCCAGGGTCCTGCTCTTTATATATACAAACATACTCTTGTTCGGTTGTTTTTTTGGCAAATAAACTCATTTTGTAGCAAGTCTTGTCGCTGCAAGAATGGGGAGGGGGGGGGGGGGGGGCGACGGGGGTCACCTCTGGGGGCAGGACGTGTCACCCAAGGGTTCTAGACTCGGGAAGGGGACACCAAGGCCACCACCCCCACGTCCCCTGGGGCTCTGCAGGGAGGGAGGGATGCGGACAGACGGACGATGACCCCGGAGGTCCCACTTCGGTTGGGGTGGGGGGGTCCCTACCTCGATTTAGGGGGTCCCCCCCACCCCAGAACAACCCCCAGCTGGGACACCAACCCCCCCCCCCGGCAGCCCCAAGGCAACACACCAGCCACGTGGAAAGTTATAAACCATTCCTCTTTATTAAACATAGCTTGCAAGTGATAAATATTACAAAGGTGATTTTTTTTTTTTTTTAAATTTTATTTTAATCCTTTCTCAAAAAAAAAAATTAGCTTATTATTTGTCCTCAGCTGCCGCATCCCCAGCTGGCAGCATCGAACCAGCTTCGCTTTGTCATTAAACCAGATTTCAAACACAACGCAAAAGGGGGGGGGGGGGAAGAAAAAAAAAAAAAAACCAACAAAAAAATCTTAAATTTGTGCAAAAGGCCTGGCTTCCCGCCCCACCCCCCTGCCCTGGGTCAGCTGAGCTGTGCCCCCCACCCCTGCACCTCCCCCTTGTTGCAGGAGGCTCAAATTTGGGGGTCACTTGTGGCTGCCCCCCCCCCCAGATTGTCGTGTTCAGGTCAGGTGACGCTTGTTCCCCAAAACAGCCGGAGCAGAGCGGGGAGGGGGGGCAGGACAGGTTTGGGGGTGCAGGAGGCAGCAGAAGGGCCAAGGTGGGGAGGGGGGGGGCAGCAATTTAGGTACTGGGGGGAGCAGTTGGGAGGGGGGGGAGGCACTGTGCACCCCGAAGGACGTGGAGTTGGGTCTGGGGGAGCTGGGGGGGGGGCACAGGGTCCCCACTGGGGTCACACTGGAGATGGTGGGGTGCAAACCAGGGGATGGGGGGGGGCTGAGCTGCCCCCCCCAAAGCTGGGGAGGGGAGGGGGGGGTTGACCAAGCACCGCTCAGGCTGGATCCTACTGAGGACCTGGGAAGGGAGATGGGGAGTGAGGGGGGGGGTGACCCAAAGATGACAGTGTCCAGGAATGGGGGGACCTCCCCCCCCTGCCCCCCCCCCCAAAACCCAGCTGGCTCCAGGGCTGCCCTACGCTCGCCCCCTCCTCCCCTAAAGCTGCTTTTGTGCCGTTTCCCTGCAAACCGGGGCTGAAATCCTGTAAATTTGGGCTGAAATCCTGCAATTGGGGCTCAAATCCTGCAAGTCAGGACCAAAATTCTACAAATCAGGACCAAAATACCACAAATCGGGCCTGAAATCCTGCAAACTGATACCAAAATCCTGCAAACTGTACCAAAATCCTGCGAATCTGCCTGAAATCCCAGAAATTTGGCCTAAAAGCCTCTAAATTGGGCCTAAAATGCTGTAACTAGGGGCTGAAATCCTGCAAACTGGGACCAACATCCGTCAAATTGGGCCTGAAATCCTGCAAATCTGGACCAAAATCCTGCAAATTTAGGCTGAAATTGTGTAAATTGGTACCAGAATCCTGCAAATTTAGCCTGAGATCCCAGAAATTTGGCCTAAAATCCTCCAAATTGGGCCTCAAATCCTGTAAATGGGGGCCTAAAATCCCACAAATCAGGTCTGAAGTCCCACAAATCTGCCCTGAAATCCTAGAAATTGGGGCAAAAATCCTGCAAATTGAGGCTGAAATGCTGCAAATTGCAAGCAAAATCCCAGAGATTGGGCCTAAAATCCTGCAAATCAGGACTGAAACCCCATCAGTTGGGCCTCAAAATCTGGCCTACAGTCCTGGAAATGGGCCTAAAATCCTGCAAATTCTACCCAAAAATCCTGCAAATTCAAACTGAAATCCCACGAACTGGGCCTAAAACACTGCAAATTGGGCCTAAAATCTTGCAAATTAGGACTGAAACCCCACAAATTGGGCCTAAAATCCCGGAAACCGGGTCTGAAATCCACAATTCGGCCAGGAAATTGGGGCCAAAATCCTACAAATTGAGGCCAAAATCTCACAAACCGGGACCAAAAATCCCTCAAATCGGGCCTAAAATCCTACAAATTAGGACTGAAACCCCACAAATTGGGCCTGCAAATTTGGCCTACAGTCCTGGAAACTGGAGCCAAATCCCACCAATTCAGTCCGAAATCCTGGAAATGGGCCTAAAATCCTGCAAATTGTACCTAAAAATCCTGCAAATTCAAACTGAAATCCCATGAACTGGTCCTAAACCACTGCAAATTAGGACTGAAACCCCACAAATTGGCCTGAAAATTTGGCCTACAGTCCTGGAAACTGGAGCCAAAATCCCACCAATTCAGCCTGGAAATTGAGGCCGAAATCTCACAACCGGGACCAAAAATCCCTCAAATCGGGCCTAAAATCCTGCAAATCAGGACTGAACTCCCACGAACTGGGCCTAAAACACTGCAAATTGGGCCTAAAATCCTGCAAATTAGGACTGAAACCCCACAAATGGGGCCTAAAATCCTGGAAACCGGGTCTGAAATCCCAACAATTCGGCCTGGAAATTGAGGCCAAAATCTCACACACCTGGACCAAAAATCCCTCAAATTGGGCCTAAAATACTGCAATTAGGACTGAAACCCATGAACTGGCCTGAAAATTTGGCCTACAATGCTGGAAACCGGGTCTGAAATCCCAATTCGGCCTGGAAATTGAGGCCGAAATCTCACAAACCAGGACCAAAAATCCTGCAAATTTGGCCTAAAATCCTGCAAATTAGGACTGAAATCCCACAAACTGGGCCTAAAACACTGCAAATTGGGCCTAAAAACTCGCAAATTAGCACTGAAACCCCACAAATTGGGCCTACAATCCTGGAAACCGGGTCTGAAATCCCACCAATTCGGCCTGGAAATTGGGGCCAAAATCTTACAAATTGAGGCCGAAATCTCACAAACCAGGACCAAAAATCCTGCAAATTTGGCCTAAAATCCTGCAAATTAGGACTGAAATCCACAAACTGGGCCTAAAACACTGCAAATTGGGCCTAAAATCTCGCAAATTAGCACTGAAACCCCACAAATTGGGCCTACAATCCTGGAAACCGGGTCTGAAATCCCACCAATTCGGCCTGGAAATTGGGGCCAAATTCTTACAAATTGAGGCCGAAATCTCACAAACCAGGACCAAAAATCCTGCAAATTTGGCCTAAAATCCTGCAAATTAGGACTGAAATCCCACAAACTGGGCCTAAAACACTGCAAATTGGGCCTAAAATCTCGCAAATTAGCACTGAAACCCCACAAATTGGGCCTACAATCCTGGAAACCGGGTCTGAAATCCCACCAATTCGGCCTGGAAATTGGGGCCAAATTCTTACAAACTGAGGCCGAAATCTCACAAACCGGGACCAAAAATCCCTCAAATTGGGCCTAAAACCTTGTAAATTAGAACTGAAACCCCACAAATTGGGCCTAAAATCCTGGAAACCGGGTCTGAAATCCCACCAATTCGGCCTGGAAATTGGGGCCAAATTCTTACAAATTGAGGCCGAAATCTCACAAACCGGGACCAAAAATCCCTCAAATTGGGCCTAAAATCCTACAAATTGGGGGGGCCGATGTCCGTGCTGGGGGGTCGGGGGGGGGGCAGAGGAAGGAGGCCACAGACCGCAGGTTGTTATAGATGTATATTGTATATATGCCAATGCAATAATAAAAACAGTGCAAATACAGTTACAGTTTATAATACTCGTCCCCCCCCCGGCCCCGCTCCCCCCGTGCTCAGCGCGCTGCCCACCCCCCCCCCCTTTTTTTTTTTTTTTTTTTTTTTTTTATTTTGTGGGACACCCCCTCCCTGCCTCCGGGGCTGCTGGTGCCGCGGGGGGGGGCCGAGTTTGCGTGTGTGTGAAAGGCACAGATTCGGGAGGTGGCCGCCGCCACCAGTGCATCGCCGGGGCCGGGGGGGGCCACCGGTCCCCTGTGTCCCCCCCCCAGCACCATTTCCCTCCCCCCCCCCAGCCGAGCCGAGCCGCCGGGAACCCCCCTTTTGCACGTTTCATGTCATACACACGAGGTCACACTACGAGAAGGACGTGACGACTTCCACAACACCCATGGCTAGGCGGGTTCGCTTTCCGTTTGCTTTTTTTTTTTTTCTTTTTTTTTTCTACACAATGTACAATTATTTTTTTTTTTTTTGTATTTTTTTATCCTTTTTTTTTTTTTTTAATGTGTCAAGAAATAGCTTATATACACGAATGAGTCCTTGTTATAACATTTCGGCAGCAATATCATAAGCTAATGAAGGGTCGAGGTGGGGGGGGGGAGGTTAGAGGAGGGACGGGTTATGCCTTTGGAGGAACCAAAAAAAAAATTAAACCAACACCCCCCCCACCCCCTTCCCCAAAAATAAATCCCGATAAAAGCATTTTCACAAGCGGATCTACCCCTAGCTGTAAAAGAAACGCGAACAAAAGCGGGAAAGAAATCCTTATTTCTGTATTGGGGGGGGGGGGAAAGAAAAAAAAAAAAAAAAAGGAAAAAGAGGATTTTCTACCGTACATCACATCCCCGGGGGCTGGGGGGGGGGGGGGCAAGCCAAAAAATAATAATAATAATAATAATAAAACTGTTAAACCTGCGCAGGTCACAGCCGAAGCCTCGGGGGGTCCCCGGGCACAGTTTTGGGGATCCGTTATTTTTTTTAGGGGGGGGGGGGGGGAACTGCCTGCAGACCCCGGGGCCGAGGCGCCCGCCCTGTCCCAGCCCCATCGAACCCCCCCCACTCCAAAATGGGGGGGGGGGTGGGCAAAAAAGGGTCCCCCCCCGTCCCCGGGGGCGGATTTCACTTATAGCACCATGAAGTCGGCATCTTGTTCTCCATCGGTTCCCTCCGTCCGCCCCCCCCACCCCCCCCCCCCCCACCCCCCCGCGGGAGAGACTCGGCATTAAGTATTGCACTTGGTTCTTTTGTATTTTTTTTTCATGTTTTTTTTTTTTTTTGTGGTTTTTTTTTTTGTTTGTTTTTAAAGTTTTATAATTTAATCTCAACCCATGCGCCCAGGTCACCTCGTACCTCTCGGTAACACCTGACGGGGGAGAATGGCACTTGAGCGAGGGATGGGGAGGGGGGTGGAGGGGGGGGCTCGACCGCATCAAAGGGTCCTGGGTGGGGGGGGTGAAGGATAAGCCGATAAAAAAAATAAACCCCCAAAAAACCCAAAAAACTCAGGTTTATCCAAGAAAAAAACGATACGTCAAAGTGCTCCCGTGGAAGCAGGGAGATTTGAAAGGGATCTCAGCGTCACGAGGGGGGGGGGGGTGGAAGGGGGGAGCCAGCTAAACAAGATTAAAACCAAAAAAAAAAACAACCCCACAAAAAAATATATATATATACACGCCACTACGCTTCACTAGCTTCCAAAAAAAAAAAAAAAAAATTGGAAAAAAAAAAAAATCCTTTTGCCTCTGGAGGGCCCCGGAGGGGGGGTTTGGGGCACCCAGACCCCTCGGGGGTTAAGTGCTCATTGAATTGAGGGGGACGCTGGCGGGGTGGGGGGGTCCCTTGGGAGAGAAGGTGCCTCACCCCCAGCGGTGCGAGGGGGGGGCTCCCAGGCCCCCCCCCCCAACCCGTCAAGCACCTCCCCACGGGCGAGCTGGCGCTTCGGAATTGCACGAGAAAAATGGTAACGTCAGGGAAATTGGGTTTTTTTTGTTTAAAAAAAAAAATAAAGGAAATGAATTTAAAAAAAAAAATATTTTAAAAACAACCAGAAAACTCTCAGGAAAACCCCGGGAGCAGCAAAACCTCACGTGGACGCTCGGGTTTGGGCAAGTTTGGGCGCCGAGGGGTCCCGGCGGAGGCGAAGGGATGGGGGGGACGCGGGGACGGCTCTGCCGGGGCGTGATTTCCGCTGGCTGGGGGGGTTGTCGGAGGAGGAGGAGGAGGAAGAGGAGGGAAGGGCCCGTTAGTGTGAAGGTTAAGTGCAAATAGAGCGTTTCTCAGACGACTTTTCGCGGCTTATTTCTTGCTTTGGGTTCGTTAAGCGCCGGCCGGAGCCCCGGTGCCGCGCGGGGACCGCGGTGCCGTCCCCATCGTCCGCGAGGGCCGGCGGCGGGTGACGAAGACGACGACGACGACCGAGAGCGGCTCCGGAACATGCAAGAGCGCGGAGGGGAGAGGAGAAGGGGGGGGGGACTCACCGCGCCCGAGGCCACCGGGTCGTTCGCAGTCCGCTCTAGAGAAGCGCCGCCACGCGTGGCCGCGCCGGGGTCACCGGGCGCCATCGACGCCCCTCTGCGCCCCGCCGGGCTCCTCGGGGCGGGCAGGGGGGTCGCCAGCACCGTCCGTCGGCGCCGAGGGGCACCGGGTCCTCACCAAAGCGGGGCTCCCTTCCTCCGGGGAGCGAGGCGGCAGCTAAGGTGTCGGGATCGGCGTCTCCTGACTTCTTCTGCCGAGCCAAGGGGGTTGTAGCACCCCAGCACGGACGGCGGGGTCCGGGCTGCAGCCCATCGCATCTCTTTGCCCCCGTTTCCCCGTGAGTCAGCATAGGCTGCGCTTTAAAAAAAATTTAACGGTCACTTAATGTCGAGTGGATGCCCTTTACAAAGTCTCTGGAAAGGAAAAAAAGGTTTAACCATCCATTTAGCAAAGGAGGGAGGAGGGGGGGAAAAAAAAAAAAAAAAATGAAAAAAGGGGGGGGAAAAAAAAAAACCACAACACAATTAAAAATTCTATGCTTTGTCATTACAAAAAATAGCATAAAACAAGCTTTAACACATGTAGAGTGCTGATTTCAAGCAGACATTGTTCTGACCTCGGGCAAAGGAAGTGACCTCTCACTGCTATAGAAACCCAAAGTTAAGGTTTGGAAAAAGGACAGGTCGCTGAAGGTTTGAAATGGGTTTTTTTTTTTTCTTTTTTTTGTATGATTTTTTTTTTTCATTTGTTTTTTGTTTCTTTTTTTTTTTTTGTCTTTTTTTTCCCCGTGTACGGTAGGCACCAGTACAGGCACTGCATGCGACGGAAGTGGGGAGGAAGAGGAGGGTTGGAGGGCGGGGGGGGGGGGGGGGGGACGGGGCTGAGGGGGGGGGGGGGGGACGGTCAACAGGCGTTATTTCTGTCCGCTGATGGACTGCGATATAGAGCGGGGCGGGATCATATCCAAGAGGTATTCCCGCTGCCGGTCCGCCAAACTCGACGCTTTGTGGCCTCCGATCCCAGCATTCAGGTAAGCGATGTTAACACCTGGAGAGGGGGGGAGAAAAACAAGTGGGGACCCCTCCAACACGCCCCCCCCCCCCGCCCCCCTCACGCTTTGAGCCCAGCGAGCCGCCGCGACGCTCCCAGCTTTTACCTAGAAAGCTGGTAATTTAACCCAAACGCCCCATCGGAAAGCGGCGGAGGGCTGCTGGGCCTCCGTGGGAGCAGGGAGGGAAGAGCCACCATCACCACCAGCCCGCGTTGGTGGCGATACGCCCCGCTTCTCCCCCCAAAAAAAACCAACTGGGCGCACCCCCCCCCCCCGTCTAGCCCCACCGTCCCGGCGCGTTACCTGGCATGCCGAGGAGACCGCCCGCCACCGAGAGCTGGGGCGCCTGCGCAAAGTTGGAAAGCATGGAGCGGGCAGAGGTGGGGATGCCACGCTGCAAAGTGCTCTGGGGCTGCGGAGCCTGAGGAAGAGGAGAAGAAAGATGGGTGGAAGGCACCGGGGATGGCCCAGGAATCTGGAATCGCTGATGGGAGCTGGAGCCAGAGGGGGAAGAATTAAGTCGTGGGGTTTTTTTTTGGAACGTGGAAAAAAAAAAAAAAAATTTGGAGATGGCTCTCGTGGAGGGACGTCAGCGGGCGGTGGAGCGTGGGGCCGTGCTGCAGGGGCCCCCCCACCGGACGGATCCGCGGGGCAACGGGCAGGAGGGGAGAGCGGCGGCTGCTGCCGGCACGAGGGAACGGGGTGCAGGGGTTAAAACCAACTCGACAGCCCCCCGGGAAACGGGGAGCCAGACCCCAACGAGAGAAAGCAGCGGGGTGCTCGCACCTCCCTCCTCGTCGGGGATCGCTCGCGGTGCCCGGGGCCGCGGAGGAGGGAAAGCAGCCGCTCACCTGCCGGAGCGTGTGGTGCCGCATGATGTTCTCCTGTTTGCTGACACTGGAGACGGCCGGAGCCGCGGTGGGGGACAAGGCCGCCTGCTGCTGTAGCCTCTGCTCGATCTCCTGAGCCCAAGAACCAAAAGCACCCTCAGAGGCACGCGCCGAGCAATTAAGACCTCGTCTCCTCGAGACACACCAGGTCCGAGCTGACCCCCCACCCTGCCCCGGCGCTGGCCGCGTCCCTGGAGAGGGGGGGAAGCGGGTCCCTCTCCCCACCCTGCCCCGGCGCTCACAACACCGGCCGCGGTGGGGGGCATCCCCCACCCTCTCCCCACGCGCCACAGTCGCCGCTTTTTATTGGAAACCCACTAAAAACCCGGCTGCTCTCCCAAAGTGTTACTGGAACCGCAGTCTTGCCGCAGCCAACACCAACAGCTTTTCTCTCTCTGCACCCACTTGTTACAAACAGCCCCAGGATTCTCCTCGCTCTGAAACACGCACGTCCCATTCGTCAGCAGCGAGATTCCACTTTGTATTTAGGGTTGGTTTTTTTTTTTTTTTTACAGTTCACAAATGATGATTCTGGTTTATTTTACCCCAGGGCCTCTAAAAATTTAGCAGATCTCCGCCTTCCACAGAAAAGCGAGCGGTTAAGTGACTTCCCACAAGTTCCAGGGAAGTTGGTGGCAAAACCAGAGAGGGGAGAGGCAGCTGTCCCCAGCCAGCCCCTGAGCTGCGAATCCAGAGGGAAAAAATGGCACAAAGGGAGAGGAGCAGCTCTGGACACGCAGCACCAGCCTCTCGCTGTTAGAAGCCCCACGTGCCGAGCTGGGCATCCCCACGGAGAAGCCAAATTCCTCAAGCCCCTCACTCCAGAAAGGCCATTGAATGACTCGAGCGTGTCCAGAGAAGGGCAACGGAGCTGGTGCAGGGTCTGGAGCACAGGTCTGATGGGGAGCGGCTGAGGGACCTGGGGGGGTTTAGTGTGGAGAAGAGGAGGCTGAGGGGAGACCTCCTGGCCCTCTGCAACTCCCTGAAAGGAGGGTGCAGAGAGGGGGGAGGAGTCTCTTGAGCCAAGGACCCAGCGGCAGGCCAAGAGGGAATGGCCTCAAGCTGCGCCAGGGCAGGGTCAGACTGGCTCTTAGGAAGGATTTCTTTGCAGAAGGGGTTGTTGGGCGTTGGAATGGGCTGCCCAGGGCAGGGGGGGAGTCCCCATCCCTGGAGGGGTTGAAGAGTCGGGTTGAGCCAGCGCTGAGGGATCTGGTGGAGTTGGGAACGGTCAGGGGGAGGTTCATGGTGGGGCTGGAGGAGCTTCAGGGGCTTTTCCAACCCAGATGAGTCTGGGATTCTGTGAAGTTCACACACAGGGAACCCCGACTGACCCACCGAAAAGCCGCACGGCTGGAGCTGCGCGAAGGGAAGGGGCGCAGGGGGGCCCCGGAGCGCGGGGTGGGGAGCTCCGGGCATGGAACAACCGCGGCGCAGCTGGCGGAGGGGCTGAGTACTTGCCTGCTCCTGCTGCAAAGCTTTCACGAAGGCGTTCTTCAGTCGGTTGGTGTGCTCTGCCTTCAGCGCCTTCTTCTGATTGGAAGTCATGCACTGCTCGCACAGGATCTTCCCGTTTTTCTCCTGTTTCCAGTGAGGGGTGAAGTCGGTGCGGCACTGGGCACAGACAAAGGGCTCCACGCGCAGGAGGGACGCGCAGCTCTTCCCTGGGGGTCACCGAGAACGGGAGTTAGGTGGGAAAATGGGACAGAACCCCCCAGCTCTCACACTGCCCCCTCCCACCACAGGGTACGACATCCCTGGAGGGGTTTAAGAGTCTGGTTGACCCAGTGCTGAGGGATCTGGTGGAGTTCAGTTCAGTTTTGGGCCCCTCACCCCAAAAAGGCCATTGAATGACTCGAGCGTGTCCAGAGAAGGGCAACGGAGCTGGTGCAGGGTCTGGAGCACAGGTCTGATGGGGAGCGGCTGCGGGACCTGGGGGGGTTTAGTGTGGAGAAGAGGAGGCTGAGGGGAGACCTCCTGGCCCTCTGCAACTCCCTGAAAGGAGGGTGCAGAGAGGGGGGAGGAGTCTCTTGAGCCAAGGACCCAGCGGCAGGCCAAGAGGGAATGGCCTCAAGCTGCGCCAGGGCAGGGTCAGACTGGCTCTTAGGAAGGATTTCTTTGCAGAAGGGGTTGTTGGGCGTTGGAATGGGCTGCCCAGGGCAGGGGGGGAGTCCCCATCCCTGGAGGGGTTGAAGAGTCGGGTTGAGCCAGCGCTGAGGGATCTGGTGGAGTTGGGAACGGTCAGGGGGAGGTTCATGGTGGGGCTGGAGGAGCTTCAGGGGCTTTTCCAACCCAGAGGATTCTGGGATTCTGTGACAGCAACAGGCTCCCGCATGCACGGTCGGAGTGAGAGGGAAGGTCCCAGCAAATAAACAGATTTTCAGGACAGCGTTGCATCAAAGTCCCACCCCGCTCTAGGCAAGAGCTCAGCATCCCGGGAGAGACACGGGAGAAATCCAGACCCCGGGACAGAACAACCCAGCGGTGCCGGGACCAGCTCTACAGGACTACAAAAAGCTGGGGGGGTCTTGGTGGTGGAGCCAGGCGAGGCAGAGATGCGCCGCAGTCACGCCATGCTCTAGAAGCAGTGCAGGCTCGATCCTGTTCGCCTGGGAGGTGACAACCTGGAGGGAAGGGCGAGCTGGGAGCTAAAACCTCCAGGGACAGGACCCCAGGCTGTCACAGCTCTGAGGATTTCGCATCTCAGCTCCCAGACCTTCACGCGGGGCAAGGGAAGGGCCCGGGAGTCCCCTCCCCAGGTGGGCACAGCCCGACGAGCCCCAGGGCGCAGACACAGCTGCTCCAGGGCCGGCTGCCGGCTCGGCACATCGAGGCCACCAGCCTCGCCAGACCGGCTCCGTGCCCACGGGCTTGGCACGCAGCTCCCTCACGCCCAGGGAGGGCCCAGGCTCTGCCCTCCCCTCCGCTGCAGCAAGGAGTGGAGTCCAGGGCTGGGTAAAACCAGAAACCACTCTCTCGCAGCCTCGCGAGCTGCAGATTTTAGCATTCTGCACGTGGGAGCGCTGTCAGCGGCGGTCGAGGAAAGCTGCAGCCCCCCCGAGCTCACCTTGGCTGTCGATAACGCTCTGCACCACCTCCTCCAGCCCCACCATGTAGATGAACTCGCTGTTGGCTGCGCTGGGCAAGAAATGCAGCAGGGGAGCGGGTGGCTTCGGGGGTGGGATCTCCAGCAGCGTCTTTTCCAGCTGCTTGCGGAGGGCAAGCTTGGCGGCCGCCTGGGAGTTGGCAGCGTCGTTCAGAGCACTGGGGCTGGGGAGCGGAGACGACACCCTGTTGACAGTGCCAGGCTGGATGTGAGAGGCAAGGTTCATATAGATGGCTGAAGACGACGTACGCTGGCAAGGAACAGAAGAACTTGATTGCTGGAGAGGAAGAGGAGATGAGGATTAACACAGAAAACTAATACAGCCACTGACCACACCCCTAAAGGAACCCGGATGAGGCAAATCGCCTTCTCGCAACCCTCCCTCCGTCTGCAGACGTTCCCAAAAGGTGCTGGGGAGACAGGAGCCGCGCTGGGAGCTCATCTCAGTCCCTGTGATGCAGCAGAGCCCGCGCCGAGGAGCCCCCGGTGCACCAGAACCTGCGAGAGGAGTCTTGGGGCGCGGAGCAGCGCGGGGGCTTCCGCAGGCGAGGGGACACGTGCGCAGGATCCGGCCCCAGGACCCGGCAAAGGCCCGGCCGAGCGTGGGCAGCGCCGAGCGCCGCGATTCACGCGCCGGCACCATCGCTCGCTGCCGAGTTCTGCTCCTCCACCTCTCGCTTCGCTGAGCTGGCAGGCGCCCAGGCTGCAGCCCCGCTGCCAGATGGTGCCCGTCCCCTCCCACACAGGTGCTCCCAATGTGCCAATTCCCTCCTCTTCCCTCTCCAGCAGCTTTTCTCCCGCATCCTCCGTTCACTTGGATGCGCGGGCCCCTCTGGCACGTTGACGGTGGCAAAGCACGAAGACTTCTGCTGACCTGAGCACGCAGCTTTCGCAGTCTTTTGGGATCGGAAGCCGTCAGTCTGCGACCTATTTAAGGCCAGGCAGGGTGCTGCCACCCGGCCTCCCTGTCCCCCAGGGGACGAACGCTTCCGCGCGGGCAAAGGGGAAAACCCCGAAGAGTAACAAACCCTCTCAGCGATTCAAACGGGGTCAGGTACCAAAGCTCGGGGGGCACGGTCGTGTCCATCGAGAACAACACACAGAAAAAAATCAACCAGTTTGCCCCGTTTTTCTTTTTGAAGACTGCTAACACTCCGCTGATTGGGAAAAAAAAAGGCAGAGGAGCAAATTCATCCCAAACCAGTTAGTCCAGTGTAGGTCCAGGAAAATTAATGGCAGAGCTGATCAGGGATAACTCATGAAGATTTAAAGAAACAGATGATGAAATAACAATAACGAACTTACAGCTCTTCTGTAAGAGTAGCTGGGGTGGGTTTTTTAATCAAACATGTAATTAGTTTGTTTGTTGTTCAGGTGCAAGACTTTCCGACTGTTGTGCAGTCACGTTTATCATTTATAAATTTGCACTACACAATCGTGAGGACAGATTAAACAGCTCAAGGGCTGGCGACAAAACCCTAAAAGTAATTAACAGGGGTCATTAACCTGGGCCCACCCTCAGAGCATCTCGGCCAAGCGTTGCAGTCCGAGACAAGGGACAGAGACCGTCCCACAGCGCGGGACACGCAGCCCAGGAACGGCAGCAGGAAGGTTTGGCCGCTTTATGCAGCGCCAGTGCTAGAACTGGGAAGTGTTGTTTTTTACCCCCTCTCCATTTCCAGTCTTCAAGGAAGTCTTTCCATTCTTCCAAAGGTAAAAAAGAATGGGTTTAAGGGTCCTGCTCCTCGACTGCAGGGAGCTCGCTGCGCTCTTCCGGCGGAGAGAAGCGGAGGAGAAGCGCCCGTGAGCGGGAAGAGGAACCAGAGCTGCTCACAAACCCGCCTCACCGGGGCCTTCACGTCGCCGTTACAGCAGGAGGCCGGTGCTGCTCGGATGAACCAGTGCTTTGGCAGCTCCAAATAGGACGTTTTCAAATTATTTATCGTTTCATTCTTCCACGCAGGTCAAGGACGCCCATCTTCATCCACGCTTGGGATGCAAGCAAGCTTCGCTCCGACGTCTTCACGCCGAGCTCTCCGTGGCACCCAGACTCGTTAAGCCACCTCCTATTTTTTCCCTTCTCGCTAACCCCACCAGGCAACCGTGCCTAAAACCCAGCACTACTGAACCAAAAATCAGTAACCTACCGGCTGGTAGTTGATGGCTGGATTCATGCTTGGAGTTGTAGTGCGGATGAGGCCAGGTTTAGGAGGAACCCGCTGCCCTTGTAACTGGGCAGGGTTCGGAGCAATCACACGCTGCGACATAAGCATATGGGGCAGAGTCGTGTTTGTGGCAGACCTAATGACACTGTGACCCTGCCGAGAAAGGACACAAGAAAGAAATTTAAAAAAAAAAAAAAAAAAAGGACTTGAGGAAAACCAGAATTTTTAGTTCTCTGCTCAGGTTCTGCAACAGCAGAGCATTTCCACTTATCTGTAATTCCAGTTAACTTCTAACACAAGACACAGCTCAAAGAACTTAACTTTTCCTCTAATTGTCCATTATTTTAAATAATCACGGCCATTTTGCCCGAAGGGAGGATGTAGAGAGGCTGGAATTGCACCTGAGTCAAGAAAAGGGGTAGTAATCCCATGGAGCAAGCGCTTCCCAGGAGCCAGCTTCCCATCCCAGAGCTCCAGGGTCGAGAGGCCGGGATGTTTTGGAAGGTCATTTTCAAGACGCGTGTTTGTGGTTTATCTTTGCGTGAAAAACAACCCCTCAATTTGATCAATATGGAAAAACGCAAGGGGAAAAAGGAAGGATTTAAAAAAAAAAAAAAAAAAAAAAATAAGGAGGCTGTTTGCCAGCTGCACAGAGCTATTAAAACCAGAATTCACACCGGTGCCCGAGTTCAAAGCGAAACAGTTATGAGTCCTGACGAAGAGGGAGATGGGTGTTTGCCTCTGGTGCAGGAATGCAGAGGCATGTTACAAACCTCAATCCCAGGCAGTCAGAAACACGACACCAGGACTGGAAAAGACCTGAGCGCAGGCTGAGCCAGGGCTTGACCTGCCCAGGCTTCTCCTAAGGCTCAGCTCACTGCAAGGTCTTGGTGGCTCCGGGCACCGCCAGAACGGCTCCAGCGGGGGGATGACAGGTAAAAGGGCTCAATTTTTTTTTATCAGAGATGATCTTAAAACATTAAACACCTTCTGTCTGACAACCTTTTTCTCCCCGCCCCCCCCTTTTCTTTTTTTTATTCGACTTGTTCTTTGCTGTCACACATAAGAAAAGCTCCACAAAGACTGTGCAAACAATGCGTTTCCTCTTCTCCTAAAGCCCGTTTCCTTTACCAGCCCGATCCCACTGCGAAGCCACAATAGACTTGACCCCGAATCGTTGCCATAGCAAAGAAAACAAATGCCACAAACAAAGGAGATGGTTAATGGAGGGAGTAAATGATCAGCAAGTCTGAAATGAAAGTCTTTTGGCACAGGCAGGAGAACGCCAGAGGCAGGCAGACACGCCGGAGGGTCACCTCCATCCTCGTCCCGGGCACCGTCCTCCCAGCATCTGGGTTCACAGCTGCATCGCTGGGACTTTATTCCAACATATTATCAAAGAAATAGAACTGACAGCCCCCTGCGGAAAGGACAAAGTCCATTTCCTGAGGCTACAGAGCTCGGGGACGGGGTGAGAGCGTGCCCCACGGTGGTGGGAGACCCCACGGCCCGCAGCAGAGCTGGACCAAGCCCCAGGAGAGAAACCCCCGTCGCCCGCCAGCGCCAAGGCCCCGCTCCGCCAGCGCGGGCCACGCACCCTCCTTCCAGTGAGCTCATACCCTTGGCTTCTTGTTTACCCCTGCAACGTTAAACAATCGTCTCGTCTAGAATTAGCATTCTTCCAGCGCGCAGGCAGAAAGGTAGCCGTGTCAGACAGCACCCTGCTCTGCCTATAGCGCTTTCCCAAAGAAGGTAAACATTTCAATTCCCTGTTTCATTTGTGTTTTTCTTCACCCTCTTCCTCTGAGCCGTTTCAAAACGCCGCTCTGCTGACCGGCCGTCCCTGCGGGTAAGTGTAAATGAGCAGTTTTCTCCCTGCAGCCCCAGAACTTGCATTGCCCAAAGCAGCAGACAACTTTCTTCAGGGCCACCACATCTAAATTCAGCTCCTTCTTCCACCAAACGACCCAATTCGTCAGCTGGCCTACCCTCCAGACCTCCCCGCTGAAAAATCCACCACTTCTAAAGCAGCAGAGCACCCAGACCTCCTCTTGGAAAAAGCCTCTCACTCGGGCAGAGACAAACGCGCAGCGTTGCGTGTGCACCAAACAAAATTACAGTCTTTTGCACAGAAAATGGGTGACAGGAGGGCTCACCTGTAATGTCCTTAAGTTCTGAGGCTCAACCCCCTGAGCTCCAGGCCTGGAGGGAAGCTTGGACAGTCCCTGCTGTCCCACGTGAGCAGGAGATGGCTGGACAATAGACGCCGCATTCTGGACAACTGGAGTCTAGATTGAGAGAAAATGAGAAGCGGCGTCAGCGGACGGTGCTTGGAAAGGAAACCCATCGACAGCCCCGACGCGGACCAAGCCTCATCGATGCTACATCAAATATTAATACTTCAGAGCTGCATAGATTTATCTTCTCAGCTGGCCCCGAGGGCAGCACGCTGGACAGGACGGGCTGTGGATTTGCTACAGACACACTTTGGTAAGAAATATCACCCAGGAGGCCCAAAGTGGAGCAAAGGAAGGTCCAAGAGCAGAGCAAGTCTTTGTGTTTGCCCGCTAACAGGCTTCTGCGAGGCCAAGCACCTTCCCCTCATCCCACCCAGCCCCAAACGACGCTGCTCAGAGCTTCACCTTCTGTACCACGTTCTCCTTTTGCAGCTGACTTTGCCTCAGTTTCTTCAGCAACACAAGCCTGGCCTCCTCCAGCCGTAGCTCATCCCGAAGCTGCTTGATCAGCTGCTGTCGCTCCTCTATGCTTTTACCCTGCAGAGAGGCAGAAAATCAGTCAAAACTCACACAGCTGAAACCTGCTGCTGGCGCTTTGGTGGCAAGAGAGTGTGAGAAAGCTTTAAAACAAGCAAGAATTTGTACCATGGATAACCAAGGATACAAGACCTGGATCCTCACGCCCAGAAGTTACCACGTTGCTCAGGAACCCCCTTAGCTCCCCAAAAAGCAGAACCCCCCCCCTGCAGCAGAACGGCTCTCGGCAGAGCAGCTGCCCGGGACAGCTGAGAAACCCCTTACCTTAAACATTTCAAGATTTGCTGCCTTAAGTCTTTCCTCCATACGAGAGCTGGAACGGGGACTGGATGCCTCATTATCAGAGAGGACAATTATATCTGGTGAAGGGGTTAATCGTCCCCTGTCCTGGTCACTGCGTAACAGAAGGGAATAAAATATAAAATAAAATACTGAGCCACAACACCAAGAGATCAGCAGCAAATTTGGGAGCGGGACAACCACCCCCTCCACCACGGGTGCGACCCGGAGCTCGGCACGGCTCTCCACGCCGGCAGAGCCGAGGAACGGGAGCGGGCCGGCGTCAGGCTGGGAGCATCCTCCGCTCGCAGGAGGGAAAAGACTCGTTCAAAACCGTTTTCCTCCCCAGGGTGAACGGTGGGTTGTTTTAAGCGCAAGGTAAGCAAACACGTGATGCAAACCCTATCTGGGAGAGGAGCGGCCGGGTGTTAATAATGAACCATCTAGTAACTAAAGAGGGAGACACAACCGTAGCCAGGTGCTGAGATGAGAGGGAACAGGGAGATACTCCGGCCTGGTGTTGTTCATACTTACTCAGGAAGGTCACACGATGCTGGAGATGAGAACGGGCTAAGTCCCCCAGTTAACAGAAATGTAAATACTCCATGCCTGTCTCAATACAAATCTATTTTAAAAGGTCACTCCATAAAGGAAAATCTGAATAAATAACCTGTGTAGAGTCAAAAGATCCAATTGAACCATGACCTAGAAATCAGTAAACGAAAGGAGCAGCCACGACAACAGCCCATCACTGGGGAAAAAAAAATTAAAAAAAAAAAAAAAAAAATCAATGCTCTAATCCAGCAGTATCCAAGCATCGCACTGTTCACGGTGGCATCGCTCAGAGTAAGGAGACACTAATAAAAGCCCTTTGCTATCACCAATTTAATGTAATGGTGCTTGGAGAGCCTTGGAAAAACGCTAAATAGTCCAGTGTGAAGCAGCACGAGCACCGTGGTTATGAAGGTGCCGGGTGCGCTGTCACCGAGGCAGCCAGACTCACCCCCCGCGGGCTCACGGGAAGGTGTGAGGATGCAGGGAGGAAGGAGACGCACAGATTATCTTATCCAGAATTTTTGGCTTTGAGCACCCAGGAGGAAGCTCCCAGGCTCGGCTGCTCCAAGGACGGTGGGTCCGGAGAGGATGCTCGGAGCGGGACGCTGCCTCGCAGCGGGGTTTTGCCTTCGGCAGCTTCGTCCCCCAGATGTTCCAGCTGCTCCCGTGGGCGTTTCGGAGCACTCGTGCTGCGCAGCTGCCCCCTTCTCCAGCCGCTGCCCCTCCACGCCAAACCCCCTCGATCGTGGAGTCTGCAAGTCACCGGAGAAATGCCCCCAACAGCGTGGCTCCAAAGCATCAAAAGAGAAATCAAAGAAGAAATCAACGCCGTGAGAGCTCCTGGCTGAGCCCAAAAGCACCGGGACACGGCTCTGCGCAGTGTTTGCGGGTGCGGTATTGCAGAGCCCTCAATAACCTTTTCGTGGGCCGTCACACATTCAAGGCGTCACGGGAAGGTGGTACCTGCTGACCAAGACACCCCCTGTTCCTGCGGATCCTTTCAGCACCCCCCGGTCGCTGCGTGTGGGACCCAACCCGGGGGTTTTCCAGCTGCTGCTCCCTCTCCGGAGCGGAGGTTTCTCAGGATGCTGGTGGCAGGAGGGTTTCCCGGCGGGGCTGAGTTTGTTGAGGTTCGTTTGGATGAGCTGTGGGGGGATGTGGGGTAGGGGAGAACTTTGTAGAGTCGGGCTGAGGGTTGGACTCGCTGATCCCGAGGGTCGTTTCCAACCTGAATGACTCTGGGATTCTGAGGGGTGTCCCAGCAGCACGGTCGGCAGAGAAGGTCCAGAGCATTGAGCTAAAGTCAGCCCAAGCAAACCAACCCACATCTGAGGAGTTTTATATTTAACTGGCCAAGAGCAAGAGCTGCTTTTGGCTGAGCCTTCAACAGCTCCCGAGCAGACCATCACCCCCCCTCAGCATTTTATCTGGCTCCTGCTGCGAGCTACCCAAGGTGCCTATCTCCAAACTATCAGTAAGGGCACGAAACGGCTCGGGAATAAACACGTCCTCGCAACAAAGCGGGGATCCCGGGTCAACCCGCAGCCACCGTTCCCCAAACGGAGTTTGAAATGTCAATAAATATGGCGATGACCAAGTGTTTGGACAGGAGGCTCTCTGGTAGGCACGTCAGAAATAAAACGGGCTTTGGCAGAAGGGTCCCTTCCCCCATCAGCATCAGGGCTGCTCGCACGGACCCCGCAGGCACCGAACCCCTTATTCTGCTGCAAGTCTCCGGATGCGCTTTGCTTTGAGTAACAGCACCCCAAACTCTCGGCCTAGAGGGACCGAAGGCAATCGAGCATTGAGCACAACAGGTTTTCTTGCTCCTCTCGTATCCTCGGCCACATCTGGGGCGCACCCGGAGTGAAAAAGCATCGGATTTTGGTTGAGGATTTTCCTAAACGCAGGCTGTCGTTAGGGTTGCTGGTGATTATTTTGCACAAGCATCCAGATACGTCCGGGGCTGTTTTATTTACATTCCGTTGAGGGGGAAAAAAAAAGCAAAGGCAGCGTCAAAACCAGACAGGGGAAAACAGGGCCATCTGCAAAGAATTGCTGAATATGTCAGGATTGTTTTATTTACTTTTGTCAAGGGAAGAGCGTAATTACAACAAAACTACTGGACGAAGAGCTGCGCGCAGGAGGCAGGCAGAGGGGAGAAGACGTGGAGCACGTTCCCAAGTAAATTCCAGCTTAGCGACCCCTTATCAGCTGGTTAGGAAAATTAAACACCCCCGGCCTTGCTTCTCTTCCTAGAGATGCTTTTTCGCACTCATTTCCGAACTCGCAGCAGAATTTCTCTACCTCTTTTTAGGGCTGATTTCTTTTCAACCACGGTTAGGGATTCAAGCGTCCGCATCCGATGCTGGTACCCAACTGGATTCCCTGCATCTTGCACAATATTCGAGCTCTCCGCAGCACCCGCCAGCTCTTCTGGGGGAGGGCGACCTGCACAGTAACTTACCCAGAGCCGTGGTTATTCCTACACTGTTTAACACCTCGAGGGCTTAAACCCCCTCGCCCAGTGGCTGAGGATCACCCCTGTTGTCTCACCCTCGGGGCTTCCTGGGGGAGCTGCACTTTTCAGAGGTGCAACACCCCGATGATAAACTCGGAGCAGGACACAAGTAAACCCCAGGCACCTACGAAGGGCGTCGCTTGTACCCGAACACTCCCACGAGCATAGATAAAACCCTGTGGTGCACAATAATAAATTCTTCAGATTTTACAGGAGGCTGAACCAGCGGGAGAGGTGACCGGGCAGATTTAAGCCACATATTTTGTCATTATTTTTTCTCTAATCCAGGTGGTTTTCTCCCTCCCACCTCCAGCACTCCAGGGCTGTTCCCCACTTCTGATGCTCTGCAAGCCAGGGTGTGACAGATAACCACGTGCCCACGAAGGCATCAATCTTTATAATATTTACTGTACTGACAGCACCCAGACAGGGCCTGCAGCGTTGAGATCCCCTCCAAGCCCCCCGTCCATCACCTGCTCACCAGCCCCTGTCGGGACAGGAGCCCCCCAGAAGTGCAGGCAGCACCCCCTCATCATCCAAAAGCCACCACCAACACAAAAAGACCCCGACATGATGCATCAACAAAGACAAAACAATCTCGGTTTTGCCGAATCACAATCCCGGTTCCTCAATGAACAGGGAGAGGACAGACAATGCTGGCAGCACCCACCCTGTCATGAAAAGGGCTCACCCTGCCCTCAGAAGCAGCCAAACTTCCCGTACGGCCACACGCAAAGACGTACTCAACCCGCCGGGACACCGGGATCGATCTCCGGGCCCGGGAATGCAGCTCCCGGCGCCACAGGTGCGGCTCTGCCCCGGGATCACACCCCCCCCTTCGGCCACGCTTCACCTGCAGATACCCAGTTCCTGAGCAAGGTGCAGGCGTTCCTCTGAGGCACCAAGAAAACAGTCACAGACTGGTCTGGGTTGGAAGGGACCTTTAAAGGTCACGTAGCCCAATCCCCCTGCCCCGGGCAGGGCCACCTTCCTCTAGCCCAGGTTGCCCAAAGCCCCGTCCAACCTGGCCTTGAACCCTTCCAGGGAGGGGGCAGCCACAGCTTCTCTGGGCAGCCTGTGCCAGGGCCTCACCCCCCTCCCAGGGAAGAATTTCTGCCTTAGATCTCACCTAAATCTCCCCTCTCTCAGTTTAAACCCGTTCCCCCTCGTCCTATCCCTCCCCGCTGATCAAGAGTCCCTCCCCCCTTTCCTGTAGCCCCTTTCAGTCCTGGGAGGCCGCTCTAAGGTCTCCCCAGATCCTTCTCTTCTCCAGCTGAACCCCCCAACTCTCTCAGCCCGTCCTCACAGGGGGGTGCTCCAGCCCCCCGAGCATCTTCGTGGCCTCCTCTGGCCCCGCTCGAGCAGGTCCGTGTCCTTCTGCTGTTGGTGCCCCCAGAGCTGGACCCAGCACTGCAGGGGGGTCTCCCAGAGCGGAGCAGAGGGGGAGAATCCCCCCCTCACCCTGCTGCCCACACTGCTCTGGGTGCAGCCCAGCACACGGGTGGCTGCCAGTGCACATCACCGGCCCGTGTCCAGTTTTTCATCCATCAAAACATCATGGGAAGGTCTCAGCACTTTTCACCTACTTAAAACAGGACTCCCCCGTCCTGCTCCTCAGCCTGTTTGCCAAGCCTGTGCTGGCTCGGCATCCAAATCAAGACAAAAAATCATTAACGTTTGTTTCCTTCTCCCTCTCAAGAAGGCTGAAATAACATCAGAGGCAGGATGCACCGGTGCTGCGCAGCACATGGGACCCTCCAACTCCCCCCCGCCCCGAACCTGGCTGCAGGTGTCGGCTGCGGAAATTGAGTTGCCAGAGTTCACCCATGATAAAAATCAGGTGCGTGCGCATTGCGCGTACGGAGAGCGCGAGGAACGCCACGGCTCCTCCTGGAAAACAGACACAGCTCCCCAGCACTCGACCGCTCAGGCAACTGCTGCTCACGAGCAGCCTCAGTCTCAGCAGCGAACACGTTTACTTCTTCCTCACAGAGGCACTAGCCTGGCCAGGGTCAGGTTTGAGAGCGACTGTCCGTGCCCCTTGCATCAGATCTGGCCTCCAGCTAAATAAAGGATTTCTGCTGCCGCTTTTGTGGGTGCTAATAAAAAATCCTGGCTGGAGGGGACACCCTCCTCCTCACACACACCGGCAGGGTCTGCTCTGCCAGCCACGCGACTCTCGTAGCTTATGGTACTAAACGTATGGATGGAGGAAGAAACAAAATCCATCTGGTTTTGGGGTAGAATAAGAAGGGCAGCAGAAGCAAAAACAATGAAAGAAGAGTGCTGAATGCCTTCCAGAGAAACTCTACTGGGAGAGCAGGCTCCGCTCCTCGGCGTTCAGCCAAAGGGACCTCGCAGACACCAGGAAGATTCCCCCAGGCCCGCAAAATGTCGATTTAATTTCTGACTTGGGTTCTCACATCTGGCAGAGCACGGGATTAACAACAGGCAAGCTACAGACTCTAGTCGTTTGGCACCTACCTTCTCCTTGCGCTCATATCCACCGGCTCATCGTTAATGTTTTCCTTCCCTGGCCTCCCTGCAGTCCTGCCATCCCCATGGGGCCTAAGGCTCCCATTCAGCTTTTCTTCATAGACTTTCACACCATCCTGTTTCACCGGGAGCTCGTGGGGCACCTCAATGCCCGAGAGGTCTTTCCTCTTCAGCAGTGCCAGCATCTTCAGGCGCTCCATCGCCTCATGTCCCTCCATTTTCAATCTCTTTGCCAGGACATCATCCCGATCATCTGCTTGGTCCAAGCTCCGTTTCAAGAGGTTCAGGCGCAGAGCATCTTCCGTCATTCTGTCCATCCTGCGGGACAGAGGTCGACAGAAGGACACAATCAGTATCACGGCAAACAGAAAACGGCTGCGGCAGACCCGGCTTAACTCCCCGGGGCCGGCGGGGACCTCGGAGCCCAGCCTCCCCCCTCGGGGAGCACCGACCTCCCACGCGCCTGCATGCGGTGACCTGCCGGCAGCAGTGCTGCGCGCTTTTAGCCCCGATCCTAAACCAGCCAGGTGGGGAGTTTCCCAAGCAGAAGGAACCGCACGCACCCCAGTGGGCGAGAGCACCCCGAAACCCTTGAGAACAGGGGCACAATCCCTCGCTGGGCATTAAAGCGCCTCCGGCTGCGACTCGACAAGATTGACTAGAACAGGGAGCCGGAAAACACTCGAGTCATCCAGGGACACGACGAGGGCAGTTTAGCTCCTTCACTACACGTGCCCAGCCTGTTACCATAAGGCTTCATTCGCAAGCTTCATGCTGTAGACTTTTGTTTTTTGAGGGGACCCAAGGTGTGGTTTGAGCCCCCCGCTATCAGCACGAACGGCACGGCACGCCAAGTTTGGTAGCAAGCTTCCAAAATACAGAAAATCCCCCATCACGCCGTTTTTCCTGCTCCTTCCAGGCTCTGGGGTGAAGTTGCCCTGTTAGTCGGTGAGGAACGCGAGGCACCTTCTCACTCAGAGGATGAAGGCACACGCAGGACCATCCCCACCCACGCTCGCTCTCCATCTTCCCCTGCCTCTCCTCCAGGTGCAGAAATACCCCGTGGCAAACAGATGCAGTAAAAAGAGGAAGGAGCCGCAGAGCCCATCCCAACCCCATGTCTCTGCTCCCAGGCTGATAAGAAACGAGCTACAACAAAAAAACAGCCAAGGCAGCTCCACCTGAAAACAAGGAAAGACCAGCTCGGTGAGGTCTTTACCTACCGACATGCAGACCGGGGCTGGGGACGATGACAAACAACCGGGGAGTAAGTCAGAATTAGGACGTGGCCGTCTCAAGAACGCCGATAACTTTTCCCGCTCCGCGCACCAGCAGCTCGCAGGGGCTGGTTAATGAGGTCTGTGTGCTCCGAGCTGAAAGACGGGGCCAGAGCAGCCAAATCTTGGGCACCTCTGCTCCTCCGCGCTCGCTTCAGGTGGAGCTGCCTAAACTTGGCTCCAAGTCACTCACGAGATAAAGCTCCACCGAGCCAAATTTCTGCCAGGAGAAGGTTGTTCTGGCTCAGTTATAAATCCCCTGTAATTACACATCTTCCGAAGCACGGCTGTCACACAAGTTCAACTACAGCACCACGATGATTTAAAGGGTATGAACCACGCTAGAGAAAACTTACTCTTTAGAAAAGGGGTGCAGTCACGGCAGGCAGCAAGAAAACAAATGCAAATCTGCAACGCAACAGAAAAAAAAGTCTGACCAAGCTTCTGGCACAGTCCAATCTCAAAGAGGCTGCCATGTTCAGAGGGAGCACCTTAGACTTCTTTCTACTTGACAGTCTAGTCTCTCTGCAGGAAAATGCACGTCTGCTGCAACCAAATATAGAAAGGCAAGCACGGGCAAGCCAAGGAAGACACATGAAATGCCGCTCTCCACCCCCATCCCTAAGAAGTGACCCCAGGTTAAATTGAAGCTGTGAGTGGCGGTGGGTTATTTAAGACACCATGGGATAGCGAGAAGCCTCACCGCACCCAGCGCTGCGGTCTGGATCCGGCTGCTGGGAAAGCGCCGAGCTCCAATTAACTCAGCCATGAAAGGGCCTCCACGGCTGCTTCCTCCACTTCATACTCCTGGGAGATGAAAGCAAGCGAGGAGGAGGAGGAGGAGGGAGAAGTCCAGATACCTGGCAGACAAAGGCTGACGCACAAGGAGGGAGCGCAGGCACTTTCTAACCAGTCGTCGCCTCGCTGTTTGCTCGAGGACACGTCAAAAAAAGCATCCCTAGATAGTGGTACCCACCCCGCCGCGCGGGCAAGTCATCCTGCAGGTTCTTCCCTCCTGAGAAACCGCTGCGTCCCTCCAAAACGAGCTCCGCAGCGATACGTAAACTGAACGTGTCACTTCAAAAAAAAAAAAAAAAACCCTCAAAACAACACAGGCCGAGCACAGGAGAGCCGGTGCCACCTTGACTGATAAGCAATCTGAAGCAATTTCGCTGAATTACGTCTTGATGCTCAAAAACCTTGTGCTGCTTCACGCACGTGGGTATTTCACGTCACGTGTTCTGCCACCAAGACAAACGCAGCTGTAATATTGCTGGCAAGCAGAAAAATAAAACAATACTAGAGAGCACAAAGGACTTTCAGGCTGCCTGAGCTCACAACGGTGGTCTCCTGGCCTTCAGAAAGGTGGTGAGATGTACCCACGCGAGGAAAACCATCAGAACGTGGTAAAAATCAACCCATTTTTAAAAACGTGAAAGGTGACATCTGCACCTCAAGGTGCCACATCCAGCAAACTTGACACAGCAGGGGGAAAAAAAAAAAAAGCAGCGTACCCAAAGGGAGAGTTGCTGGGCTCTGACGAGGATTCAGGTGGAGCCGTGTCCCTGCGCAGGCAGTTTGAAGCGAGCTAAAGCACCGCCACGAAACGCGAGCGGGGTCGTGTGTCTCCTTGAAAGACCCACGGCAGAAGAAGTTGCCTGTTAGTAAGTGCTGGTCTGGAGCGGGGCTGCCTCCGCACGCCCGCCAGCACAAGGAAGCTGTAAAGCCCCGTCTGCAGGCGAGGAGGAGCGTTTTCACCTCGCTCCCATCCGAGTCGGGGCACGAAACAAAGCCAGCGCCGGAGGCCGGGCGATGGGGCCAGGGCCCAGCACCACCGAGACCACAAAGGAGAGACAGCGGCGGTACGAAAGGAGGAGAAACCTTTTGCTTGGCCTCTCTGCAAGACAGAAAGTCTCCTCGTGCCTCCCCTTCCCTGCAGGAAGCCCAGAGACCTACTGGTCCCATCACCAAAGTGGTTTTCGGGTGCCCCTCACCCATCTCACTCCATCGCGAGAGCGGTACCACGTCCCCCAGCATCACTCTGATTTCCCAGCTTTGCCGTCACCCGCTCGCACGGAGCTGGAGGACGAGCAGTTTGTCTTTTGGCAAGTTAAGGAAACGCCGTCTCGGGACGCAGAAGAGGAAGGCACCGGGTAGGAAATCAAGGTCTTGGCCAACAAACATCGAGGAAACAACACACCAGCCTCCACGGACCCGACGGCCACCGGTCAGCGGGATTTCGGCAGCGTCGTCTCGCACATCCCCTGGCTGCGGGAGGGAAGGGCTGAGCAGCCCGTGAATGAATCCCCCCGCTCGCAGAGACGCCAGCGGACGGTGTCTGAAGGGTTTCAGAATGCCCTCCCCTTTAACGTAAGTGGCTTCGGTACTAGAAACAAATCAAAAGCGCTGTTATCAGAAACAGGGACCACAACTATTTAATCCTTTCAAGAGGAGGCTTTCCAGGCTTGGTAAGGAGCACACGCTTTCAGCCAGATTCAATAAAAATTAAATTAGGCTTCAGATTCTTTATTGAATGGGGCCCTTCAGCGTTTTAACACTCAGCTGCGAGGAGGGGGAAGGGGAGGGGAAAAGCTGCAGCTTTACTGGGAGCCCTGGGAATTTCCAGAGCACCTTGACTGCAGAACTGGGCAAGCCAGGGGAGAGCACTCGACTTCCTCCAAAAATTAGCAGAAAAGAGCAGGAATTCTTTCAACCGCGAGTATTCAGAGAGTCTGAAGGTCAGAGTCAGGAACTTCAGTATCAGTGTGCTCTGTGTCAGAGTAACCCAAATGAAAAGCAGAGATTAAACCTCTCCAGTTTGACTCGTGAACAAGGACTGGCTGTGGAGCATCTCCTCTTTATCAGCAATCTGGGATGATAAACTAAGCAAGCGCAGATTTTTCCCCCCCCGCCCCGGCTCTGAATTTTAGCCACTTTTCAGAAGAAACCAGCCTCGTTAATCAGACAGTAACAGGCCCACGTTAAATGGATGCACGTTGAGCGACGCCGTTCAGCTGCACCAGACAATACGGGTGCGCTCGAGTCACACGTGAAGGACGGGAGGCAACGGGCACGACGGCACATCTTCACCCACCAGATCATCCCGGCTCGCCTCCCTCCGGCAAAACGCTCCCGGAGATCTGGCTCATCCCAGGAAGCAGGCTCTCCCTCTCGCTTCCCTGAGGAACTTTATTTAAAAAAAAAAAAAAAAAAAATTGAAACAAAATTCTCAAATGGTGGCAAAATCCCCCAGGGGAAAACAAGAGAGCTATAAAACATGTTTTGTTTCTGACTTGATACAGACTGTAATTATCTCCAGTTGCAGCTCTGTAGGTGAGAAAGCTTTCCTGACTACCTAAAAAAAAAAAAAAAAAAAAAAGCTGGTGTCAGTTTAGAGCCAACACCGAAGAGGCTTCCAGGGAGGAGGAGGAGGCCAGAGGAGGAGAGGGGACACCCTGCTCGGCGGACCGAGAGAAGAAACGCAGCGTCGTCAGCAAGACCAGCCCGGCCGATGTTGGAGGAAAAACACCTTCTAGGAATCCCAGCAGAGCTTCTGCAGCCGAGCTGGGCGAGACGCAGCCCCCAGCTGCGACGGGAGCATCAGCAACTCCCTGATAGAACACACAAACCACCGTCGCTCGGTCCCCAAAGCCTCTGTCCCCCCCAAACCAGCCACCCAGGCGAGCTCCAAACCTCCAAACGCCAGCGCCAGCCCCCTGCACCCCATTCCCAGTTTACAGGCGCAGCCCCACCAGTTGGAACCACACATCCCCAGCTGGTCTCCAGGCTCACCCCCGTTTTTGGTTCATAACGTCCCCACCCCGGCGGACGCCGTCGTTCTGTGCGGGCACATGAGAGCGTCGCAGCGCGGTGCCCGTCCCTGCCGCTGCGGCCTTGGGCACAGCCAGGGCCAAGGCAGCCATCGGCCTCACCATCACACTCCTCTGGACGTTCCTTTAGCTTTAGGCGGTTTTACTTCTCCGGTGCTCGAAAGACAGGTTTGCCGTTCCCAGACAAACAAAGCAGCAGCCCAATTTTCCATTTATATTTGATACAGCACCCACAAGGAACAAAAAAAAAAAAAAAAAAACAACCAACCCAAACCAAAACAACTATTTTAAAAGCTGGAACAAGTGAGTTGGGCAAAAAAAATGAATATTATACTGGAGAAACAGGTATATCTAGGGACTAGATGTAGCCGGTTCTTAACGTGCAGCTCGTACAGATAAATATCCCTCCGAGATTTACCTGATGAAGGTGGGACCAAGCAACTAAAATTTGGCAGCATCAGCAAAAGCTGATTTCAACTCAAGTTTATTCAGGGAAGCCCCAGGAGGTTACAACCCCTTCCCTGTCTTTATTTTAGGGCTCCTCTGTTGTGTTAACCCACACTTTTGTCTTCCTCGACTCCCACGCGACCAACCGCATCGTCCAGCCGCTATCCCAGCCTCAGACCCTCCAGAACTAATTGATGGGTTGCAATTAACAGGCTGACACACAGCAAAGCTGGAAGGCAACGCAAGATAACGTGCCATCCTACCTGCCCGACCGAGAACCAGCAGTACCCAGAAAGAAAAAAAAAAAAAAAGAATCTTACAAAAGAAACCAGCAGACACTCAGCAAGAGTCCCCTGGAGCCACGGGGGAGGCTGCAAATGCAGAAAAAACAGACAAAAATCCTCCGGTTTCTACCTCTGGATGCAATCCAGACCGGGAGGTGCAACCCACACTTCTCCTTTCTCGCAGGAGTCCAAGCGAGGCGCCCGAGGTCAAGGCCACGACATCCAGAAGCGAGGCCACCGCGGCCGGAGGCTCCCTCCAGCTCCGTGCGGCCGCCGGCAGCACCCAGCACCCCGAGCGCGGCTCAGCCGAGACGGGACGCGCTCCGACGCCCCATCCCCGTCCGGCCAAGAGCGAAGTCTCCTCTTTCCCTCTGTTGCAGACTCTCTGCACGAGGGATCTCCGATGTGCCACGAGGGATCTCTGAGCCGCCTCCTCTCCGGACCAGCCAGGGCTAAAACTTTTTTATGGCTCCAAAATCCTCCTGGCAATCCTGCTCCTGCCTTCCTGAGGAGCTGTTTACACTGGCCGCTGTCACAAGCATCCGAGGCAAGACGGACTCTACAACAGATCTCCTCTGACATTTCTTAAAAGGAAAAATCTTCCCCTGGCCACGTGGTTCCAGTGACACAAGGTCTCCCCAGTCCCACCCCGCCCAGTAACAACCAGTTTCCTCACTCATCTCTGCTCCAGCAGCACATGGAGTTACCACGAGCAGAGCCGCCACACAAGAGGCAGCTGACGGCCCTGGAAGAGCTGAAGCAGCTACCTGGGTTCCTGCCTCTGAGGGAGCACGAAAGGAAAATAAAAGGACAAACCAGACCCGGCGCCTGCTCCACTCCTTGCAAAGCCGCTCGTCTCCCGCGGAGGAGGAGGGCGAGGACGCGCCGTGTGCCACGGCCGCGCGGCGCCTCCGGGTACCGGTGTGCAGAGCAAAGGGACGTGCTCCATGTGCAGATCACACGTTTATTTCTGTTCTTGTTTCTCCGCCGTCCAGGTAAGACATCACCTTGATAACCCTGCCTGTACCCGTTGCTTAATGCGACGCAGCTGCGAGGCAACACCGGCTGCCACCAGCCAGCCCGGAGCAGCGGAGGAGGCAGCGCCGGCCCGGCAGGTCCTTCTTGGAGAATGAAGCACCAAAAGCAAATCTTTCAGGCCTTGCAGGGGTCAGGGCGCTCGCGGCGCTCCCCAGCTCACAGCAGCTTGACAAGCCCTGTCGGGATGCTCAGCGCTTGCAATGAGGATGAGATCGGTGGCGAGGAAGTCGCTCGGGGTAGTTCATCTCCAGAGATTACCCAAGTAGAAAGCCAGGCTGTTCACAACAGCGGGGTACTGACCCCGCTCCCTGCGACAGCACGACCACGCCGCGATCGGGCGCCGCAGACGCTGAAAATTTTGCGGGAGCGATAGCGGGCACGTGAGTCTCTGCTGCACAGACGTTTACAGGAGAGAAAATCCTCCCTGTGACAAGCTGGTCGCTAAACCAGAGCCCTACGGAGAAAGGAGGGCGGCTGTGTTAGAAGGAAGCTGGTCTCGCTCCGAGGAGGAGCACAGTCCTCTGCAAAGGTCAGCGGCAGAGTTTGGGTGGGGAGCAGCGGTGAGGGACAAGCGCCGGCGTCATCGAGAACGGAACGCAGACAGACGGGGCATCTGCAGCAGCTTCAGGAGACCAGAAGCATCCTAAACCCTTAGAGCAGGGCTATTTTCTAGAAAGATTAATTTCCACTCTTCCCAAGCGCAGCGTAAGTCCATCCGCACGCAGGGACCGCTACAGCCTAACGACGCTCCGGCAGACGGGACGACGCGTTTTCTCCCGGCCTGCCAGGGAAGCAGAGACGTGCAGGAGCATCTCCCGCCCCGGCAGGGACGACGTGACACGGTCCAGGAGGGCAGAGCATCTCCCGCATCCCGCACGGGCAAGAACAGTTTTGAGTCGCCATCGTCAGCCAGAAGGTTGCCATCCTCCAGCCACCGACACATGGCCGGTAACACCAGTAAATCCCAACGGAGCGTTTTTTATTCTTCCGAGCAGACCCTGAGCATCCAGGGAAGCGGATGGTCGCAGAGCCGCCTTTCCACCTCCTGAGTGCCAGACCCAGCCTCCACGGATGGCTCAGCGTTGTTTCCAGCTTCAACCTAGACTTTACACCAGACTTTGCCCCAGCAGGAATAAGCCTCACTGGGACAGAAGACTCGGAAGCGATGTGGGTACCCCCCGCCCCCCCCAGGAAACAAAACCCACGCGGAAGCGGGCACCTTCACGCGCAATTCGGCAACGTTTGGGGCTGTGGTAGTTCAAGAAAGCAAACGGGTTGGATTACCAGAACGAATGCAGGGTCACACGGAAGAGACTCAGCAACTCGGGTAGCACCAGTGTCCAGCATCCAAACCCCAACGTCCCCGCGTCACGCCAGCCCCAACGTTCCCATGTCAGCCCCAACGTCCCCACGTCACGCCAGCCCCAACGTCCCCACGTCACGCCAGCCCCAACGTCCCCACGTCACGCCAGCCCCAACGTCCCCACGTCACGCCAGCCCCAACGTCCCCACGTCACGCCAGCCCCAACGTCCCCACGTCACGTTACCCCCAACATTCCCACGTCAGCCCCAACGTCCCCACATCACGCCAGCCCCAACGTCCCCGTGCGCCACGGCCAGCTTAGAGCGCAGGCACTCCAAGCAGCTCTGCCGCCATCTTTGTCCCCCCAAACCGCGCTGCGCCGTAATTTATATATTAAAAACTACTACATCGGCGGAATAAAAGCTGTTTAAAGCCCCGTTCTGCTGGGCTCAGGGAGCAGAAACGGCATTTACATGCGCTGAGGAGGCGAGGTCCAACTTACCTGGACGGGCTCCGCTCCCGCTGCTCAAAAGCCACTTTTGCACCCCTGAATCGCACGATTCCCCTCGCACGCTTAAAACCACTCCAAGCCCGTAGGCAAACCGCAGGTTTCACACGGTTTGGCTCCTCGTCTGGAGCCGGCCGGCGCCGTGGGATGGAATCGTGTGTCTAGGGGCTGCCGAGAGCCCGGCACATGCACCGCTCCGACGTCTTCGCTTCCATCTAGGCTGAATACAAACCAACATCTACGTCGTAAAATGCATTTCAACACAGCACACACAAAATGGCTGGCTCCCAAGACGAGCATTTCCATACAATACTATAAAAAGGATAATAACCTAAAAAGGTAATTATGACTTAACGGCTCGGCAGTCTGAAGAGAGATCTGCAAGAACACTGATGCAAAGGGGGGGAAAAAAAAAAAAAACCACCCAACCCACTATCGAATAAAAACGTGCTGCTCTTTGAATCCCGATGCTACGGATTGTAAGTTGTCAAGAAATACTACGCTGGGCTCGGATTATTGTGTGAGCCGCAAAGAGAAATACTACGCTACAGCCCTGTGGAGGAATTTTTATGCAGGTAAGAAAGAAAACACGTAGGGCCTATCGCGGAGATTTTATCAAGAGCGGAACGTGCACGAGGCTTTAAAGAAACACACAGTCCTAAATACAGCCTTAACAAAGAGAAAAGAGCTGACAGAGTCTTTAAAAAAAATTCACCGAGCGTAGAAGGAGAGTCATTCATAAACTGGGGGCTTCTCCCTGCCACTCGGATGCACGAGAGGGGAATTAAAAAAATAAGACAAAGAAAATATTTTAGAAGACAAACCGTCAGGCTAGTTTTCGACAGGATCGTGGAGCTGTCTCTCGGTTGCAGCAGACCGTAAATTCTTACAGTCGTTTCGGCGCAAACTCATTAAACAGTTTCCCCTTCCCATCCCCAGCTCTGAGCGACGGGAGACACCGGTCCCCCCCCTCTCCGACAGCCCCACTCCCCACCCGGCTTCCTGCACCTTCCCCCGGCAAACCAGAGCCCCATCCAGAAAGCAAATTAATAAAACAAACGGACAAAAATATTCGCCTGTGATTCTAAAAGCACCACGCTGGGTACGGACACATCGCAACTTCCACATCGCTGGATAAAACGCCCGTGGCTGCAGCGGGGGGGGGGGACGGGACTGCACAGCTTGAGAAACACAACCCCGACCCCCCCAGACCCCGGATCGCCGCTGCCGGGCTCGGAGCAGCCCCGGGTTTTGCAGCCGCGGGTTTTGCAGCCCCAGGTCGAGTTTTGCACAGTCCGAGCCTAAGAGTGGGGAGCAGGCGGTGGGCAGAAAAAGTGCTTCTTTCCCTCTCCTACCTCCCCCTCCTAAGTTGGCGTTTTTTTAGCAAAGTTAATTTATTAGGAGGAGGGAATCGCAGCTGCTGCATCCAGCGCAACGGACCTTACACCTTACACCGTGAAATCATTTTCAGGTGGTGGCAGATGGGGAGAGGGGAAAGGAAGAAAAAAAACAAAAAAATCTGCTTTTTGTCCCTCAACGGGGAGGGGGGAAAAAAAAAAATAAATATAAAAACACTCCTCCTGCTTCATGGGGAGTTTGGCTGCGAACACACGCTTTGGGGAAAGCCAGCCCTGCCAGCTGGAAAACGCTCCCCACCCTCAACGAACCGGTCAGTTAAACCCAAAAAATAAAATAATACTACTACTACTAAAGGAGAAGGGGGCAAGGGGAGCGTTCGCCTCCATCCTCCTCCACCTCTCCTCCCCATCCGTCAGGCTGAGCGAGCCGGGGATGACGCAGGCTTCCTTATATAATGCGCCGCGATTTCCTCGACTGCGGGCCCTGCCTTTGTGCGCGCCGCACGCTCCTGCGCGCTGGCGGCGAGCCACGCGCGCCCGTCAGCTGGCGGCCTCCCTGCGCAGCGGGGCCGGCGTGGAGAGGGCAAAAAATAAAAATTATAAAATTAAAAAAAAAAAAAAAAGGGGGTTGGGGAGAGGGGGGGGATGCTGTGATATCAAACCATCAGCGCTACGGACAAAAGAAAAAAAATTAATAATTTTTTTTTTTTTAAATACCCCAAATCAGCCTTTTCTTGCAGCGGGGAGGGTCGGATTTAGTAATTCCGGCAGCATAGCGATGGTAGGAGCCTGGAGAGAGGTTGGGGGGGGTTTGGGGGGGGTAAGGGGGGGAAGGGAACCACTCCACCAGCAAATACAAGCAACAGTGCTAGTTTTCTCCTTAAAATATTCCGTAAAGACATTACATTTAGCTGCCAAACTCATGTTAAAAAAAAAAAAAAAAAAAGAGAGAAAAAGCAGATCTGATAATCCATAAAGAGCCTTTTGTCTGTGAAAAAAAAAAAAAAAGGACAGTCTAAAGAATACTTACAGGTACAATATTCCTGCTGCCTCCTTTAGTTGTCAAGAAAATTAGGGAGAAAAGAAGGGGGGACAGGAGAGCCGGGGAGCGGGGACGGCAGAGCGGGAAGGGGGGAGAGGAGGGCGAGGAAGAGCCAAGCTTTTTTTACGAGGAGCCCTCTCGGAAGAGCATGGGCGGCCCCGCGTGCCATCCCCCTCCAGGGACCTGCAGAAACCCTGTCTCAAAACGGGCACTTCCCTGCCAATCATGCGCTGTACTGTTATATTAAACAAAAGAAAAGGGGGATGCTTACTTTTACCCATGATGCCTCGCGGGGCAGGGAAAAAGAGGAAAAAAAAAAAAAAAAAAGAGAGAGAGAAAAAAAAAAACCAGTTGCAGCCGGTTTGTAACCTCAGGACATGGAATTATCTCTTAATTTTTTTTTTAATTTTTTTTTTTTTTTTTTTTTTTTAAGTGGGTTGTGGTATAAGAGTCAGTTGGCTGCCGCCCCCTCCCTCCCCCCGGCCGCCAGCAGCCCCTGGCCCCCCGCCAAACTTTGTCTTCATTCATGAGAGCTCCTTTCCTCTGATGGTATTTTAACTGTTTCGCTCCCGAAAACAACGCTCGGGTCCCTCGCTGAGCCAGCGGATGTGGGGCTTTGCTCTACCCCCCCAAAAAAACCAACCCACACCCCAAAGTAAGGGAAAGGCATCAAAGCATCCCCTCCATGGTCAAAGCATCCCCTCCATGGTCAAAGCATCCCCTCCATGGTCAAAGCATCCCCTCCATGGCCAAAGCATCCCCTCCATGGTCAAAGCATCCCCTCCATGGTCAAAGCACCCTCTCCATGGCCAAAGCATCCCCTCCATGGCCAAAGCATCCCCTCCATGGCCAAAGCATCCCCTCCATGGCCAAAGCACCCTCTCCATGGCCAAAGCACCCCCTCCATCGTCAAGCATCCCCTCCATGGCCAAAGCATCCCCTCCATGGCCAAAGCACCCTCTCCATCGTCAAAGCACCCTCTCCATCGTCAAAGCATCCCCTCCATGGTCAAAGCATCCCCTCCATGGCCAAAGCACCCTCTCCATCGTCAAAGCATACCCTCCATCGTCAAAGCATACCCTCCATCGTCAAAGCATCCCCTCCATGGCCAAAGCATCCCCTCCATGGCCAAAGCATCCCCTCCATGGCCAAAGCATCCCCTCCATGGCCAAAGCATCCCCTCCATGGCCAAAGCATCCCCTCCATGGCCAAAGCATCCCCTCCATGGCCAAAGCATCCCCTCCATGGCCAAAGCATCCCCTCCATGGCCAAAGCATCCCCTCCATGGCCAAAGCATCCCCTCCATGGCCAAAGCATCCCCTCCATGGCCAAAGCATCCCCTCCATCGTCAAAGCACCCTCTCCATGGTCAAAGCATCCCCTCCATCGTCAAGCATCCCCTCCATGGCCAAAGCACCCTCTCCATCGTCAAAGCACCCTCTCCATCGTCAAAGCATCCCCTCCATCGTCAAAGCATCCCCTCCATCGTCAAAGCATCCCCTCCATCGTCAAAGCATCCCCTCCATGGCCAAAGCATCCCCTCCATGGCCAAAGCACCCTCTCCATCGTCAAAGCATCCCCTCCATCGTCAAAGCACCCTCTCCATGGTCAAAGCATCCCCTCCATCGTCAAAGCACCCTCTCCATCATCAAAGCACCCTCTCCATCACCGCAGTGGTCCCAGGGAAGAGGCCGAGGGATCCGGCGCGGGCGGCCGCGTCCCCGCACGCTGGGGGACGACATCTCCGCGCCCTCGGGACAGCGGAGCGGCCGTGGACACCTGGTGTCAAACACCCGGATGGTTTTGAAGATGCCCGTTGCGGGGGTCGCTGTCTCATCTCCCCTCCTCTGTGGGAGAGGAAGGATCCGGTAGGATTTGGGGTGGTGGAGGGGGCACGGTGGCACCTGAGACCGGACCCCAGCCAAGAGCGGCGCTGCCAAACCTCAGCCTGAGCCGTTTTACCCAAATTTCAGAGAGGGGCAATTCCCACGGCTCCTCACCCTGGCAGCATGGGTACCGGTCCCTACGGGGAGGAAGAGGATGCCCTGAAGTCTAGAGGTGGAAGCAAGCAAGACAAAACGGGGAGAGGAACCCACAGTAAGGATGACGGGGATGAGTCTGAGGCCTCGTTAAGGATTTAACGGGCATTTTGAGTGTCCACCACACCAAGCAGCTCCTCTGAAGGCAACGAGGCCAGAAGCGATTCATGTCCCTCTTAGTCCAGCTCCGCTGAGCCCATCAGCTTTTTGTAAAACTGGAATTATCAAATTCGGTTTCTTTATGCTGAAGGCAGAAATAAAACCACTATTCCCCCATCTTTGCGAGCCAGAGCAGAGAACCCGAGAGACGAAGAGCCTGACGTGAAAGCGAAGCGGAGCTGGGCTGCCGACACCAACCCTACCCAGATGTCTACTGATATGTGTCCAGAAATAGGTTAAAATGCTTGGAATAGACTTTTTTGAATGACCATATCCCTTCCCCAAGGTATCTCCAGTATATTTTATCACATATTACTTATATTCCCAATATATTTTACCATTTAAAGTTCCTATGCAAAGGAAAAGGCCTAGGGCTCACCCACCAGACCCGGTCTGGTCTAAATCCCCTCCGTCAACGAGTCACTCCAAGCATTTTCCAAAGCTGGTGAACACACAAATTACCCCAAAACCCAGCATAAACCCGGCTTTACCAAACACGGAACGGGAATCGGCGCCTCAAGGGTTCAGATGAAAACAGTTGGTGTGACCAGGCGGCTGAAATAACTGATGAAACAGGAACCTTCCATTTTGGGTTGCAAATCACAAAATGGTGCTAATCAAAGGTTAACAAGAGCGCTAGCGTCAATTTGGAGAGACTCCCTGCATGTAATTAGTCTCAGTACTACACTTCACGTATTTGTGGAACAAGCAGAAGTGACCGACTTACAAATTACATCTTTTTCAAGATAGCACACACAGGTTGCACTGGTTTTACACGCTGAAAGCGTTATCAAATCATCTTCTAAAAATAAAGCGATCGCACAGCGCACAAATAACCGTGTCATCTATAATCCCCAGTAACGATCACGTATTTAGTCAACCTATGGGCTGCGGAGAATCCGGTAATTAAGCAGAGTTTCAACACCACTCCAAGCACTGGTACTACTCCAGTTTGCCTTTATTAGATAAAATGGAACAATTTCGTTTACAAAGGGGGAAATAACTAATTAGGCTTTAATTACATGGTAGTTACCGTAGATTTATAAACTAATGAGGTGGTGGTTGAGCCCCAATAAGGTTTATTTCCAGGCTGCATCCACCAAAAAGGCGAAGAGCGAGCGACAGGTCACGGGACAACGAAGAGAAGCGTGGGGTAAGAAATTGGTATTTTTTTATTTTTTTTTTAGCAGAAAGCCCAAGCGCATCACAGCTAAGAAATCCTGAGACTCTGCTTGAAGAAATGATGGGTTTTAGGGTCTCTGGGGGAAAAAGAAGGTACCCCATTCAGAAAGCTCTCTTCCCTACGGCACGAAGGCGCCGCGGCTGGTGGGCACAGCCCCTCTCCATCTAAAATCCACAACTGAGATGTTGTTGCTGACGGTCTCTCAACATTCGTGTCTAAGCAACGTGCGTCCAGCCGCGCGTCTCCGCAGCTGAACTTCAGTCTCCCAACACCGGGTCCGCGTAGGATGCCCAGTGCAGCCGCAGCCCATACACTGGTGCTCACTGGTACTCACTGGTATTCACCTCCCCGGGCCCCGCAGGGAGACGCTGCCCAGCCTTGCAGCTTGTAATTCCTTCACCATGTCATGGAGAAACATCAACTGCTATCAAGGAGGAGATTGCACTACCCGAAATGGTTCTCTCAAGGGAAATCTCCACCCTACACTTCTTTATCTCACCTCCTCATCGACGTCAGCCCACCACGGCAAAAAGTTTCTTCGGCCTTTTTCTCTGTCCTCAGCCGTTTCCATTCTCTGATTTTTTTTCAGGACCGTTTCACGCTTTTTCTATGCTCCCCATCTTCCTCCAGACCTTTCATCCTTGTTTTAAGGCATGCGGAGATTCAGCAGAGATTAAACTCTTTCCAACAAATTAGGGGTGGTTGAAGGTACCTTACATCTCTCCTCCTGCCCTGTCCTTTATCCCGCTGTTGCAAGGCTTCTGAAAGATCTTTATGGCCAGGATGGGGAAAGGTATTGGTAAAACATCACTGGACTGTTCATTTAATTGAATTTTAGGGTCCTTTCATAAGGACCCATCCTCTGGGTGCTTCTATTTCCAGTATGAAAAGGCCTTTGACGAAGTCTGCAAAAGTGCTAACAATAGCTGCTTTTATGCGGCTCTGTTTCCCGAACCCAATTCATTATCTGCAGGTGATCCATCGCTGAGAAATCTCTCCCCATTCCCGTCGGCTCTGCTGGGTGATTAGCCCAGAAGTCCCCATCTTCTCTTCATTTATGCTTTTACAGCGATTCTTATATATAATACACAAAGGATGGGTGGCAAGGGTCTCTAGGGCGGCAAACCTTCAAGCTTTCCCAGGTAACTAATCAGGAAAGTAAGAAAGAAGCGGCCAAGCAGAAAAGTAGGATGCGATCGCCTGGAGTTAATTTATTGGGACGAAATATTTGGAAAGTTTGAATTATAAAGTCACTTGTTGAAGGACTAACATAGTGTGGTACCCACGTAACGGCAGGGTGAGATCTGGCCCGTGATCCGACCGCCACACCCCGGTCCAGGAAACAACGATGGTGCCACAACCCCAAAATAAGCACCAAAATGGGGTGATGCTTCCGACACCGAGGACGAGCGATGAATCCATCGCACCCAACCGTGCGGGAGAGGGGGGTAAGAGTTGAAGAGCAGAGGGTGGGTTTGAAGGTAGAGGCTGGTAACGAGGTTGAGCCCCGAAGACTCCCCACGCCCGGCGCAAAGACGGCAGGAAGGGTGATTTCACAGACAACCAACGGGTAGGGAGCGATGACAAGGTGAAAGCCCACGATGCAAAGAGCAGTAAATGTCACAACAGTTGTTGGGGATGGGGAAAAAGATTTAATTATAATACTTCTACTGAATTTTAAATTCAACCAGAACTAAACAGCCAACGACTGTTGGTGGTGGTCTAAATATAAGAAGAGTAATAAAGTCAGCAATTCAAAGCAATCGTAGCACTAAAGGACGGGGACACGGGCAGCATCGCTCCTCAGCGTTGCCTAAATCCTGCGCTGGATCTCCAGGTGAGACTCCACGAGGAGCTGGAGGTCAGGACACAGACTTGCAGCCGTGCTGCCGGTATTTCGAACCAACACATCGAAGACCAATAACCGTCTCCTAATCATTTTTCTTAAAAGAAAAACCAACCCCACGGACTGTCACAGAATCATCTCGGTTGGAAGAGACCGTGAAGATCACCTAGTCCAACCGTTAACCCAACACCGACAGTTCTCAACTCCACCATCTACATCTACCAACTGCCCCTCACTGCGCCGGGGAGCACCAGCGAGTCTCCGCCCCAGCAGGGCCCGAACGCGGCAGCGTTCCGCAGCAACGCGAGCGATGGGCAGCGGGCGCGTTTCACCAGGACTCAGCTCTTCCCTCGTTGCTTATTCCCCATCTGCGCTGACCTTCGGTTGTACATCCGTCAGCCGAGCTGCCTCTTCTCCTCCAAAACAGAGGGGTTCCTCGATCAAATCTCTTCATGTTTTTTGGACTTTCTTTCCTTCCTTCTCATTAGCTAATAGCATGCAGATGATTGCCATCATCATAATACAGCTTCAGACTAACAGCAAGTACTTTAAAAAATATTTTGGTGAAACTGGAAGATGATTACATGAGGGAAGGAATGATTTTTTTTTTTTTTTTTTTTAATTTGCCATTCAATACGACTTCAAAGCCTGCTAATCTCAAGGCAAAGGAACTGGTTAACAAGGTTTCACCAGCAAACTCAACACGAAGCAGAACAACATTCACCGGGAAAAGGCGCCAGCACTGCCTCAGTGTGATTCAGTTATTCCATTTTCTAGGGGCCAGTCCCAACCAGCATAACCCTGCTGCCCAAGTCCAGCCCAGGCCTGGGGTTAACCCCCCTGAAATGATCAGTTCTCTCTAACACACAACACAGCCGAGGCTCAGATCTGGCCTTTGACTGATCTCCTTGGAATTTTGCACTACGGCGCCAAGATTAGTTCCCTTCCCTCACTTTTAACAGCAATTTGAACAGCCCGGTCACCATCCCCGACACCACCGACTAGCTGCAATGTGATATTTTCATCCCGGCGCTATCCCGCCGGAAAGCCAGGGGACGGCAGGCCTATTTCCATCCTCACCACAGAGCGTGGGAAGCTAACCATGGCCAGCAGCTGCCGCCTTCCCAGTCCAGTTGTTTTCAGCGCTGAAAAACCAGCGAGCGGCACTTTGGGTCCACGTATTTCGGAGCAGCAGACTAAACGAGAGTAAAGCAAGTCCAATTAACATAAAAATGCCGGTGTGAGAGCAAATCAACAAAAAAAGTCCATATGGGGAAGAGAAAGGAAGGAGTCCACGGGCTGCTGGTGGTCCAACCAAACCCCACCGGCGAGTGAAAACGGGCTCCCCGGCGCAGCAAGAGAAACACCCAAAACTGCCATATGGTGCCCAGCAATTTATTAAGACATCCTTGGTGGCTTGCAGCAAGCTTCCCGACCCGTCGTTCCTTCGATTTATCCAAATCTCAGCGAAACAGGCTGACTAAACACAGCTGAGCCCAGAAGGGAGGTTATTTTAAACCGGTATTGCTAACGAAATCAGGATCTGAGCTGCCGTTCAAGCCGTTCCTTTAAAACCAAGCCTATTAGCATCGTTCCCCTATTTCAGCGGCCACGTGTGTTGTTCCAGGGCTACTGAAACCGCAGCGTTACGTTAAACCAGCGTCTCCGAACTGAGAGCGGAGACTCCGGCCACGGACACCAAAGCGCCGCTTCCCTCCGCGTGGCCGCCGGTTTGTTGAAATTGTTGCAGGGACTAAAACAATAAGCTATTGAAATGCCAAAGCGGACTCACGCTGCACTAGTAGGTATTTGAAATTGTCAGGTCTCCAAGATTAAATTAGAATCAGGGACTTTAATAAGAAGCAAGTTAAGGAGTGATTCATAGAAGGGGAAAATGCATTAGGTTTGGACTTATTCGACAACAAGGGACTATTACCAAGCAACCATTTTGAAACTCTGAAAGTCTGCATCTGTCTGATTGATTTCCTTTCACTCAAAATTCCCTTTCAAAACCAAAAAAAAAAAACAAAAAAAAATCTAAAGAGCATCATCTCTCGGCTGGTGACAAAGGTAAGTCAGACCGCGCGGGGCGTTAATTCGAGGAGCTGATGGCTCCAGCAGCAGCATCTCCACCCCGCACATCAGTCGCCCGGGTAATCGCTACAAACCACCATCTAAAGGGTTGTTTTAAACTGGGAGCAAACTGGGAGCGGCTCAGCTGATGCCCACATTTCCAGCTACTCCCCAGTCCAAGCGCTGGCGCGGCCCTTCGCTCAGCCACCCCATCAAGACAGCGATCCAACTTTTAACAAATACTCCACAGCATAAATCTTAAAACTCCTCGCGATTACGTAGCAAGTCAGGCAGCGTAAAGGACAAGTTGGTTTTCCATTCGATACCTCAGCCCCCGATAAACGTGGGGAGTTGCCAGGGTGCAGACGGACAGACTCCACCTGTAGATGCTTGTAAAGATGGTTCAGAGTTTCATTAACTTTACACAGTTTGTTTCTGGATATATACCTATAGCCCTCAGCAGCTAACTGGGAAAGCAAAAATATATAAATAAATATCTACGTATCTATATAGATATAAAAGAACCATTTTTAAATGTCAAAGTGTTTACAGATTACAAAAACAAACCCCAAAACATTATGATTGGCAAAGTATACGAGGCTTTCGAGATAATGTCCTGCCCCCTCCCTCCCTCAGTTCCTCTCAGCAGTGAGGAGTTTCAGCTCTTTTGTCTTTTCAGGGACTAAGTTAATTTTATTCTACTCAAACAGTGACTCCGCTGCAGACAAAAGGAAAAATGAAGACCCACTGCAGTGAAACAAGTTTTATAATTCATTAAAGTGAATTATCTTTCTTCTCCTACAAACTGCGTTAGGCAGTCGAGGGGAAAAAGAAAAAAAAAAAAAGAAAAAAAAGAAAAAAAAAGAAAAAAAAACAAGACAAGCAAACTGTTAAACCCAGAACTTGTCAGCAGCAAAAACCTCGTCAGCAGAGGATCCCAGGTTATCCATCTCCCTTCGTGTCTCCTCGAAGACACGACGCGAGATCGCGCACGTTTGCTTTGCAAGTCTTGGTGCCGGGACGGCGCCGAGAAACCTCCTCGCGCGGGCCGGAGGAGACTGGGGAGCACCTCCCCGGGGCGAACAGTTTGGGGGGAAAAGAGGTTGATTTAGTCTCCGACAAGAGGCATTTCAGGAGGACGCATCCTCCTTCCTCGCTGGGAGCTTGAAGAAACACGCTTCCACCTGTTTCCTTGCTGGTAGGGACGCGACCGAAAGGTCTTGGGGCTTGGCAGGAGGGGGATAAAAACCCTGATCCCAACACTTGAGCTCAGCACGGCAGCAGGGAGAGGTTCCTCTCCTCTGAAAGAAGAAAGAGGTTCCTCTTTCCTCCGAAATCCCGTTTCCGTGGCTCGCTTCTTGGGATGAGTCGTCATCCGAGGCCCCAACATCAGGCCTTGGAAAGATTTGGTGAGGGAAGGCAACGCCTAAGACACCGCGTGCGGTTTCTATTCCCTGCAAATCTTTATGCAGGTTTGGTGATAAAGATCCTGTTTCTTGCCTCCGATATTGAACCAGAGCATTAAGCGGAACCAAAGACAAGTATTGAAGCGTTTCGTCTCTGCGTATCGAAGCACACAGCCGCTCCGCTGCCAGGAACGGGCAGGGCATCGCCCAAAGCCGCAGGGCTGGGAGATGGAAAACGGGCAGGAAGCAGCGACATCCCCTCCCCGAGACGGGTTTTGGTTACGTCTCATCCCAAAGAACCAGAATTCTTGCATTCATTTTCGGAGATTCAATGAAAACAAGCCCTAAATCCAGGACACTCTGGAAAAAAATACACCGATTGGCTTCAGGCGCTTTGAGCTCACGGTCACCACGATCTGCCCCAGAAGCCCAAGTCCAGCAGCGCCGCGACCACCCACCCTACCGGATCCCAAACGGGGTGTTTTAAGGCATTTTCACCTCTTCCATTGAACCGAAGGGCACGCGGCCACAAGTTATTTTATCGTTAGCACCGCCCGGCCCCCGCGCAGCCGTACCGAGCTGCTATTTTGGCGCAGGCGCCCGAAAGGCACCGGCAGGCGGCACGGTGCGCCGGGAGAGCGCATGCCCCAGCCGCCCCGCCGACGGCGCCGCGCGTTTGCATATTCAACAGCAGCGAGGTTCGCCTTTAAAAAAAAAAAAAAACAGGCATGAAAAATTTACGCAGGAAAAGAACCGCTACGAGAGCACCAACTGCTGCGACAAAAACCAATAAACGGGAGGAAACGCGCGGCTCGGGGCAGATCCTCCAGCACCTCCGAGCGCAACAGGACACTTTTCCTCCTTCCTCGCTGCTCCCCGCTGCGCCGCGGGACCGGAGGAGACACAGCCCATTTCAGCCCAAACCAAGAATTTCTCTGGCTTTAGCTTTCTGTCACCACCTTAATGGCATTTTAACGTCTCTCTCTCCCCTCTCACGACTCTTCCGATCATCCTCCTCCGACCTCGAGGAACCAGGCAGGGCTTGTAAGCGAGGGCCGCCTCTAATCTACCATCAGGACTCTGAAATTGGACAATTTGAGGGTTCAACCCCAAAAATACGCGCTCAAACCTGAGCGGTAGCGCCCTCCTCCCAGCGAGGGCCTGTTGAGCCATCCCAGCACGTGCACGGCTCCACCGTCGGTACAACCTACCTGGAAAAAAAAACCTGCTGCCGCCGCGAAGCCAAAAAACTTTGATTAAGGATGAAACAAAATGGATGCAGCTTCGCCGGACCGACGCGCAGTGGTCGCGTCAAGGCTCCGCGGAAAAAAAAGCCCCCGAGGCTCTTTATAGACTCCTCCGCGCCGGTCCTCGGTCTAATTTTAGAGAGGAGGCTTGGAAGCGCCTCTCCTCACACCCTCCGAATTCCAAATGCTGGTGCTGGTCTTCAGAAGGATTTCAGGCATATTCTGGATACCGCGATCACAAATAACCGGATAATATTCCGCGTTCAAGGGGCAGAGTTGCAAAACGAATTGTGCTCCGAAGTTTGGAGTTATCCCCCTTTTCTCAATACATCTTAAATAATTCCGTCTTCGCGAGGGCTGAGAGCGAGCGATTAGAAGCGATATGCCACATTTATGTGAAAATCGTGGAGAATTTTAAAAAAAAAAAGGATAAATCCCAGCACTGTAGCCTCTTCCCTGACCCACTTCCCGTGGATGGAGATGAGCTTTGAGGCCTGAGCTTGACAAACTTAAAAACATCCGACCTGAGATAATCGCCCACCCTGGTTTTGCAGAAAACAAGAGCGTAAGGAGGGAACCGATTCGTCACAACACGGAAGCCCCTGTACCTTCGGGCAGTATCATCAGCAAACGGGCCGGAGCTCTACTTGAAAACACGGCTTTGTTTTGTGAAAGTTGTATCTAGAGTTGTTAAAACAAACGGAGGGAGAACCTCGCTCTGGGATTCATTATACAGAGTTTATTGCCCCAGTTACGTGGGTCACACTGGGGAAAAAACAACAAAAAAACCCTGAAACTCCTTCAGTTTTTCTTGATTCCATGAAAAAAAATAATAAATCCTAATGGCACGCTTTAGGATTTTGAGCATCTGAAGGAGAGAGAGCAAAGGGCAAGGAATGCCTCCAAGGTATGAGATGAAAAAGCTGCTCAGGTCAAGGACGGGACCCGCGATGCCCAAACGAGCCCCCCCCACGCCTGGGGGTCCCCGAGTCCCAGCTCCCCTCTCCAGCCCCCCTGAAGCGGAGCCACGTCCATCGCCGGACCCAGGCACCACGCCGCCGCCGGGACGGCCTCCGTCCTCTGTCCAATTAACCCAAGAAATAATTCCTCTCCCAATCAGGTTTGGCGCAGGAACGCAGCGGGGTCCCAAGGCCGGTTTCCAGTTTAGTTGGAGTCCGGAAAACAGCGGGAAAGCTCGGGACGCTGCGCCCGGCCGGCGACGCTCCGGGGAGGGGGAAAGGCAGCGTCACCTCGACTGCTCCACAGAGAGCTGGAAAGGGCCAGGACAGCCACCAGGTGCGGAGCCCCATTTTAAGGTTAGCTGGACTTTAAGCTCGCTCTTTTCCAGCTTTAACAAAAAGAAAAGCAGGAAAACACGAAGCGCTGCACATCCACGGGCCACGAAGCTTTGCCCCCCACCCCAACCGCACCGCGAGAGCGCGGGCAAGCTGGGCTGTGCGAGTCCCTGAAAGCAAGACCCCGACCGTCACACCGGGCAGGTTGATGTGTTCATCAAAGTCCCAATTTCAGAGGGAAAAAATAATTTAAAAAAAAAAAAAAGAAAAATCTCTTTTTCAAATGACCCAGATAAGCATTTCAACTCCAGCTCTCACAGCAAGTACATGCCACGGCAAAATGAGCCTCTCCCCGGGCAGATGGTCCACTGGGACACGTGCGAGCGCAGCTCCACGGAAACCTCCTGAAGAAAGCGCAGCTGAGGCAGAGAATATTTGTGATTTTGGTTTTAAATAGCCAAATTACCTGAAACGCCAAAACCGACCAAGAGAAACGCCTCCAAGTCTGTCCCTAACAGCGAAGCAGAGAAACACGGGCTCATCGCAACATCGCACTTGGTGCATCGCCCCGAGATGCTGCAAACTAAGTTACGGAACAGCGATAGATCATCCCACGGGTTTAAAAAAAAAAAAAAACCTGCAAAATAACCTACACGCAACAAAATAAGTCACGGCAAACGAAACCCCGGCCATCTGCAACCCGGCTCCTCTGAACCACCTCGAGCTTAAGGAGCAGAAATCCACGAGTCCCTGCGCAAAACCCAAAGCCGCGGCTTCCCCCCGCGGCACCGAGGACCTACGGGTCCCCAAAGCGCCTCCACGCTCCACCTGCCCGCGCAGAAGCGCCGCCGAGGCCTCGGCGCACCAGCTCCACGTAAAAGTAAGTTTCTTCTCCATCTTCCAGCGGTCGATCCAACGCTATAAAACTGCAGCGGCATGTGGCACGGCCTGATAGGTTGAATTTCTGCGCGCGAGGTGGATAGCTTTACATGGGGATTAGATTTATAGCCAATCTCTTTTTTTTTTTTTTTTTTTTTAAACAGAAACATTTTGCTGTTGTGCCTCGGCACAAACACGATGCAGAGCCGTGCGTTTGGTGCTCCCACACCACCCGAACCAAAGGCCCCTTTAAAAAAATAAAAGTCGCTCTCCATGGGGTAATACACTGGGTTGTAAAGAAAAAAAAAAAAAGGGATTTTTTATTATTTTCTCTTTTTTCTTTTTCTTCTCCCACATCCCCAGTTCTAGTTATTACCAAAATGTTTGAAAAATCAGTGATTCCTACAAGCGAGTGGTGCAAGAGGACTCCTCCAAGCCATGACGAGCGAGGCCACTCGCCAGACAAAGGCTCCCAAAAAGGGGTGAGTTGTCCCAAACCCCCCCCCCTCGCCAAGACCAGGGTCCAGGGAGCAGTTTGGTGTTGGGTGGGGAAGAAGGAAGCGCAGAGAATTGTCAGTTAACAGGGAAATAATTACAAAAATAAGGTTCAATGATTGTTTTTCCTTAAATGCTGAAGGGACCAGCGAGCGCTGGAAGCAGCTCAGTGAATGAATCCGGGAAGCTCCTCTTATTTAAACCCCCCTGCATCTTGCGAGCGGTTGATCACGAGCCCCGCACCGCTCCCTCGGAAGAAAACATTGGCAGAAAAGCCACTTTCAAGAGCATCTTAAGTTTAATTAACTCCGCCGAGTAGATATTTCTGCTCTCCCCCTCCCAGAAACGTTGGAAAGGAGGCAGCGATCCCCTCCGCGCCGCGCCGGAGCGGTCGGGAGCGCAGCAGGGGCAGGGATGCTGCGAGCGGAGCCGGGTGCCGCGGGAGCCCGTTGGCCGTCGGAAGAGGAAGCCAGGCCGCTCTCGGCACGGGCAAACCGCAGCGCTGCAAAGATGGATGCTCCCTGTCAGCTGCACGTCACATTCGGTTTCACGCAGCCTCGTGATCAGGAAAAGCGCCAAAGCGAAGGTTGCACCTCGCGCTGAAGATCTTAACGGCTCGGAAATCAGGTCGGCGGCCCCGATATGGGTCTTTTTTTTTTTTTTTTTTTTTTTGGTTTTTTGGCTGTTTCCCACCGCCGGGCGCTCAGCAGCTCCGATGCACCCAAGGAAAACCAGGAATGCCATAAATTCCAGGCCCGCTGCTACATCGCGGCGAGGCAGGGGGGATCCCTACAGACGTGCGCCCCCCGAGACGCGGAAGGCGGCGTTTCACCCCCGAGGGCGCCGGGCCCCAGCGGCACCCCGGCTGCACCGAGCACCCACGTGAGCTGAAATCGCGGGTGACAGCAGCATCACGGGCCATTTCGAACCCAGTGATGTACCAGAGCGGATCCCCGGCATTTCGAGGGGTTGGGGGGGGGGGGGGGCTCTCCCCACACACCTAGACAGCTCAAGCACGGCCGGCCCTCGGCTCGCCGGTGAGAAGGCACGCGATCCTCCGCCGGTAGCCAACCACGCACGATCCTTAAAAACCACCGTCCTCTTGAACCGCTTGTTGTTGCAATCCTTCCCCAACCCCCACCGCAGAACACCGAGAAATAAGAGTCAAAACCTCCCACACCTTCTTCCAGAAGGACGCTGTTCCCCACAGGCTCGTACCCCCCCCCCCCTTCCTCCTCCAGCCTGTCAGCAACCGAGGCAGGCTCAAAAAAAAAAAAAAAATAAAAATAATTTAAAAAATCCCTTTTCGGGGGGTGATTTCAGCAAACAGAAGGCGAGGAAGGCAAAGCAGCTAAAGCGAATCGATACGATCGCATCCATATGCTGTCGCTCTTCCTCCCTGCTTTCAGCTACCCTCCGCGTGCCCAAACCACCTCCTCCTCCTCTCTTCCTGGCAAAGCACCCCCCCGCCATCAAAGGGACCCTTCTTTCCAGGCGCAGAGGGGAAGGGAGAGCGTTTCCAAACACCTCAAACGCTCTTATTTTGGGAAATCGAGCAAAGGGGAGAGGAACCGTGCTGCCCAGCTTCCCAAACGCCGAGTGAGCAAGGGCCTGCGTCTCCCCAGAAGCGGTTTTTTCGGCCCCAATCCCCACAGCAAAAGGGGAAGGGGTGCGGGCAGGGCTGCCTGCGCTGCCCACATGGGAGGAGGAGGCAGGCGCTGGACTCTCCTGCTCCACGTTAAAGCAGAGATGTTAAAGTTTTCCTGGCTGCCCCCCCCCCCATCCTGGTTTTGAGGTGGGGAAGCAGCATCGAGGGAGGGGGGAAGCGAAGAAAAGAGGCAGAATCCTGCGGGGCAGAAAACCTGGTTCCCCAGCCGGTGGCAGAGGGAGGCAGGGACAGTCAATCACCCGTTCCCATCGCCTCCCTAACAGGGAGCAGGGAAACGCCGCGATGGCAACGCACAAGGAAACGGGAATCGCTCCCAAAACCCGGCAGAAGAGAAGGAAACAAAGGGGGTGTCCCCTGCGCTTGACGGGGGGGGGGGGGGGGGGGAGCAGCCAGCCCCGAGCCCACCCCCCCATCGTGGAGGGCCGCTCCACCGCAGCATCGCTCGCCAGCGCTCCCCAAGAAGCGGCAGCACCCAGCCCCAACCCCGAGGATGGGGGGGGACGGGGGACACACACGGACACCCCCGCTCCCCCCAAACCCTCCAGGTGCGCGGGGAGGCGGCTGCTCCCGCCCCGCTGTCGCCTCTGGTTCGAGGGTGGCGGCCGCCCCCTCCCCGCTCTCCCTTGCCCCGGGGACCCCCCACGCACACCAGGCCCGGAGCCAGGCAGCGCCCGCACTCCGCTTCCCCACCGCCCCCGGCCCAGACAGCCCCGCCCCGGCCCAGACGGTCCCCAGCCGCCCCCCCCCCCCCCTCCCCAGTCCTGGAGGAAGAGCCAACACCCCGTTTTACCACGGGGTATCCCCGCCCCCAGCCCTCCTCGCCCATTCCCGAGGGCTGGGCCAGCCCCTGCCACCCCCCCAAAACCCCCCTGGGCTCTGCGCCCCCCCCAGACCCCGCGCTCTGTATCCCCCCGGGCCCGCGGTCCCTGAACCCCCCCTGAGCTCTGCACCGCGCTAACACCAGCCCCAGAACCGGGGGCTCTGCCCCCCCACCCCCCCCACCCCTCTCCTGTGTCCCCCCAAAACCCCTCAGCTCTGCCCCTCCCCCAATCTCCGAGCTCTGCCCCCACAAAGGCACAACCCCACCCCCTGCCCTCCCAAATCCCCCCGCTCTGCCCCCCGCAACCCCCCCGGGCTCTGCCTCCCGCCAGCAGAACCCCCCCAAACCCCGCAGGTGCTGCCTCCCCCCCCCCCCATACCAACACCCCCCCCCCAGCCTCTGGGCTCGGCCCCCCCCACCCCTCAACAGCCAGGCCCAGCCCCCCACCCCCGCCAGGCCCGGCCTGGCCCCCCCCGCCCCGCCCCCGCAGCCCTCACCTGGCTCGGGGGGCGCCGCCCTGGGGGCCGGGGGCGCCGGTGGGTGCCCTGGGGCCGAGCCGGGGCCGGGCCGGGCCGGGCGGGCGGAGCAGACGCGGCGCCGCAGCCACCAGCCGCCGCGGAGCGCAGCCGGCACCACCACAAACAATGCCGCTGATTGGGCAGCGGCCCCGCCGCTCTCGCCCCGCCTCCCGACCCCAGGCGCGACGCCCATTGGCGCGGCGCGACGACGGACGCGCCCTCCCGACAATCGAATCCATCGGCCTCTTCGCCGGCCCCGCCTCCCGTTTCTGTTTGGCGGGCGGGCGCGAAGATTGGCGAGCGGCTCCACCAATGGGAAACCGCCGAGCTTCCCCGCGGGGCGCCTTTAATGGGTCCCCGAGCCTGGACATCCGGGTACCGCCGGCCGCGCGCGGTGTCGGCGGGCAAAAAAAAAAAAAAAAAAAAGCGCCCCCCCCCCCCCCGCCCTCCACACCCCACACCCCCCCCCCGCCCCGCGCCTCTCGCGGGGGAATTTAGGCCCAAAGCGGCCGCCGTAGCCACCCCGCGCCCGGCCCACGTGGCGACCGGGATGGGGGTGCACGTGGCCCGGCGCGACGCCGCGGGGGGGGCGCGGGCGCCGGTACCGGACAAGGCCGTGTGTTCCCTCCCCCCCCTCCCTCCACTCCCCGCCCCGGGGTCGCCAGCAGCGGGCAGGGCCCCCCCACCGAGGAGGCCTCGCGCCAGCCCCGAGGCCTCTGCCAGGCCCCAAGATGGCTGCCGCGGCGCTCTGGCACCTCAGTGCCCCCCTCTCTATGGTGCCACAGACACCCCCTGGAGGGAGGTGGGGGGGGGGTGACCCCGGGAGCGGGGTGTCCCCGGGAAGGGGGTCCCGCTCCCCCTCGATGCCCCCAAGAAGGTGCCCGGGGAGGCAGCAGGGAAAATACCGCAGCGGCTTTTATTTACAGACCCCCAGGGTGGGGGGCTCCTATTGCACAGTGCGAGGCGGGGGGGGAGTGGCCCCCAAACCCCCACCTGCCCCCCGATAACCCCCCCAAACCCCCCTGGGCACGGGCAGGTGAGGATGGGGGACTGGGGACACGGGGTGGGGGGGATGCACAGAGCCCGTCCTGGTGCCCACCCAGCACAAGCGAGGGGTGGGGGGTGCTGGGGGGGGGGGGGGGGGGAATAAATAAATAAAAATATATTAACACTGACATATAAAACCCTTTGTGAGGAGCTGTGGCAGGGGCTTCCCCCCCCGCCCTTAGGGCTGGGGAGCGGAAGGGATTTGGCCTGGGACACCCCCCCCCTACTCCTAACTCTGTCCCCAGGGGGGGGCCACCTCTAGCACTCGAGGGTGGCCCCGAAGCTCTTGCGGCAGTCGATGGCTTTGGAGCTGGGGGGCTGCGCCCGCCGCCGCCGCAGCTCCTCCTTGCCCAGGCTCCCCGCCAGCTTGTTGTAAGCCGACTTGTACTTCTTGTCGAAGGCGGCTGCAAGGCGAGGGGGGGGGACACAAACACACAGCGGCCATCAGTGTCACTTGGGGGGGGGGCCCCCAGTTCCCCCCCGAGCCACTCCCCGAGCCCCCCGTACCGATGTCCATGTGGTCCCTGCCCAGCGCCGCCAGCGTGAGGAAGAGGATTTCCCGGTAGATGCTCCTGGGGAGGAAGAATGGTGAAAAACGGAGGAAGGAGGGGGGACACACCGGGTCGGTGCTGAGGGGTGGGGGTGTGGGGGGGCGCTAGCGGTACCTCTGGAGGTGTCGGGGTCCCCCCGGGGCCGTCTCGAGGAAGAGGGCGATGGCTTTGTGCACCTCGCTCAGCCCCACGTGGCTCAGCACGGCCTCCAGGAAGGCCAGCGAGAAGGGGTGGCCGTGGGGCCGCCAGGAGCGCAGCCGGGTGGGGACGTTACCTGAGGGGGGGGGGACACACACACAAACACACACACACACAGAGGAGCGGAAAGCGGGGGGTCAGCGCCGCCCCCCCGCCGCCGTTCCCCCCTCCCCACCGCCCCCCCCGACTCACTGTGAAGCCGCCAGAGGACGTAAAGCGGGGGGCAGCTGTCGGGTTCGGGGGTCAGGACGTCCCAGAGCAGCCGCACGCGCACGCAGGGGGAGTCGGGGGGCTGCGTCTGCGCGACAGGCAGGTGGGCACTGGGCTGGTGGCCCCCCCCCCTTCCTCAAAACCCCACGCTAAACCCCCCCAAGCCTCACCTGCGGGGTCGGGGTGACGTGCTGGGAGCCGAGGAGCAGGCGGGGGAGGTTGCTGGGCAGCCCCAGGCGCTGGAAATACCAGACGAGGTTCCAGTAGATGATGGGGTGACTGTCCACCAGCTCCGGCTGCGCCAGGAACTCGCCGCCTTCGTTCTCCACCAAACTTTCCAGCTCTTTCCGCAGCACCAACGGGCTCAGGTAGGCGAAAGCCACCCGCTCCGACCGCTGTGGGACCTGTGGGAGAAAAGGGGAGGTGGGGGGGGACAGAGCGCTGGGACACGCGGCCCCCCCGGGGATGGTTGTCACCCCTCGCCGTGCCCGGCACCGTACCGCCGCGTCCGGGCAGCCGTTGCAAAGCTCCGGCTCGGCCTCGTCCAGGGCCAGGCAGCGGCGGCGGTCGCTGAGCACCGGTCCCTGCGCGGTGGGAGGAGGGAGGGAGCCGTCCTCAGCAGCGCTGCGCGGCAAAAAGGGGGGGTTACGGAAACAGGGGGGCACTGGGACGTGCCCCGAGAATGGAAGGATGGAGGAAAATGGTGGATGGCAAAGAGGGGGTTTGGGGACACGGCAGGGCGGGGGGGATGTGGATGTTAGGGTTTCCCCCAAAAGGATGGGGGACACCGGCAGACAGCAAAGGGAGGGGTTGGGGACACTGGGGACACCTGGGTGGATGCGGGACACTGGGGTTTCCCCCAGAGGGTGGAAATTTGGGGAATAGCGGTGGGCAGCAAAGAGGGACATTGGGGACACCGGGGATGCCGGGGCGGACGAGGGACATTGGGGTTTTCCTCGAGAGGACAGAGGGATGGGGGACACTGGTGGGTGGCAAAGTGGGGTGCTGGGGACACCAGGATGAGGGGACACTGGTAGGCAGCAAAGAGGGGGGCTGGGGACACCAGGATGAGGGGACACTGGTAGGCAACAAAGAGGGGGGCTGGGGACACCAGGGAGGATGTGGCGACACTGGTGGGCAGCAAAGAGGGAGGCTGGGGACACCAGGGAGGACGAGGGGACACTGGTGGGTGGCAAAGTGGGGTGCTGGGGACACCAGGGAGGATGAGGGACCTTGGGGTCTTCCCCCTGAGGAGGAGAGGACGGGGGGACACGGGTGGGCAGCAAAGAGGGGGGCACCAAGGAGGATGGGGGACATGAGGGTGTCTCCCAAAGGACAGGGGACACGGGGACATGCGAGGTTTCGCCAAGCCCGGGGCAGGGGGGGGGATCCCACCTGGGGGGCAGCTGGAAGTCCTGGATCTCGATGCTGAGGAAGGGGACGAAGGAGCGGGCGCAGAAGGGGCAGGTGGTGTTGAGGTTGGAGTCGTCGGAGGTCCAGCCGGCCATCACCTCCTCGTCGTACACCAGCGCGCCGCAGCCCTGGCACCGCGAGCAGCTGGACAGCAGGACCTGGCGGCAGCACCCTCAGCCCCCGCGGCGGAGACACAGTAGGACGGGACCCCCCCCAAACACACAAACACCCCCCCCCGCCCCGACTCACCTCCACGGCGGGCGGCTCCTGCCCGGTGGCCCCGTCAGCTGCCGGCTCGGTGGCTTTGGGAACGCCGGCGCTGCCCACCGACGTGTCCGACAGGTCCAACTCGCTGCCCAGCGAGACGGAGCTCTGGGGTGGGGGGACACACACACACCACACACAGTCAGCGAGGACGGACAGACAGACAGACACAGCCCCCCCCCGGGGAGAAGCCGGCTACCTCAGAAGCAGTGGATTCGGGGCGCTCCCGTGGGCGCAGCAGGGTCTCGACGGGGCTGCGGCGCGGCGGGGGGTCCCCGTCCCGCTGCTCGGAGCCCCGGCGCGGGCAGGCGGCGGCATCGCGGGGGCCGACGGGGAGCTCGGTGCTGGCGGCCGGCCGGAGCGGGGGCCGTTTGCCGGGGGACAGCAGCTGCTGTAGCTTGGCGGCCAGCCCCCGCCGCGGCGTGCCCCCCGCTAGCCCCCCGGCAGCCGTTGCCGGCCCCTCGTCCGCCCGGTCGCTCTCGTCCGTGGCAAAGCTGACGTCCGACAGGCTCCCGTCGGCGGAGCCGGGGGGACCCCGCAGCCGGGGGGGCAGAGGGTCCAGGGCTGCGGGAAGAAGGGGGGGCCGGGGAGTCAGGGGCTCCCCCGGTCCCCCCCGGTCCCCCTCACCGTGGGTGCTGCCGGGGAAGCTGAGGCTGCCGCTCTTCACCAGCCGGGGGGCTGGGGGGGGGTCCCGCAGGCTGCGCCCGGCCCAGGTGGTCTGACGCTGCAGGCTGGGACGGGGCGCCGGGGGGGCTCGGCCGCCTGCGGGGCAGGACGAGGGGGTTGTCAGCGGGGTGACAACGGCCCCCTCCACCCCCCAGCCCCCCCTTTTCTTCCATCCCCAACTACCTGGGGGGGCGGCGGCGGCGGCCCGGCGTTCCCGCTGCCGCAGGGGCTGCCGGAACTGGGCGGCCCCCAGCACCACGTTGCGGAGCTTGGCCCAGCGCAGGCGCCCGCCCTGGGTGCCCGCCGGCCATTTGCTCTCCAGCACCGCCTGCGAGGAGAAAAAAGTGGGGGGAATGACACAGGCGCCAGCGGGGACCCCCCTGACCCCCCCCACCACACGTGTCCCCCCCTCACCTTGTTGTAGTAGCCGTAGGTGATGGTGTTGGGCACGATGCCGGCGCGTTTCATCTCCAGCAGCACCCGCACCGACAGCACCGGCTCCCCGTACTGCCCGCAGAGCTGCATCAGGATGCGGTAGCAGACCTGGTGGGGGGCAACCGTGGGCGATTGGGGGTGGCCGGGGTGTCCCCCCCACCCCAGGGCGAGCCCCCCTGTCCTAAATGCCGCCTACCTCGTCCGGCAGCACCACTTTGTGAGCCTCCATCTTGCGCAGGACCTCGTAGGCCAGCTGGAGCGCCCGCAGCTTGGCGGGGGCGGCGCGGACGTGGGTGGGCAAGTAGAGGAACCAGAGCCCGTAGCAGTGTCCCAGCAAGCACTTGGCCCACATGTCGGGCACCGAGGAGTACTTCTGGGCCACGCGCTGGGCCACCTTCATCTCCTGGGGACGAGGGGAGGAAGAGGAGGGAGCTGGGGAGCAGCCGGCGTCCTGCACCCCTCGCCGTCCCCGCTGAGGCCTGGCCAACTCGTCACACCGCTGGCCCCGCTCACCTGCTTGGTCCTGCGCGGGGCCGGGCTGCTCGGGGCGCTGCTCCTGGCCTGGCACAGCTGGGCCACCAGCGGGTCCCGGGGGGGCTCCAGGAGTTCGGGGCGCAGGGTGGGGAACCTGTCGTAGCTGGGGGGTGGGGAGAAGAGGCTGAGTTGGGGGGAGCCGGGAGGGTAACGGGGCTGGGGTGGGGGGGGGGGGGGCTCGGGGGGGGGCTCACCGGTACCGCGCAGGCAGCTCGGCGCCGTCGGGACCCGCCGGTTGCTCAGGGGGGGTGATAAAGACGGTGTGTTCACCCCCCCGCGGGTCATCCAGCTCCATTAAGGGGGTGTCCTCCGGCTTCTCCAGCTCCGCCTGCACCTGCGGAGGGACTCGGGGTGTCGCCGGAGACGGGGTGTGTTGGGGGGGGGGACACAGGGCTGCAGCGCGGAGCTGGCGGGACCCACCTTATCCACGCAGGTGTCGAAAAACTCGAGGCAGGGGTCTCGGTCGCTGGCGAAGGAACAGTCCTCGATGAACTGGGTGAAGAGCTGCGTGCGCAGCAGCTGCCCGTAGAAGCGGTGGTACGCCCGCTCCCGGGACTTGAGGAACCCTGAGGGAACCGGACAGGCCGCGGAGAGGAAGCGGGGAGGGGGTGTGTGTGTTAAATCCAGCTGATCCCCCCCGCCCCGAGCACCCTTTTCCCCGTTGCTCACCCTGCAGAGCGAAGAGGCTGCCGGCGTCGCGGCCGGCCGGGGCGGGCGCGGGGGCGATGGGGCGCAGGAAGGAGCGGTACCCCCGCAGGGCGCAGGCCATGAAGCGCAGGAAAGCCGCCCGCGCCTCCAGCTCCAGCTGCGCCCGCCGGCCCCGCGCCGCCTCCGCGTCGCTCAGCAGCAGCTCCAGAGACGCCTCCTCGCCCGGCCCGCTGTACACTGCCAAAAACATTCAAATATTACAAAAAAAAAGAAAAGGGGAGGGGGGTGCGTGGCGCAGACGGCTGCGGGGGTCCCCCCTGAACCCGCACTCACTCTCATCCAGCTGCTGGGACAGGCTGTGCAGCGAGGCCAGCAGCACCTTGCAGGGCCGGCGCGGCAGCGAGCGGGGGGACAGCAGTTTGCGTTCCTCGCTCCTGGGGGGGACACACAGAGGGACGAGCAGCTGGTGGACCCCCCCCGGAATCCCTCCAGGCAGCACCACGCACCCCCCACCGCCCCCCACCCTCCACCACCACGGCCAAGAATCAAGGGCCACTCACTGGAAGATGGTGTTGGTGTCCAGATCGACGAAGATGACGTCCCGGGGGGGCTCGTAGAGGTCGAAGTAGCTGGAGTGGATGCCTACAATGAAGGGCACGGGGGCACACAGCACGTCAGCCAGCGCCAGCGGGCACAGCGGGATGTAGGGGCACTGCCAGCGCAGGGGGAAGATCATCTGGGGACAGGACAAGGGCGGTCAGCGCCGCGGGCCGGGGGTCTGCGGCGTCACAGAAAGAATCACAGAATCATCTGGGTTGGGAAAGACCTTGAAGATCATCCAGTCCAACCATTCACCTCCCACCGACCGTTCTCAACTCCACCAGATCCCTCAGCGCTACGTCAACGCGGTGTCCCCCCCGCCCCCCCGCCGCGTCCCCTCGCCGGCACTCACCGCCACCAAAGCTTCGCCCACGCTGGTCAGGACGTCGGGGCGCAGGGAGTGGATGAGCAGCTTCTGCTCGGTCAGCACGGCCACCAGCAGTGCCACCGCGTTGTCAGGGCCCAGGTTCTGCAGCAGCGTCAGGAAGCTGGCGCCGCTGCGGGGGGGGCGGGGGGGGGTCGAGGGGGACGTCACTCGACCGCCCCGCGTCCCCTTCCTGTGTCCCCACTGTCTCCCAGCGCCCCCGCGGCCTGTCCCTACCTGAGCGGCAGCGGGGAGGACACGGGCCGGCACAGCAGCAGGTTGTCGTACGGGGACATCTGAGGGGACACGGGGACACGGTGGGCTCGGGGGGGGGCAGAGCCAGCAGGGGGACAACGGAGAAGGGGGGGGACACACACACAGGGTGACTCACCTGGACCAGGATGCGCGGCCGCTGCGGGGACGGGAAGGGGACGTTGTGCATGAAGTGCGAGATGTGCCTGCGGGCAGAGGGGCCCGTCGGCGGCGGGGACGTGGCGGGGGCCACCCCCCTCTTTGCGACCCCCTCCCCCACGCCCCCAAAACCTCCCCTCGCCCGGCGCTCACGTCTCGAGGGGCAGCACGTGGGGCCCCGAGATGGAGTAGCGGTAGATAAACATGAGGAACTTGCGGAAGACGTCGAAGAAAGGCCAGTGGGAGAGGACGCAGATGCTCTTGCGGGTCTGCAGCGAGCGGCCGGCCACGGGCCGCCGATCCACCACGCTCAGCAGCCCCAGGCGCAGGCTCTGCTTCTCCGACAGCCGCTCCCGCGGAAACGCCTCGTGGAACTGGATGGCCGCCCCGTACACCTGCGTGGGGCGGGGGCTCAAGGTGGGATCCCCCCTCCTCTCTCCACGTCACTTCTCCACCCTCCCCACCTCTAAAAAAACCCGAGCTCCCCCCCCCGCCCCGCGCCATCCTGCCTTGTCGCCCGAGGCGCCGGTCAGCACGAAGGTGGAGAAGACGGGCAGCGGGTATTTGGTGTCGGCCGGCCAGCTCTCGATGGTGGCCCCCATGGGCAGGCAGAAAACGGGCACCGACTCGGGCAGGGGGAAGGACTCGCTGTCCTGCTCGGGGTAACGCCCCAGCAGCCCTGGATGGACAGACAGACAAGCGTCACCTTCTCAGTTTTTATCAAATTGTGTCCAGTTTTGGGCACCTCAATCCGAGAGAGATCTCGAGGGGCTGGAGCGAGGGCAGAGGAGGGCAACGAGGTGGGGAAGGGCCTGGAGAATAAATCCTGTGAGGAGCGATGGAAGGAGCTGGGGCTGTTCAGTGTGAGGAGGAGAAGGGGAGGGGAGACCTCATCACTCTCTGCAGCTCCCTGAAAGGACGTTGTGGAGAGGTTGGTGCTGGTCTCTGCTCCCAGGGAATTAGTGACAGAACGAGAGGGAACGGCTTGAAACTGCAACAGGGGAGGGTCAGGCTGGACAGGAGGGAAAAATGTTTCCCAGCAAGAGTGGTCAGAGAGTGGAATAGGCTGCCCAGGGAGGGGGTGGAGTCCCCACCCCTGGGTGTGTTTAAGGGCCGTTTGGATGAGCTGTGGGGGGATGTGGGGTAGGGGAGAGCTTTGTAGAGTCGGGCTGAGGGTTGGACTCGCTGATCCCGAGGGGCTTCTCCAACATGAGCGATTCTGTGATTCTATTTCCACCATCCAGCTGAGGAGGGGGAAGGTGGGCACCCAGCGGCCTGCCAAGGCAACCCCGCAGCGGGTTGACCCCCCCCCCCCCCCCCAAAATGGCCACGATAGACCCCACCTGCTTCGTAGACCAGCGTGTTGGCCTTGGCCATGGCGATCTTGTAGCAGAGGAACAGCGCAGGGCCCCACTGCAAGGAGAGAGCGGGGAGGGGGGGGGTCAGCACAGGCCTCACGGCAGCGGCGGGAAGCAGAGGGGGGCACCCCGGCACCCACCATGCTGGTGTTGAGGTTCTTGTCCACCCGGCAGAAGGTGTGGGGGGTGCTCTCGCCCTTGCTGGGGATGACGAGGCAGATGTCAGTGACCCCCAAAGTGTTGTGGCCGTGGGGCTCGGCCGCCCGCCGGTACGTCAGGAAGGTGCGTTGATGTCCCGGCCCCCCCGAATTCAGATTGGCCGAGCGGCTGTAGGGAGTCGTGTCCAGGATCTTATAGCCCGGCTTCGGGCGGTCTTTGCCCTCGTAGTGCACCCTGGGGGGAGAGGAGGGGTGAGGGGCACCCCCGAGGAGCTCGTCACCCCGCCGCCACATCCCTGCTCCCCACCACTCACCCCAGTTCGATGAGGGGGGGCTTGTCGCGGCCCCGCTTGTAGCATATAAACATCTGGGGGTTGTTGAGCAGCCCGGCGTTGAGGTCGACGGGGTGGCCCGAGGTGGTGGTCTCGATGCAGGTGAAGCCGTGGGGCACCTCCTCGCCCTGCGAGCGGATGATGACGGCCACGTCGGTGATGGGCTCGCTGGGGCGAGCCGGGCGGTGCTGCTGGGTCTCCTCCTCCAGCGGCCGCGAGCTCTCCGTCAGCCCGGCCACCACGAAGTAATCCACCAGCTGCGGGGGCTTCTCGTCCGACATGGCTCACGGCATCTGGAGAGGGGTGGGGGGGACAGCGGGATGGGTGACCCCCCCCCCCCCCCAACCCTGCTCTGTGAGCCCACCCGTCCCCGGGAACAGGGAAAGCTCCTTCGCCCCGGCGGGCCGGCACCGTGGGGTGCCCCACGGCCGAGCTGACGGGGCGAAAGCGCCGGGGACGGGAAGGGAGGAGGCTTCCGGTCACGCCACGAAGCGCAGGGCGATGTGATGGGGACCCCCACGGCGTGTGACGGGGCGGGGGGGCAGGAAACAGCACCCCCGAGCACAGCGGCTGCAGGGGGACACCCCCGTGGGCAGCGCCTCTGAGACGGGACCCCCCACCCTGCAGCGTGGCCGCTCCCCCCCCCCGGCTTGGTGGCTGCACCCCTGGCCCGCAGCCGGCCCCTCTCCGCCCCCCTCGTGTGCCCCCCCCCGTCCCCAGCACCCCCAGCTTGCCCGGGCGCCGCAGGAGGGGTCCGCGGGGGCCGCCGAGAGCTGCGCGAGGCAGAAAGGGGAAGGAAGCGGGTGACGAGGCCGCGAACACCCACGTCACACCCCCACGGCCGTCACCCCGTTCCGTGGGGTATCGGGGTGCCACGGCCGGCTCTGCCCCAGCCGCACCCGGGGGGGGGGCAAAACGGTCCCAACCCCCAACACGGAGACCCCAAGCGGGGACACCGCGGTGGCTCCATGTCCCCAGGAGGAGACCCCCTGAGCTGGGGGGGGGGGGTTACACCCCACTGGGCCCGTGCCAGCAGAGGCTGGAGCTTGTCCCCATCCCCCAGCCGGGGACCCCAGGACCCCCCCCAGCCCCACGAGTGGCCACCCGGGGTATTTTTAGCCCAGCACCACGTGACAACAGCCAAGACGCAGCCCCGGCTCCTGATGTAGCTTCCTGCCCCCCATCTCGGGTGGGGAGAAACCAGCGAGGGGGGGTCCCCACAGCCCGCCTGTGCTCCCCCACACCCCCCCATGAGTCCTCCCAGCCGGGTCCCCGCACTGAGAGCCAGCAGGGTCCCAGATGACAGGTCCCCTGACCCGCCCTCGTGTCCCCACGCGCCCCCCCAGCGACCCCCAGCGTGGGCAGCCCCACGGAGGCCTCCCGTGGGAGAGGCAGGGCTTTGCCCTGGGCTGCAGCGGGGGGAGCAGGAACCGGCCCCATTGTGGAGCTGCCAAAGGGGAAGCGGTGACTGTGGGGGGACACACACACACCCCCCACTCCGTGCCCTGGCCCCATCCCTAGGGCAGGATCCAGCCGCTGGCTATGGGGCAGCCCTGCCCCATGGCACTGCCCCAAAGGCAGGGGAGCACCAGGGGGGTCCCAGGCAGCAGCCCCTGCCCCATGGTGCCCTCTGCCCCACGGCTCCCTGCACCCCACAGGCCCCCCACCTCGGGCTGGGAACACTGGGATGGAAATGGGGGTGTCAGCCTGGGCACAGGGCCCCCCCCCAGCTGGCCCGGTGCACCCTGGACATGCAGCTGCCCCCACAGGCCCTACAGCCGGCCCTAGAGACTGCACCGCCAGCCCTACACCCCCAGCCGGCCCTGTGCACCTCACAGCGGCCCTATACACCCTACACAGGCCCTATACACCCTACAGCCGGCTCTGTACACCCTACACTGGCCCTATACACCCTACACAGGCCCTACACACCCTACAGCTGGCCCTATACACCCTACACAGGCCCTATACACCCTACAGCCAGCTCTATACACCCTACACAGGCCCTACACACCCTACAGCCGGCCCTAGAGACTGCACCCCAGACCTACACCCCCAGCCAGCCCTGTGCACCTCACAGCGGCCCTATACACCCTACACAGGCCTACACACCCTACACAGGCCCTATACACCCTACACAGGCCCTATACACCCTACAGCCGGCTCTGTACACCCTACACTGGCCCTATACACCCTACACAGGCCCTACACAACCCTACAGCTGGCCCTATACACCCTACACAGGCCCTATACACCCTACATGGGCCCTATACACCCTACAGCCAGCTCTATACACCCTACACAGGCCCTACCACACCCTACAGCCGGCCCTAGAGACTGCACCACCAGACCTTACACCCCCAGCCAGCCCTGTGCACCTCACAGCGGCCTATACACCCTACACAGGCCCTACACACCCTACAGCTGGCCCTATACACTCTACACAGGCCCTATACACCCTACAGCCGGCTCTATACACCCTACATTGGCCCTATACACCTACACAGCCCCTACACGGGCCCTACACACCCTACACAGGCCCTATACACCCTACAGCCGCTCTGTCACCCTACATTGGCCCTATACACCCTACACAGCCCTACACACCCTACAGCTGGCCCTATACACTCTACACAGGCCCTATACACCCTACATGGCCCCTATACACCCTACACAGCCCCTACACACCCTACACGGCCCTATAACCCTACAGCAGGCTCTATACACCTACACAAGCCCTACACACCCCACAGCCGGCCCTATACCCCCCCGCCCACACGCGGCCCCACAGGCCCACACGCGGCCCCACAGGCCCTAGAGCCGGCCCAGGCCCTACCGCCCCCCCCCCAGGCCTAGAGCCGCCCCCACAGGCCCTACAACCACCCCCCCGCCACCCCCGGCCCCGAGCAGCCACCGGCCTCCACCCCCCCCACCCCGGCCGGTACCTGCGGGCCGGGCCGGGCCGCGCCGCTGGGCTCCACCGGGCCGCTACCGCGCGCCGCCCCTCCGGCCCCGCCGCCGCCGACAGCGCCCCCTGGCGCCGGGAGGACCTCTGCACCGCTGGGGGGGGGGGGGGCGGGTGTCCCCCCGCCCCCCAAGGATCCCCCCGGCGCCCCCAAACGCTGCCAGGACGCCGCGCCCCCCCCCCCCCCCCAACACCCTCAAGAACTTCAAGGATCCTCCCAAGCTCCCCCCGGCCCCCCCCAGCACCCCCTGTGGGGACCCCATTACCGCCCCCCCCCCCCCTACAATACGGGACCCCAGAGCAAAGGGCCTGGGCGAGCGGGGGGGGGGGGGCTGGAGCAGCTGAACCCCGCCCTGTGCTCCCCACAACCCCCCCGGGAGGTCCAGAGGCTCAGGGGCTCCCCCCCAGGTCTGTGTGCGTGCGCCCTCCCCCCCCCCATGAAATCAGCCCACACGCTGTCACAAGGGGGCATTTAATTAACATATAATATATTTTAAAAAATAATTAATAATAATAAATCACTCTGGCTCCTCCTGGGCAGGGGGGAACGCGGGTCCTGGGGCCCCAGGTCCCCCCGCCCGCGGACGGGGCCCCCACGCTCCCCCCGGGGGTATTTTGGGGGGGGGGGGGGGGGGGGGTGGAGGGGGCAAAGTTACAAGTGCTTTCTACACGTCCCGTGGGGTCCCGGCAGCTGGGTAAAGTGGGGGGGGGGCTGGGGGTACATACGGGCGCAGCTGGGGCGGGGGGAGCGGGATTTCTCCTTAAACATGATGATTAGCCAGAAAAAAAATAAAATAAAAACAGAAGCGGCCCCCCTACACCAGCCCCCCCCCCCCCCCCCCACCCGGGGTTTCTACCTACGGGGTTATGTACAGCCACCCCCAGGGCGGGGGCACGGGAGCCCCCCCCCCCCCTCTCCGCCGGGGTTTGGGGGTGCCGTGGGGCTGGAGAGCGCCTGGCTCGCGTGTCCCCCCCCCCCCCGTCTCTTCTTCCGACCAGCTCCAGCGTCCCCTGGCAGAGGGAGCCGGCGGCGGCCCCACCGTTAACCGGAAAAAAAAAAAAAAAAAAAGTGGAAAAAAGTGGTGGTGGGGGCGAGGTGAATCGGGGAGGGTCAGAGTGGGGGCGAGGGTCCGCGGAGCCCCCCCCCCAGCCCCTCACTGCAGGCGGTCGGTGCGGAAGGAGTCCTCGACGGCCGGGTCGGTGAGCAGCGCGTAGGGGTCGCTCAGCATGTTGAGTCCGTCCAGGGTCAGGGGCTCGATTTTTAAATCTCCTCCAGGCCCAAAGCCGCTGCGTCCACCTCGAAGCCGGGACGCCGGCCAGCGCCGTGGCGATCTCCTTGGAGATGCCGGGGGGAGAATCCCCTGTGGGAGGGGAATAAAGAAAAAAAACACACAACTAAACCCCCTGCCCCGGGTGAGGTCCCGCGCGCCGGCGGGGGGCTGCTGGTGCCCCCCCCTGCGCACCCACCCGTGAGGATGATGTTGGGATGGGGCCGTGGCGGCTGCAGTTGCTCAGGTTTGTCGGTTGAGGACGTGGGGGTCGTAGGTGCCCTCGCTCGGGGGTAACTCAGACCCCCAGCTCCTCGGGGAAACCGCCGCTGTTCCCGGTGGGGCTTTCCCCATCCGACTGCTCGAACTGCGGGGAAAGGTGGGTTTGGGGACAAATATCCCTTCTGGGCGTGTCCCCCCTCCCGCTCCCCGTCCCCTCCCCGGCGCACTCACGCTGCCCAAGCCGAAGTCGCTCAGGGGCTGCCCAGCTGCTGCTGCTGCAGGGAGGCGTTAGGCCTGGTACTGGGGGGCGTAGGGGCGGTGCGTGGCCCCGCTCGGCGGCACCGGGGGCCGCGTCGGCGGGGCGGGGGGCAACGGCGGCTGCGGGGGGATTGCAGGGGCTGGTGCAGGGCTTTCTGCTCGGCTGGGACTGCAGGAGCAGGCCGGGCTGGCTGTAGGAGTACGGCGGGAGCCGCTGGTCGGCCGGCAGCTTGCTGGTGTCCAGGGGTACCCCCTGCGGATAGAGCGGAGGAAAAAAAAAAAAAATAAAGGGGGGGGGTGTGTGTCAGTCTGCAGCCCCCTTGGCGCCTGCCAGGATCCGGCCCCTCTGCTCAGTGCCCAAACTTGGGAAACCCCCAGATTTCAACCCCCCTCGGCAACACCCAGCGCCGAAACCCTGCACCCAGCACCCGCCGCGGGCTGATCCCGGCTGGGACGCGCCTAGCGTCGTGTCCCACCACCGCCGCCGCCGTCCCCCCCCGAGCGCACGCACGCGGAGCTCCCTTCCCCAGCGGGGAGGGGTCCGCGGGCTGGGCCTGGAGTTTTGGGGGGCGGGGGGGCAAGAGGCTTCTGTGGCACGTGGCTGAGATGAGGATGAAAACGAGACACGAGAGAAGCGGAGGGAGGAGAAGACGGAGGCGAGCGCGCGGCGCGGGGGCCGGCGCTGGGCGATGGACCATGCAACTGGGTGATGGAGGACAATGTGGGTGACATTGTTGGTGAGAACTGTTTGGGGTGCTGCCTTCTGGAGTCGCCACCATTGGAGGGTGAGGGGGCTGAGCGGGACCCGTCGGCGGGGCGAGGTGTTTATGGCCGCCTGCACCATGGGGGCGTAGGAAGAGCCGCTCAAGCCGGAGGGCAAGCTGGGGTTGCTGGGGAAACTGGATGGCTGGCTGCGGGGGACGTGGGGAGGGAGGGGTTGCTGAGCGAGGAGGAGAGGGAGGAAGGCAGGGACTGGTTGGAGAGCGAGGAAGGGATGGAGGAACTGCTTTGGGAAGATTGGAGTGAGGGGTTGCTGAGGGAGGACTGGAGCGAGGGCTGCGCAGGAGGCCTGGAGGTTGGGATTGCTAAGCGAGGACTGCAGGGACGGGTTACTCAGGAGCTCTGCATAGGTGAGGTAAGTCCTGTGGGGATAAAAAAGAAGAGACACCACCGTTACCCATGGAAACGCCCCGTGCCCCAGGTTCTCCTCCCCGGGCCGGGCCAGGCTGGGGCTCCCCGTCTGCCCCGGGTGGGATGGAAGGTGACGGAGGCGACCAAAACGATGGAGACAAGAGACAGAAACACACGCACACACACACACACCCCCCCCGCGGGAACGGGACTGGCGGCGCAGGGTGCTCCGCGCGGTGAGCGGAGGCAGAGCAGGGGGGCTCCCCACGGGACCCCCCCCGATACCGTCAGACCGCGCAGCGCTCCCCCACCCCGCTCCCAGGCTGCGGCGGCTCCGTCCCAGGCCTGGAGGGGCCGATCTCGGCCACCGTCAGCTCTGGGATGGTGGCCGGGGGGGTTCCCATCTCCCCCAGCCCCACCGAGCACCAGCGGCGGGGGGGTCCTGGCTGCGGGGGCCTCTCTCTCGGCTCCCTGGGCGTCTCGGTGGCACCAGGACGGGGCCAGCGCTCACCTGGCGAGTCGTAGCCCGTCGCCAGTCCCATGCTGCCGCTGATGCCCAGGTGCGTCATGGTGTTGGCCAGGTTGCTGGTGCTGTTGCCCCCGCTCAGGCTGGGGTAGGGGGTCTCGTCCGGGTCGAGAGGGGTGGGCAGCGGGGAGGGGAAGTGCAGGTTGGTGAGGTCGGGAAGGGAACCGCCCGTGTTGAGGGCCGAGGGGATGAGGGGGACGTTGGCAGGCTGATCCGGGGACGGAAATATGCTGAGGGGATAAAAAAAAAAAAAAAAAGGGAGAGAGACGCTCAGTGTGGGAATACCGCTGCCTCCTCCTGCATCCCCCTCCCCAGCAGCCCCACCCCCTTTTTGGGCTCGGGCTGCCCCGCGGTGCCCCCCGGCCCTGCCCGGGACTTACTGGATCCCAGGGACTTCGCAGGAGCGCGGCCGGGCCGAGGACGACGAGAGCTGCGAAATCAAAGAGGAGGAGTGAAGCGAGGGCGAGATGCCGAACCCGCGCTCCCCGCAAGCCCGGGCCGGCCGCGGCACGAGGGCAGGAAGGAGGCAGAGCCAGCCCGGTGTCGCAAGGCCCCGCGGGCAGGAAGCAGGCAGCACGGGCAGGGGGGACGCAGGGGTGACTTCCTGGCGGTCCTTCCTCCATCCGTACCCACCTTCTTGGTGTCCCAGGGCTTCAGCGAGTGCTTGTTGTCATCGAAGGTCTCTTCAATGGGAGGCACTTGAAAAAGAAACACTGGCGAGGGTGGAGCAGAGGATCAGCGCAGGGAGAGCGGCACAGCCCACTCGCAGCCACCCCGGGGGCAAAGACCGGGTGTGAGTGGGGCGTTACAGACCCACCCGCCACAGAGGGGTCCCCGGGAATGGCCCCCCACATCCCTGGATCTTTAGTGGGGGGGGACACACATGGTTCCGTGGCGGGCTCGGTGCCACGCTGCCGGGCGCGGGCAGGCACTCACCTTTACTGTCTGCGTCCCCGTCCAGAAAACCTGCAAGAGAGGAGGTGACCGTTAGCGGCAGCACGCGGGGACATGGGGGACATCAGCCAGCACGAAGGCGGGAAGCTGGAGGGGGCTGCTGCGTGACCCCGCTGTGGAGGGACAGGGCTCCACGCCGTTCCCGCCCCCCGCAGAGTCCTCGAGGGGCAGAAGGGGCCTGGGGCTCCCGGGTGGAGGTGGGGGGCATCAGGGTTCCGCTGGGGAAAGCGGGGTGTCGAGGGAGGGGGGACACTCACCGCTCCGGCGGCCGGGCGGCGGGGCGCCCTGCGAGGGGCCCAGGTAGGCGTCCTGGGGGTTGGGGTTCATCACGCTCGTGTGAAGCGCCGAGTCGGAATTTGTTCTAATTGGGAAAGGTGATCGTTAGATGGGCCAGGGCTCGGCCCTCACCGCCCCCCGCAACCCTGTTTACAGCCCCCCCACAGCCAGCCGCGACCCCGGGAGGGTGGGGAAGAGCACAAAAAAGGGGAAGAAAGGGACGGAGAGCACGGCGGGGGGGGTCCCTCTCCCAGCACTTCCAGACACACTGGGGCTCGCTCCGGCCCCCGTCTGCTCCGAGGGACGAAGGCCCCGGAGCTCTCGCTGCCCCCGTCACGGGAGAAGATGGGCTCCCCCAGGGACCCTTTGTCTCCCCCGGGGGCCCTGGAGGGGCTGGGGGGCAGTGGACCCCGGGATATTACACCCATTGTGTTCCCAATTAGTTGGTCTGAGGCGGATGAGCGTGGGGAGGGGCTGGGAAAAGGCCGCTCGAGCTAATGACGCGTCCTGGGACCGCACAAGGGGGATATTGTTCAGCTGCGGCGCAGCTGGGAGGCAGGAAGCTCCCCCCCGCCGCCCATGGGACGCAGCCCCCTCCCACGCGGGGCCCAGCCGGGGAGCGATGGGCGCCTGCCCGTGGCACGGCCGGGGCCCCGCTGCCGGCACCGAGCCCCAGGAGAGGCCGGTGGCACTTCCCGCACGGCCCAAGGGAGACGGAGCCCCGGCTCGCCCCGGGGAAGGGGAGAACCCCAAAGCCCCGGCTCTCTGGGGCTGGCAGGAGCAGCTTCGGGGTGCCCCGAGCGGCTGCGGGACCTCGTAGCCTGCGGAGGCACGAGGGCTGCACAGAGCCAGCTCCTCTCCGGGGTCCCCAGGGGTCCCCCCTTTCAGTGGCCAGGGCAGCCTGGAGACCCCTTCCCTTCTCCTGCGAGACTGGAGTTGCTACAACCAGGTCTGTGCCCACCCTGGGGGTCCTGGGGAAGGGCTGGAGCCCGGCTTAGGGACAGGGAGAGAGAGAAAACGTTATCAAAAAAATCATTCACCTGTTGAGAGCCGACGGCAGCCTAAATAAATGTCCTTTCTCCATAGGAAAGTTACCCCAGGGCATGGTCCTTCGTAAGGAGAAATAACAGAGTTACTTGGGGGGCAAGGGAGGGGGGGCACAGGGCAGCCCTGCCCCACGGGAGGGAGGGTTGGCAGTGGGGAGGGGGCAGCAGGAGGCAGGCAGCTCGCTTCTGGGGGGGGACGGGACACCCCTCGGCACCGGGTCGGGGCTGGTCCGTGACATTCTCCCCCTCTTCCTCGCCTTCGCCCTCCGCCCGCAGCCCACACGCCGCGGCAACGGGCGGCTCGGCCTCGGGGACCCCAAAACCACCGGCCCGCGCAGAGCGCAGCCAAAGTCAGTGCTGTGAGGGCTGGGGCAGCGCCGGGGGGGGTCTCTGGGGCAAGGCTGGGGGGTCCCCAGACCCCAGGGCAAGGGGGAACCACAGGGCAGAGACCACCCTCCCTGCCAGCAGCGCCCGGGGAAGCATCGTGGAGCAAGAGCCAAGTGAAGGGGCAGCTGCTTGGAAGATGAAAGTCCCCCCTGAGCCTGGGGGGAGGAATTTGCAGCGGGATTTGCAGCGAGATGCTCCCGGGGGCGGCTCCTCGGAGCCCCAGGTCCTGCAGGGAGGGCGGCCGTGCTCGCTGCGAGTGACAGGGAGGGTTTGACACAACGTTTCGGAGAAAAAAAAGCCAAGGCTTTTCCTGGGGAGGTGAGGGAGGGTGGCAGAGGGCACGCGACAGCTGGGCTTGGACGCGGCGGGATGAGGGAAGACCATGAGGGGACGAGACCACGGCCCTCACGCTGCGGATTGAGCGGCACCGAGGCTCATCGTGGGGGACAAAGATCCAACGTGAGCCTCCAGCAGAGCCCCGGCATCACGTGGCACAACCCAGGGCACCGAGCCACGCCGGGCACCGAGGCACGGACCCAGCAGGAGCATCGGCAGCGAGTCACCCGGTGAGAACGGTCCTCAGGCCGGGGAAGTGCTGAGCACAGCACTTCGGAGCAAGGGCAGCCTTGAAAATAAAGCCCAGGAGCCCTGAGCGACCTCTAAAAGGGCTGAGCCGTGCTGAGCCGAGCCCGAGCGGCTCCTGTGCGGAGCCGCAGCTCAGCGGGACCTCGGTGGGATGGAGCCGACGCTCGGGGCATGCTCGGGCTTGGCCAGCCAGCCCCGTCCTCGCCTGCCCCCGGGGCCAAGGGCCGGAGCACGCAGGGGCTCGGCCGCCCGGTGATTCACCTCGGGCAGGCTCCCTCTTCCCGCTGCCACGGCAGGTGGATGCCGCCCCGCAGCCGGCTCCTTTGGGCATGATGAAATCGGTTCTTCCTTCAGAATTCCCCTTCTGGGGGATGGCGTGGGCAGCACCCAAAGTCAGAGAGCGGGGAGACCTCCCAGCCCCGCTCCTGGCATCTCAACGTTTCTCTCTGTCCCCCCAAGTCTGGTTTGTCCCCCACAGATTGCTAAGGGAAGCCACGTAAATCCTCCCGGGAGGGGCTGCCCGTTGCCAGGGACTCTCCCGCACCGGGCTCCTGCCAGCCTGCCCGTTTCCAAACGCCCCGGGCTCCAGCGACCCCGCAGACACGAGCTGGAAAACAAGTGCTGGGAGCCGAGAAAACGCGGGGTCTTTACCTCCTCCAGCTGGGCTCGGGCGGAGGCGACAGGTAGGTGGGTCCGTAGGGAGAGCTGTCGATGTGGGAGGCACGTTAAGGGCCAAACGGAGAGCGAGGGGCCGAGCAGGCGGCGAGCAGGCACCTAACGCCCCCCCGCGTGGCTAATGCTCGTTAATCCCAAAGAGATGAGCACTGGGGGCGCTGGGATCGGGGCAGGAGCCCCAGTAGCGGGAGAAAAGGCTGCTGGTCCCCGGGGAGGGGGCAGGAGGGAGCGGGATAAAGGATATCTGTCGGACGTATCGGCGAAGGGGGGACATCATCCGGCGCGGGTCCCGCTGCACTCGCTCCACCAGGCCGTGGTGCCGGGTGCTGCGCGTGGAGTCCAGCGGCGAGTGCAAAGGGCCCTGTGGGGGGGAGACAGTGAAGCGGGCGGGGGGTTGAGCCCACCGCCCGTCTGGGAGGGAAAGGGGGTCTCCAGATCAGCCCCCCTCACGCTGCCGGGGTGATGGAGCTGGGGATTAGAGGAGAACATCCCCTCGTCCCCATCTGTCCCCCACGGCAGCTCGCGCCGCGGTTCTTCATCCTCCTCCCCGAGTCCTGACGCAGCTCCTGATCCCCCTCCCCGAAGCGCCGAGGGCGGCAGCCGCTGTGCCATGGGGGCAGGCCCCACCCAGACACCCCCCGCCCAGGGCTGGCGGAGCGGGTGTTTGTGCCCACCTGGAAGTCGGAGACGCCGCTGCCGATCTGGTTGACGTTGGGCAGGGAGCCGCTGTAGTAGGGTCCCCGGCTGTGCGCCAGCCTCAGCTTCTGCGCCTGCAGCTGGGCCAGGGGAGGGGGGGCGCAGGTCAGGGTGGGGGAGCCAGCAGGCACCCCGGGGTGCTGGGGCTCCTCCAAACTGCCCCTTGCACCCAAAACATCCCCACGCGCTCTCCCTCCTGCAGCCGAGCCCCACGCTGGGGTGTCCCATGGGAGGAGGCGGCCCCTGAGCGAGGACTGGCCGACCTGGTCTGCCTCAGAAACCATGCCAGGAGGGCTCGAGGGGCACGGTACCCCTCCGCTTCGAAGTCACCGAGCGCGGAGGAGGCCCCGCAAGGGACTTTCCTCCCTCTGTGGGTGCTCCGGTGCAGGAAGGATGCTGAGCCCCCGCTGGGTTTAGCAGCCCAGCACGGGGAAAGCCACGTCTCTCCTGCAGGCTGCAGCACCCACAGGCCCGCAGCAGAGGCTGAGCCCTGCCCTGCTGCCCCCCAAAACAGCCGAACCCCCCCGAGAGGCTCCCCGGGCACCGGTGGTCAGCGTATCAGCTCATCCCCTTCGATCTGGAGGTGCTGGGTTTTCCAGCAAGCACCTTGTCCGCACGGTCGTGGGGATGTCGGCGGTGCCGCAGCCCCAAAAGCCGGAGGAGATCCCAGCCTGGAGCCGGGGCTCGGGCAGGGTGAGCAGGAAGGGCTGCCTGCTCGGCCCGGCATCGCGCCGGCTCCCGGCGCTGCTCAAGGCCAAGGGAAAGAGTCACAGCAAACCACAGGCGGGAGATAACCAGGTCTGGGCATCCACCCCCAGCGCTCGGCGGCGGAGGAGAACCCCACAGCAGAGGAGAGCCGGGGTCCCGGGGCAGCACCGGCACCAAGCTGGCCTCCAAAGCCCTTTCTGCCCCAAAAGCTCCCTCCTGCGCCGGCAGGGGTCTGCCCGCAGCCAAACCGGGCAGGGATTTGACCCACCATGAGCCTCCCTCATCGCGACAGCAGCGGGAAGGCGCTCTGCCACCCCACCACCCCCTCCACCAGCAGGAGATGTCCCACTCCCTCCCTCCAGCATCCCACCGGAGAAGGGGGGTTTCCCCAATCCCAACCCACCAAGCCAAGGCCAAACGCACACGAATCCACCTTCTCTTTAGACCCCGGGGGGTCCCTGAGCAGCCCCACGCACCAGCCAGCACCAGTGCTCGTCGGTCCTGGATGGACAAACCCCAGAGAAAGCGGAGATGAAGCACAAAAAAGCAGCTCAGAAACGGGCTGCAGCCGGGAAACCTGCGACAGCAAATTCCCAAGCTTAAGACCAGCGAAATCCAGATCCAGGGGGGAAAAAAAAAAAAAAAAAAAAAAAAAAAAAAGAAAAACAACCCAAAAACCAGGAGATTTAGTCAACAGCTGGCTGTGCTGGCACTGCAGGATTAGTGTGAGGAGTTGCGCTGGGGCTTAAGGTCTTGGGATCCTGCTCTGTTCTCCGAGCCAGGGTCCCTGCGGGAGCCGGCAGAGCCAGACGAGGCCAAAATCAGGCAGCAGCTTGGAAGAGGCCAGAAAAAACTCCAGGAAACACAAAGCAAAGCTTGAGGGGCTGTTACACCCCCACGGCGGGAGCGGGGCACCCCAGAGCTGGGCAGCAGCTCCCTCTTCTCCAGTGAGGAGCCACAAAACGGAGGCACCCGGGTCAGGTACAAGCTGCCAGCACGACGGCCACTGCCAGCTCCTTGCCTGGAGCCCTGTGGGCAACGACGGGGGGGATCTGCGCGCCTGAACCCTCTTGGAACCAGCTCCTGTCCCAGGCTGTGCGCGTTCCACAAACTCCGCGGAGAAAGCATCCCAGGGCAGGGATTAGCGGGGAGGACAGTCCTGCTGCCTCTCCCCCCCCCCGGTTTCGCTGCACATTAACCAGCTGTTTACTGTGCAAACACGCTGCGGGAAGCTCCAGCCCACTCCCAAACTCACCGGCGATGCGCAGGACGCGGCTCCCGCCTGCCGTCCCGCCGAGAGAGGGGACAAAACCTCCGGAGAGATGTCCCCTACCTGCCTGCCGGGGACGGGGCTGCTCCCAGCTTGGCGGAGAGACACGCACGGGGCCAGCGGGACGCTGTCCCTGTCACCCTCCCTGCGACGGCCTCGGCTCCGTGGATGTCAGGTCACCACTGCCTCGCCAGACCCAGGGTGCCAGCGATGCTCTCCGACCCAAACACCCCCTTTTGTTTTTTACAGGTCTGATGGATTTTTCCTCCCTCTTCTCTCCCAGCGCTGCTGACCCCAAGCGCAGGGTGACACACGAGCCTCCCCAACAGCGGGTCCTGTCACCTGGAAGAGCCTCCTCACCGCGTCTCCAGCTCCCTCGACTCCACGCTCCTCTCCCCTCGCCCATCCAGCCCGTATCTCCGCCGGGAAGGACGGCGCTGGCTGCCGGACCCCGCGGCTGCCGGCACAGCAGAGCCCCATCGCCGGGGTTGGCACAACCCGCCTCTCCAGGAGCTGAAATGTGGCCAAACCCCGATCTTGGCAACCAGCCGCACAATCCCCGCCGACTCCTCGGGGCCGGCACAGAGCGAAACACAAACCGGAGCCGACCGTCTCCTCTCGACGGCTTCCCCTGCCCAAGAAACCACACTCCTGGAGACGCAGCGCGGCGTTCCCGGCCTCCCCGCTCCGCTGTCACCCCCCCCAGCACCCCAGAGCAGCCCTCCTGCCACCGAGGTCCCTCTGAAA